>NC_134570.1:36624362-36973862 GCF_050947875.1 Dermacentor variabilis | reverse complement strand
GTACGTGCCGGCTGCTCTTCCTGCGTCGTGCTTTCCTTTTCTTCTTCCCGTTTATTTCGTTATTTCCCCTTTATTGCCTTCCCTGTTTCTCTATCCGCTGTTTTCTCTAAAGAAAAAAAATAAAACGCCTCGAATTTTGGCGGTGTGTATTCTTCCTTAAGGTGTTTTCTTGACGGTTTTTCCTATTTCGTTATTGCTTCATATATTCTTCTTCTCGGGCCTTCTCTCTGAGTATGTATGATACAATCTGCAGTTGTTGGCCCTATAAATATAAGCCCTGCTTCACGAAAAAAAGAAGAAAAACCCTATAGGAAAATCTTTCCGAAAACAGGGCCGTTTGCCTCCGTGTGCAAGTGGCAGTGGTAGTGGTGGTGGCGTTCGATCTGCTTTGTTAGATCGCGCATGCGGTCGAACTGGCTGTACGCCGCTAGCTCGGAAGAAAGAGGAAGGCTGCCTCGGTGTCACGCAGCGACGCTGTTGACGCAAGAGCGGGAGACGCGTTCGCTTCGAAATTCGGCCGTTAGTGGTGAGGACGCCATAAGAAGTGGGGACATAGGCGGACCGAAACTTCGCCCGTGAGCTGGCTGACAAGTGCACGGCCGTTGTCGATCTCCTGAAAGTTGGTCGTATAGATGCAAACAGCGGCCACATGCGCGCACATCGTGCCACCAAGTCACCTTGGCGGGTGTGCGGCGGAAAGCCAATGGAAATGCTTAGCCTTTCCGCTTATTACGTGCCGCAGCTTACGGAATAGTGGAACGCCGGAGTTATTTATGGTCGGCAGCAGTAGCTGTGGTAACGACATCTTGTGGTTGGTTCGTTGAAGCACGATTTACCGCAAACGTTATTGTTTCCTGCCGTTCTATATGCAAGGAGAGGAAAGAGCTATATATATACATCCGTGATTATCTTCCTGCTTTCACCTTTCGCACTGCCGGTCATGTTTCACATAGACCTGTTATTGCTATAATAGCTGTATGCGCTGTGGATGAACTGAACGTCGCAAGATGGCGTCATCAGCGCTGATGTTTTACGTTGTTCACCTCTATATCTCTGGTGTTCCCTAAATTATAATACTGATAAGCTAAACTCTCTAACATAAAGACGCGACCGCCTCGTGGTGGGGTGGGCGGAGTGGGGTCGTGGGGAGCTGTATCAATGAGAACGAATAATCGTTCTCAGCTCCTCTTACTATCTCATCAAACCTCCAAGGAACTTCCATCAAGGTTCTTGCTTCGTTTCAACCCCTTATTCCACTCGCATTCATCCGCATGGTATAATATATGCGGTGCTGCATTATCACCATAATTATCCAGTCGGTGTTCTCGCTATTTCCGTATGCGATTGTATACCCCCAAGCGCGAACCTATCGACGAGAAAATACATCTTTGTCAAGTTGCGCCGAGATAAAGCGACGGAGAACACCCACGATTTCGTTATCTGTCTCCGCGAAATGAATTGAATGCTGTTACTGAAACGTATCAAATCGTTATACCGGAATGAATGAATGAAAAAAAAATGTTTAAATATATGTCGAAAAACGGGAAGCTTACTTTGAGCGAAAGAGAAGCCCCTTCGGTATCTCATTTTTCTTCCGTCGTTATAAGCTTCAGCGTCTCGTCGTATAATTGCCACGCGCAATACATTACCCTTCGCGCTCCGTCTCCTCGGTAGGTGTCGCTTTGCCGGGTGATTAGGCGCGCGCGATTCATCTAAATCCGCCGCCCCTGCCCGTAACCGACACCCCCGTCTCTCGCTCACACTCGTCCTTTATCTCCGAAAGCCCTCGCGGGCTCTTATTCCCGCCCGCGAAGTGACGGCGCTCTGCGGTAATTGTCGCGGCCGCCGTCCTGGCGTCGGGTTACGTGGTGTACAGTGTAGAAGGGCGCGCGACCGCAAACGTCGCCCGAGCTTATCGCGTTCGCGAACCCGAAGAACCGCAACGGCGGGTTGTTTCCGCGTTTTCTCATCTCACTCGGCAGTTGCCGCGTGTATGCTTGCTTGCCCTCTCTTTTTTTTCCTTTTTGCCATCATGCATGTCGATCAGACGGATCCTAGTGCATTTTCCTCTTCTATATCATTACTGTGAAACGCGCGCAAACGCACGCACGCACGCACGCACGCACGCACGCACGCACGCACACGCACGCACGCACGCACGCACACACACACACACACACACACACACACACACACACACACACACGCACGCACGCACACACACACACACACACACACACACACACACACACACACTTTCGCTCTCTCTCTCCCTCTCTCTCTCTCTCTCCTGCTAAGCTGCTTTCTGGAGATATAAAGGAAGAATGATTATCTTTTCCTTCGAGGGTAGAAAACTTGAAACTACTTTGGCAGTGCCGCTGAAAGAAATGAGTCTACTTAGGCGTAACAAAAGAAGCCGTGTCGCGTAACAAGATCGCATAAAAAAAACCAAGAGAAAGAAAGACACGAGGATGAAGGATGGGAATGAGCGGCTCGTTAAAGTGTATTGCCTTCCGCGCTCGCTTATATTTTCTTAAGTCTCGGAGTTAAGTGGAGATCGGCAGAATCGAAATACGGAATGCTTCCGGATCGCCGCGCGGTGCTGGGAAAAGATCATCGCGCCTCTTTATTTAAAGCCACATTCTGTTTCCAGTCATCTAAATTTATATCCTTGAGATCGCTCTCTGTGTACTTGTTATTTTAGTTCGTGCTATCTTTTTTTCTTCGGTTCCGTTCCTTCCCAGCGCTGTCGAGCTGTGGCCTCAATTGTACTTTGAGGTGACAAATTCGGCGTCAATAATTATAAAAGTTAACCTGAACGGTGAGCTGCAGTAAGTAGAAGTAAATGTTCTTTCTCTCAACTAAATTCCTCCAGTATATGTGCATCCTTGTACGAGTAACTTTATAGGTTCTTTTTCTCTGAGTAACTGCATACAAACGGGAAAATAAGCTTCATTAGAGCCAAGTTTCTCAAGACAAAGTTAAAACGTTCACGCTACCGCTTTTTGGTGGTACACGTATACGCATCATGTATACATAGACATACTGACCATATTCAAAATATTTTCAGTTCTGTGTGGCTGGCGGCAGTCACAAACATTTGCTGGCTTCCGGTGAACACTTTATTGCTCAGCAGCCATCATGACCGCAATAGGATAATTTAGAAATACCTTCTTATTTTTTCGTCTGGCGTTTTTCTTTATTTCCTTGTTATTTTTTTAATGTGTTTGTACAGCTCGATAAATTTACACCGTTCTGTCACAAAACTCCGAGCGGACGTTCACCATATAGAGAACTCCAAGTGGGATGTCTCGAAATATCGATACAAGGTTCTCTCAGTGGATCTTACAGCGCATTGGTGCACGTTCTTGTGACGGATCGACGACCGACTGTTTCGTTACTCGCCCGTATACGCATATCGCATAGTTTTGTGTTTCCTTTCGCTCTCCGCTTCAGTTTGGGATTACGGGAAAAGTCTACAAATTATTTCATGCCACCCTTGCTTTGTTTGTATTCTTCTTATCAACACTCCTCCACTTTTCTCTCGGGCACATTTTATTATTATTATTTTTCCTGCTAGACACGCCTGGGACTTGTGCGCTGACTTTCTCGCTTTCCCGACGCGGCGATTCTCCGGTGGCTGGTGCTCGCGTGTGTGTTATACGTTCACGTACGTACAACGGGACAAGTTGTCGCGGCGCCGCCCACGCATTCGTGTGACATACGACCAGAAATGTTCGCCGGAGCTGGTTGTTCTGCGTGATCAACGGTGCGCGCGCTTTGATCGATGGTTCGCGCGCATTGGCGACGCGGGTGGCACGCTGTCTCCAGCGGCGACGGGAACCGGCGGCCGAATCGGGGTCGACCGCGACCGGGCTCAAACACTGACAGGCGCCATCGAGGGAAGCGTTTTTAGCCCTTGGAATGGATATCTCGGGCACCTATACCCGCGCACGGAACTGGCTTTAAGAGCGTTTTTTTTTTTACCTGCCGGTGTCGAGCCTTTTTGCTAAATCGAAGCGGACGCTCGCCGGAGTTGATGGAGAGACTATATGCGGAACGGAGCAGGAATTAAAGTATACTAAGAAATCTGGAGTTTGTACCTCGTATGTCTGGAATGCGATGGTAGGATGTAAAGAACAGAGAGGAAAAACGGAAAATAAAACGGAACACTGCTTCTATATTTCGTGACGGGTGTCAAACGCATATGCCACCTTTGAGACCCTCTTTCACGCAGTAAAAACGTTGATTCCGGCGTTTCTTGTCGAATATGGGTACATAAATCACTGCCTGCCATGGCTTTTCTTTCGTACATCACTGATCTCCACAGCCGTTGGCCTCTGGAATTCTCCGAGTCGTTCTTGTTTTGTCTTGCAGATTTTCTTACGCAAGCACACTGGTCGAGAAAACGTTTCTTAAAAAAAAAAAGAAGAAACGTCTAGAAGCAAGAAAGGCGCTTGCTCCTGCTCACTGAGCAGATGTATGCCACGCCCGGCCATGACATGGGTGTATAACTCCTTGTAAGCGTCGGCGTGTGGTGGTCAATGTCGCTTTGTTTTCGACGTCCTACTATAGTGACATAGCTATAAGTTTGTCGATCTAATGAGTGATCTAGCAAAATGACGCGAATGCTCACCAAGCAGTGATTGCACTCTTATTATTATTATTATTTCTTTAATGCAATGCCTTTGACCACTTATAGTTATACATTACTGAAAATCGCGATGGATGGTCGCTCTCAATTCATCGCACATTACCTTAGATGCATACCGATATCGTGCCGCTAGTTTCTCTTCTACACTAGGACACCTGTGTTCCTTGCGCTACAAACAGGAAGATAGAAACAACAACAATTAGGTTTAGCTGTGTAAGTCAGGTGGAGAGGTTGAAAAATAGTGCTGCTGCATTTAAGCTTTATACGGCCTGAGGCGCAATGCGTGGTGAAGCTTGAAGCTTACTTCAGATAAAACATTCGCAATGAACAGCGAAACGACAACGACTGTAAGACCGTCGATGTCTTTGCCACCCTCTGATTTTCAGTATGATCACCCGCATCGTATCCAGAATCAACATATATAGGGGTCCACCCATGAGTCGCAATAGTTGTTCACCCACACGTAGAGAGAGAGAGATAATATTTAATGGCAGAGAGGTGGAGAGGTCGGCCTGAGTGAAGTGCCTCTAGCCTGCTACTCCACGCTGGGGAGGGGGTTTGGGGAATAAGAGAGATAGGGTGTGAAGAGGAATGAGGGTGGTGGTATGGTGAACCTGATGAGGGCTGCATAGCATACTGTTTCTGTGCAGTTCGTACGTGTACACTTCACAGCACAGCACATGTCATCTACGCGGGCATAGCACACACACGTAAACCTCGACAGAACGCGTTGGCCGAACCGAGCCTGCAAATCTGTCGCGACGTAGTGCAGTTCTCACTCTCGTCACCACCGTTCATTGGCCGCTCGCAGGAAATGCAGATAAAGTAGAAAGCGCGAAAAATGAACGAAAGTATAGAAATCGGGCATCGGATGCCACATCTCCGCGCATTTCTTGTCTGGAGAGAGAAATCAGGGGCGAGTAAGAAGACCGGGGCGTTGCGAAAGTATACGAAAGAGAATGTCAGACGAAAAAAAAAAAAAAAGAAAGTAAAGGACGAGAGCAGCTGGCCGGCGGACGTTTTCGCAGCGGACCGCGCAAGCAGAGACGTTCGATGGCCCGAGGAACATAATTCGAAGCCTACACGATGGTTGTCAAGGGATCAGTAACACGAGAGGAGTGGTGCCTCTTCATCTCGTTCTTCCCTCTATGCTGCCTTTTATTTTCTGGGAGCCACACAGCGGCGCGCTTTCGGTAGGTCTCTGCCATGAACGGCGTTCTTTCTCCCTGTGTCTCCTCCCCCCCTCCCATTGCCTCCTCTCTCCAACAAAGCAAGCAGAGTTGACGCGGCCAAGTAAATACTCGGACACTCTCGTAGAGTTAGAGAGAGAGAGAAAGAAACAAAAAAAGAGTGCCAAAGACAGGAGGCAGGCCGAAGCAGTAATCGACAGTGGCTACAGAATAGACCGGCCTGCCACGGCTTCATCTCTTGGGAAAGAACCAGGAGGAGATGGTGGGAGGCAGGATGATGGGAGTCCGAAGGAAAAAAAAAACTGAATAAATAAATAAATAAAAAGAATAGAGACCGTGTCTGGCCGATGGTGCGAGAGGGGTTGGGGAGGTGGTCGAGAAATGCCTCGTGGACGTTTTCACTCTATTTGTCTTACGCCGTCGTCCGTGCGTTTGGTGTTCACTGTGTTGGGGAGGCGCCCGGTTGGTCGGTCGGTGGAGGGCACAGAATTCCCTGTCCGTGTCTCGCGATGCGTTTCCTTTGCCCTTTTCGTTGGGAAGCGCCGCCGCCGCGCCATAACTGCAATCACGCAACGAGGCGCGGTTCCGATGTTTGTTTCCTTTTGGCTGATATTTGAGAGACAACAGGCAGACGGCCCGGTTTCTAATAAACGCGCGAACGAGGCGCACTGCGACGGCGTGCCGACATGGTTCTTATAGAACGCCGTAAAGAATGCGCTGTGCGAGACGCTATAATGTTTCGGTTGGCTGAAACGAAGAGAAAGGATGACGGCTGAGGTGAAGTACGGTTCGGCGCTCGGACTGCGTTGCAAAAGCGAAGATGCCTTTGTACAAGCGACCCTTCGTTTATTGCAAGAACACGGCGCAATATTTCTCGTCTCGAGTAATTGGATAAGGTGTCGAATAGCAGAGCGATGACCGCGTAACGTTGTCTGACCGTTTTCTCTATATAGCTTTGTCAAGATCAGCTCCGATCGGACGAGATTTCTCCGAACAAGTTCGAGGATATAGGGGGCGTATACAGTTGTCTGGGAAATTCGTCCACGTCGTGATGGGCGACGCGCTTACGACACCGCGATGTGTGCGCAAAGCTGGCTAGTCTGCGGCTGTTCGAGTGTCTCTGGCGTATGTCTGCCTGTCTTCAACCTGAATCGTGGTTTTGATGGGCACGCTTGATGTAAGTAGAAAACAAGGAAGAAGTTACCCAGCTGTTCGTTTTCCATTCCTATTCATTCTTGTTATTGGAGACATATACATGTATACACTGTATATCGACATGTGTGCTTGCTTATCTTTCTCTGTTGACCGCTTTTCACCGGCTAACAAATTTTAAACGAAATTGCTAGGCGCAGGAAATTTCCCGAGTGTTAGCAATAGTTCCATCCGTTGTCAGTTGTCACCGAACCTTATGTAATCTGATTGTATGTGCCATGCGAATTGTGTAGCACTTTCTGGAGGGCACCACGCGAGCACCAGCGATTGCGCTGGAGGCTTCGACGAGTCATGTATAAAAGCCATCGCGCTTGACCCGCTGATCAGATTTCGGCGATCGCCTACTGTGCTCGCCGCTAACGTTGTGCTTCGAGAGCTTTCGTGGGCACAGGTTAGACTTGCAAAGGTTACAGTCTTGCTACTGCGTTCTTCACCGTCACTACGACGAGAGAATATAGATTCTCCGCGTGCTAAAGTCGCGATTTTTTCATCACGCCTTGACGCTATCGTTGTTCAGCGGCTATACCGCGGTAACCAAGGTGTTATAGCTCCACGCATGTTTGGGAAGCTCCAAATTGGGGTACCCTACCTTGTGTGTGTGTGTGCAAGATTTACGGTGTTTCTCAAGGTCGCAGTTAAAGCGCTGTGTGCTTTTGCGGCTTAGTGCTGACACACCGATCGCGGCAGCCCAAAACGTGGGACCGTCCGCGGTCGCACGTGATGAAAAACGCGTCGTGGTCTAGAGGGTCACGGTAGTTTGGCCCAAAGATGATGGCGCGAGTTTTCGGTGCACCGTTATTCGCCGCGCCTCCTGCGTTTATATTCCCGACCGTGTTATCTTCGCACCTCACCGCACTGAGACTCGCGCGCGCCTCTGTAATAAGCGCGCGGCAGAAGGAATCGGAAAGGCTGCGTTGTTGAGAAGGGAGGAAGGAGAGGGGGGCGGGAGGGGGGAAGGGTAAATGACATAATGGCCGCGCGAAGCTCGGCGGGAACAAAGCATCGCGGCCGCGCCGCCGCTGTCAAGTATACTGCAGCAGGGTAGCACTCTTTCGCTACCGGTCACCCCCGACTGGTCGTGCGAAGCCTTTGGCTCAAATTTTCTTTCAGAAGGCGGGCTGTAGCGCCGCGCCGCGCGTTTGTGAGCGCCAGTGGAAGGGCTTACCGGGTTGCCTGCTTTTGCCGTTGTTATTGTTCTTCGTGTACTGGACGTACCCTTGAGCTGTACTCCACCTGCCCCTCCAGGAAGCGAGAATCGCGAAGTGCGTTGCCGAGCAGACTCCTGAGTCTGCATGCCGTCGCGTGGGAACCTCGAGAGAACCTCTCGAAGCTTTTCGCCTCTCCGCATCGCTTGTAGCTACGTGCTATATTTCAGAGGTAGGACTGCGTACTGCTTCTGCTGTAAGTTTGAGATGTCGCTGATTTGATCGACTCAATATGGGCTACTCCATCAAGTTACCTTGAATCCCTGCGTTCTTACGTCCCCAGATTCGAGTCGTGGGGAACAAGCGTTTTGCGCCTCGCTAATCCGAGTGTATAGGCAAATTTGTTACTTTCAGTATGATAACCGCCACCACTGCCTGAGTGGTCTTCCACTCGAGGAACCACTGGCATTGACTGACACGGCAAAGCTCCGCTGAGAGGAACGCATATATATATTCTTGTTGTCGACATGTTGTTTACGTCAAACTTGGAAAAACAAAAACAAAAATGCAGCGTTGTGGAGACCGTCGATCCTGTGCCTCAAGTGCGCACGGTACGTCGCGTTGTACGGCTCGCAGTTTGCCCTAATCCTTTGCACGTGTCCACTATATCGCAGCTTTCATGCTGCGATATAGACCAGAAAAGCGATGCTGTGCTTTTGCGAGCGCAGAGGGTCTTCTTTCCTGTCCTTGTGCGCACGGCGCCCCAAGGCGAGGCTGGCTGGAGCGATGACGAAGCCATGGAAGTCCCTGAGGAGCTTGTTTGATCGGAAGGAGATCGCCGCCGCCACACCGCGCGGCTCTGCGGAAGAGAATGAGAAGGGAGCGAAGCCTGTTCCGAGGATGACGTTGCTTCGTCCCCCCTCTCTCTCGATTCTGTTCTTCTTCTGGTCTTATTCGGTTTGCTTGTTCGTTCACGTACATTTTGCTTGTTGCACTCTGTTTGGCTTTAGGATACAAGCTCTACTTCCCTCTTCTTTGCAAACCCCACCCTCACCCCCCTCTTTTCTCGTCTTCAAACTGCGGTAACTCGTTGTTTCTAGGTGCGTGTGTGTGTATATGCGCGCGCGCACGAGCACTCTTTCTCTCTCTCCCCCTCCCTTTTTATCGTGCATACATTGTTCATGAGCTTTCTCTGTGTCTTCTTCGGCCCCCTGCGCGCCTTCACCCCAGGACTGGTTTGTTCCCCACTCTCCTTCCTCGTCTTCTTCGCATCTCTCTGCGCCGCGTCCTCTCCGCTCCGTTCTTTGCCTCCGTCGCCACCGCATGAATTATGGGTTCTCTCATCGCGTCTTCTCTGGCCTTCCTGCCGCCGCCGCCGCTCCCCTTGCCGCCGCTGGCTGCTCCGGCCGCTCAGTCGCTCCCTGCTGCTGCACTCTGGCCTCCGTGTGCTCTTTCTCTTATTCCTTGGCTCTTTCTTTTCTTTCTTCGTTTTATTTCTCACCTTCCTTTCTATTTTTGTGTCTGTTCTTTTCTTTCTTTATTTCAAACGACCTGTATGTTTTACCGATCTCGGGCTCTCTTTTTTTCTTATTTCGCCCACAGCAAGTTCTTCACCCGCGTACGCCTCTCTTTCTCTCTGTTCGTGGTGTGTGCGTTTGTGCGCGCCAACTCGCGAGCGCTCCGCGAAATTAAGGGACTACTACTACTACTACTGCTGCTGCTGCTGCTGCTGCTGCGGTGGTGCCCGGTTCTTGTGCGCCGTCTTTCTGCGGTCCGACCGAAAAGGAGGCACTCGCTTGCTGGCACGATCCCGCGAGGGTTGGCTCTCAGCAGGCAGTGGTGGTGGCCTATACGCCGCTGCCTCGGGGGCTCGGGTAAGGCTTCGCGCACAGCCGAAAAGCAAGGAGGAAATGGAGGGAAAAGGACCGTCGAATCTGCAGCAGCAACAGCAATAGGCCCGCGGCTTGGCATATAGAGAAATGAGCCCGCGCAGGCTCTAGGAGACGCTCGAGGGTTATCATTTGGATACACACGAGATTCTGTGTGCGCGCGCGCGTGCGGCGTATGTTTGCCCAATCTGAATACGGCGGCATAAGGAAATGAACTTCGGCAGAGCGAATGGGTGAATGTCGTATACTTGATGAGACGTAAAAAGGAGGGTCGTAGAGGAGTTCTCGCGACTGTTATATGGCCATGCTCTTTTTTTTTTTTTTTGAAGAAGCGAAAAGACTTCATCACTGTTCTAATCGCGGGCTCCGTACCGTCTATGAAGATGAAATTAATAATAAAATGGAATGATGTCTGATCTGACGCGCAGAGAGCGCTTCTGTGCGTCATGTATAATTCAAACCTTGTCATGCTATGATGGAAGCTTGTAGCCTTAAGGAAGACGGCCTCGCGCTCAGGTATATATATAACCTCGTTTGTAGTCGTGCTGTTCTGTCGGAGTTCGTACTGTTGTGCGTGCGCGCGTAGCATATCGCGGTTATTTAATGCACCCAAGGGAATATTATAAAAGAATCTCGATTCATCTCCAGTATTGCGGACCAGCTTATGCAAGGAAAGAAACGAATAAATAGCAGCAAAACGAGAATTTAAGAAATGAAGTGGTGTGGGAGCTTTCAGGTTTATTTCCCGCCTGTCCTTGGAGAAATGAATGCGAGGACTGTACCAGACGGGGGACTTGCGTCATAGTTCATGCAAGCTGTCACGAAACAGCTTTTTCTTCGCCGGGCATTAAACGCTGAAATGAAGTGGTGCGTGAGTTCCCAGGTTTCTTTTTAGCCTATCGTAGGCAAAATACACGAGAGCGCTATATCAGACGGGAGGCTTGCATCATAGTTCAACCTGTCACGAGACAGCTCCTCCTTCCCCCTCATTTAAAGGCTTAGTGGCTTCTCTGCGCCTGCACGCTTCAACGCTTCGGGCGGCCGTTGGGTTTCACGACTGTATATATGTGAGACCTTCCGCGCCAAGGGTCAGTTCTCTTGAACAGGGAAGGCTCATTCGCTCGCGCCCACTGCAGCCATGGCTTCCCAACTTCTCTCGGTTCTAGACAGGCTGATTACGTTGCCCTTAAGGATGTGCCTTTTCTGCTGCTGCGTCGCTTCCTCCACACAACTGCTCCGTCTTCTGCTTTCCTCGCCTCGACGCTTGGAAAGTGCTCGCTCGCCTTGCTCGCCGGTTAGCACTCTGTGGCCAAATAAACGGGAACAACAACACACCATCGCGCTCGTGATGAATGGACACATCCACGTGCCTTGTTCTCCTCTTCCCTCCTCTCACCGCTTCTTGCTTGGCGCGTGTGCTTGAAGCTATCGTCCATGCTTTTTCTGCCTCCTTTTCTTTCGGGCACTTCACACTTTATTCTCGTTTTGTTTTCAATAAACCGCACGCCAGCGAAGTAGTATACACTGTTTCCAAGAAATGGGCAGAACCTGCAGTGGAGGCGCCGCGATGGTGGCGTCTTCGCGATCGTCGAGGAAAACAACGTTATGGATGGTGTGCGCACCTACTCGGCCGCCACCATTTTGGTGGCGGCCGCGAAAAAGGCGAGCGGAAGAACAGCAACGCCAGCAAACAGCAGCATCAACAGCACCGTCGACGACGGCAGACTTTGAGCTCGATGATGCGTGCTGACTGGCTCCAAAGCCGAGTGCGAAGGAGGGGAAACACTTTGCGTGATGGGAGACGTAATGCACTTTTTTTACATCTTCTTCTTTTCGAAGGAGTCCGTTCGCCGGCACGGCGACGTCTTCATCTTTAGGTTGCACGCCAAATTGAGAGAGGGCGCGATAGTAGTTCACTGCAGAGGAGGCTCGACGAAGCGCTGGGCCTGCGTCCCTTTCCTTCGCTTATAGCTTGTTGGCGGGTGCGCCTTTCGGATGTTACGGTATAAAGAAAATTCAACAAATAGAGAGTGACAAACAGAGCGAGAGCAAGAAAGCCGTTGGGGAGGACAACTGGGAGGAGCCGGAAAATGAGATAACGCCACGAAGACGTGCCTCGACGTTGCGCCTGCCTTTTAGGATGCCGCGGCAGCTCGCTCGACCTGTGGCACCGGCCGTCGCGGGGCCTTATCAGTCGAAATCCCGTCTCCGCAGTGTGTGTCTGCGACGAAAGGCTTTTCCGTATACCTGTTTCCGGCACGCACGTCGTCACGTATTCGCTAAGTACGCCACGTTTTGAAATCTCTTGCGTCTCTCATTACGGAGCCCTTGTCCTGGGCTCCCTGCCTCCAGCCGGCAGAAGCCGCAGAAGATGCAGGGAGCAACATTACTGGTGGCGCCATCTTTCGATGGCCTTTGAAGTTTGGTTGTGTCCGGATGCCTCTTTGGGGCATTTCCGGATTCCCTTACCAGCTGACTATTACAAGACGGAATCTTCTCGTTGGTTCGCGTTCCCGGTTGCTCGTTTGGTGCCCGATTTGTGCCCGTTCCTTTGGTTGCAGTTCATTGGCGTGGCCGAGACGAGCGTATGCTGACACAGCATTGGTATAGCAGCTAAACAGGCGCATATAGTTTTGGTCGTTGAGAAATTACTGGGAAGCAATTTACGAAGTATAGCGCTCGGTGCTTCTGCTAGCGCTTTATTTGCACGTCGTAATTCATTATCATAACGATCATCGTCATCATTATCAGCAGCCATTTCATGTCCACTGGACAGTACGGAAGCATTTCTGCAGCATGGGTACAGTAACGGCCCGTGTGAATTCCTGCTGTACACGTATCCGCATGGTCATATATGATCGATTAAAAACTGGGTCATCTTTAGTTTTTTTCATGGTGGGGGGGTGGGGGTTGCAGTAATCTAGCTCAGCAAATGGATAGCCGGCCAATAAGCACTCGCGATGTCAGAGATTATCGGCTCCCTAGTAACGTGCGCTTCGACTAGGTGACACGAAATTAGCGGACACGACGTGAATTATTTATTGTTCTCTTCCTGCTACGGCGGCTCTCGACACGGAATGCGTAATGAGGGACACGCGCTGTCGTGCGGACATCGATGGTGGTTGCGGGAAAGAAACCGTCGGGTGGTCCCTGCCTTTTACGAGCCATTTTACGGTTATTGCTATCGTTACATTTACAGCGTCCTTGTTTTCATTTCTCTCTCTCTTTCTCATTCCCTACTGTGCCTAGCGCTTGTTTTGTGGATAACTACATCGTTTCTCTTCCTTTCTACATAGCATTGATAGTAAGTGACCCTAAAATTAACTCCAGAATAACAGCCATGTTCCGCAGGGCGTCGCATACGCTCGGAGCGCCACGGCGCCCAACGGAACACAGTTTATATTTAATTGTGTCTACGTTTGCGGGGAAGTGAAGACAGGCATGTTGAAGTAGTTTCCTCATTGTTTTTTTCCCTTATTGGTAGCTCAGTGAAAGCACATATCTGTCGTGCTTCTCGTCATTAATCAGCTATTCGTGTAATGACTAATAAAACACGCTCGTCGAAGCACCGTCCTTACAGCCTACCGGGGATCGTTCATTTCGGCGGTACCTTCCAGAAAGTGGGTTGATTTAAATATAGAAGTAGACCGGGCCTGGCTGTGACGCTGTCGTAGAGCATATATTTTGCAAGGTGACCAGCATTCGTTATATATAATGTATAGGTTCCTCAAACGCACTGTTCCTTGTTGATCTCTTTCCTGTTCACTCTGTGCGGCTTCTTCTATTTAAGTGATCCTTTTACCGTCGCTCCAGTAGTCCTAGTTGTTCAATAGTTGTAGTAGTTTAACGGCACACTAGGTAGCAGGGTAGAGTCGGGAAAACGTTGGGGCCCGTCTTATCGAAGCGCAACAACTATTCGGTTCAGCGCACAACGCTATATATCGAAGCCTTCATGTACTGGAGAGACGAGCAAGTCCAAACAGGCGCGCAAACTATGTACCAGTAGCCCCAGCAGGGCCCGGGCACACTTCCGGCTAGCACTCGGGAAGTCGAAGTATTGAACGATCAATCGGGCTTGTTTATATACAGCGTGTTTCATCGCAAGCTCCGGGCCGCAGCGAGCGAATGACCCGAAATCATAAAAAAGGAGGAGTCGACACCAGGCACCGGTATTAGTTTCCCCGATATTATTGTTTCTGCGTTCGTGGGCGCTCTTTATTTCTTTTTCTTTCACTGGCGTGCTCCCCTCGCCGGCTCTCTTCGCCCGTGGTGCTTCTTTTTCGCACGTCGATTCATATCCGAATCATTAAGGGATCCGACCCCGTTTGGTTAATGATGCGCGAGCTTTATTAATGAGAATTAGCTTTCTCTCGGGTAAGTTTGCTCCACAGCGTTATGTGTACAGTACGTATACTTTTTAATCATCTTTTTCTTTTTTTCTCTCGCTCGCTCGGGCTGTGATGTCAGGAACGCCACGCCACGCGCGAGCTAAGTTAAGCTCGGCCCGTGTGCGGACAGTGGTGGTGATGCACGGGCGAGCGCGGACGAAAAACGAGGCTGGGAATTAAATATGAAAAGCGAAGGACGGGCTTCAACCATGCAGACCCCCCCACCACTACCACCACCTCATCCCCCTAGGACCCACTCCTCGTTCCCGTGTGGTGCGTTTTCGTCGGGCCGCGAGAGATACGAGAGTCTGCAGCTTCTTGCCTAGTTCACAGCCCGGCTGCGTTTTGCGCATGAATGAATGTACAGAGGTGCGTGGCGTGGTACAGCGTTACGGATCGTTAGGAAGTACACTTACGAAGTAAAGAAATCAGGAAGAGTAAAAAGAAACAGAAGAAAAGAAACTGTCGCTACGCGCATGCAGCGCTTGAAAAGAAATGGGAGAAGGCCTCCAATCTGCGAGCCGCGGGAGTTCCTCGCTTGCGGTCACAATTAACGGGGCGTTACTCGGTATTTGATTGGCGCGACGTTGATGTTCGAGAAATTATATATGCACAGTATCGAGCCATTTTGCCACACTTTTCTAGCATCTTCCCCCTCTCTTATTATTAATCTTCCTTGTTTTGTTAAGTACACGTATGCGCGCACGTGCGTACGGCTTGCAGAGGGTGCGATAAACTAAGGACGCAGTTAGGTTCTTGCCGTTAATTAGTCAGCGCGAATGAGAACGCGCGCACAGTTCAGCCAGCCTTATTATAGTTGCCCGCATCGGCAAGTTAGTTGCGTGCAGTCTTGCATATGGATATCGCTTCATGAAAACTGCCCAACTTTTCATGAAGTGGCCGTCTCTACAAGTATAGTCACAAACCACTTAAATATCTTTAAGTGTTGGCGAAATTATTGTGAGTGCAGTTAGCGTCTATTTACTACATAAGCCTAGAAACGGTTTGAACACCCCGTGCACATCTTTATGCATGAAGCATGTGAGTTTTACTGTCTTCAGCTGGTTTTCCTACCCCTGCTTTTATTGGTGAGCCGCTGCTGCACTCAATATCGGCACTCGGGTTATACCGCCGTGTAGAAAGAGTGCAGTAAACTAAATTATCGTCGTTTAGTCGCTGCACCAAATCCGCGCGTTCCGCCATAGAGGCAGGAGGGCCCCAACGAAAACGCGGAAGATGGAAACAACAGCCGACTCGGCGGCGCGTGATTACCGACCCGGCAGTCGTCGGCCTCGACTTCTTGCGCAGTGGTCGAGCTTCCTCGGCGCCAACGAACGCAATTCCCATCGCCCAAACTCACTCGCGCCCGCAGATACGCCATTCGGCTAAGGTTGTTCGGGGGAGGAAAGTAATTGGGCGGCCCGTCCGCACCGGTCGCGAAAGAGTAACGGAATTAGGCGCCCGTCGTCTCTCGGTGACGATCGTTAGCGACCTCGGATTTGTCGCGAGCGATGATGCGCGCGCTGGTTTGTTTATCTGCTTGCTCGGTCCGTTCGTGCGCGCGGCCTGTGACTTTGTCTGTGCGGTTGTAGGCAGAGGCGCGCTTATTGCTCACGTTCTCCTTTATCGGCATGGAAGTATAGGGCGTGCTCTTATCTCACTTGTAGTGCCGTGCAGGGTTGCTAGAGCTATAACCCTCGCCTGTCGATCAGTATCTTCATAGATTTGGATGGCAGACCCTTCAGCAGTCAAGATGTAACGCGTTTGTCGCAGCTAACGACAAGGATCGAATGAGCGAGCGACAAGGACGAATTTACAGAAACGTTTGTAGTACGAAACGATGCCTTCAGAATGGATGCCACATTCATTGGCTATATTGTATGCGTGAGAGGGAGGCCACAAATTATTCAGGAGTGGAAATATCGAATCCTCTTGTGGAAATAGGGTACTTAAATATTATCGTGCTTCTAGGGCAAAATGGCTATTAGTGATAAAATAACTACAGTGCGGAAGGAACGACGTTTGAAGTGCAGTTATTGCACTTGGAACGCTTATACTTTACCCGCTCGACTCGTACAGTACGTTCGCTATGAGCTCGTGCCACGTATTGCAAATGCTTCGTGCAATACGGACAACTATTCTGTGGTGATTATCCAGCGTACTGCGGCAATCAGTCGCAAGGCGATGCTACGAGCAGGCACTTTATATGTGAGACCTACATAAGTTTACATGACGCCAAGCTGCAGGTTCGGCTATGCTGCACTGTACTATTAGGACCGAGTATCTGTTGCGCCTAGATACTGCGCGACATATCGCAAGATCCGAGAAGTTTGGCCACGTATGTTCCGATGTGCCGGGGCACATCCTATACATATAGAGGCAGGAATAAGGGCCGAGAAAATAGGGGGCAAGGCAGAAATAAGAAGGATGTTTGACTTGACCTGGCTCTCTTCTCGCACACGATGCCGGCGCGACTAGGGCGCCTCCCGTGGTGATCGCCGAGGCACTCGCGAAGACGCCGGCTAATAGAGCCGGGGCAATAAGGGGCCCGGGCGACGAAAGAACTCGCCGGTCAGAAGCAAACGAGACGGGAGGAGCGCCTTGCAAACGAGCCTGACCCCGATATGAAGAGCCGTCGCCTTGATATTGTGTGTGGACTGGTCGCTTAAGTGCTATACACAGCCGCCATGGGCGGACGCTCCAGACGTACACAGACACACTCGTGTACGGTACGGCATGTAGGGCGTGCTCGCTTAGTCAAGACCGCGGCATACTGCAGACTGTAACGAACAGGGGCAACCTTGCAATGAGCGTGTTTACATATCGGCGCACCCACGCCGTGTGTCTGTGCGATCGTGCGTGCGTGTGTTTAAAGGCTCAGTGCCAGTGGGTGAGGAGACAAAGTTGGAAGACGCTGATTGAGAGATGGAGAGAGAGAGATGATGAAAAACAAGAGAACCATAAGCGCGGCATGCACTCGGGGCGTCCCAGTTCGCGTAATATATGTGTGAATCGCAGCCGCCTGGCTATATGTATATGTGCATAGTTGCTTCTTTTGCTTCGTACCCGTTTGTATGCGACTTGTGTGCGAACTTTGTTTTTGTAAACGCGCACGCATGCGCTCTCAGCGCAACGGTGCGCGTACTAGATGCACTCCCGCCCTGTACGTATACAGGGTGCTTCAGCTAACTATAGCCAGAGTTTAGAAATATGCCGATGCACTCTAAGACATCGCTACCAAATGCATGTTGCTCGTTTTTGTACGTAGTGTGTCACGCTATATCTTGTATTTTGCTTAATTAGATAACTAGTCGAAGATTAATTAACCCACTTCGGAAGCAATGAAGCTAGCAAAAAAATGAAAAATCGAATTAGAAAGTTGCAGAGCGGTTCGCAAAACGTCCGATTAGACAGTTTATAACTTTCTATCTATTAAGTATTAGTGTTTTTCAGCTTACTGCGTATGCGCGCGAAAAAAAAAAAAAATACCACGCGACACCAGCTTGCGCGCCGTGATTACAGCGCTCCCAAACTGTCCACGTACAAACGAACATGGCATCTAGCAGCGCGCGCTGCCGCTTAAAAGGCGACAGGGCAGTGACGAAAGCGTTGGCCGTGTGATTTACGCCAGCGATGTGCTTTCCTCGCGGCGGTTCATGATAGCGATAAGCAGACGCAGCGGCAGCACACCCGGTTAAATGCATGATGTGTTCGTTTGTGCGCGGAATGCTTGGGAGCAGTGCAATCACGACGCCCAAGCGGGCATGTCACGTGGTTCCTTCTTTTTTTTATTTTGCGGGCATCCGCAGTAAGCTGCAAAACACCAATATTTAATAGAGAGAAAGTTATAAACTGTCTAATCGGACGCTTTGCAAACCGCTCTGCAACTTTCCAATTCGATTTTTTTTTTTTTGCTAGCTCCGTTGCTTCAGAAGTCGGTTAATTAATCCTGACTAGTTATCTAATTAAGCAAAATACTAAAACATAACGTGACACAATACATACAAAAGCGAGCAACATGCATTTGGTCGTGTCGTCTTTATACTATGGCTAAAGTTAGCTGAAACACACTGTTTACGTGGGCCACTTGCATGCAGCAGGCGTACTCCGCGATTGGCAGGGCAAGCGAGATACCGATCTTAATGCTCTCAGTTGGGACATGAGTGCCGCTGCTTGCAGTGATGAGTGTGTGTGTCCACGTTTTTATGTCGGCTCTTTTTTACAATCGTTCCTTTTTTTTTTTTTTTTTTACCCCTGACCTCGCGCTGCTCGACGCTGATCGTCGTTGCGAAAACGGTAGTTGTCCTTGCTCGCTTTTAATTTCTTTTTCTTTTATAAGGGGGAGGATCACCGGAAATCCCGGCTCGCTATATTACTTACAAATGGGTTCGAACGACGAACGGTTAATTGAACACGAGTGAGCGTATATAGACCCCCGTAGCGGTGTTATCTCGCATGGCTTTAGGAAGAAAAAAAAAAAAAAACGTACGCGAACGCTAGCGATTTGTCGATGGGAAATTTTGGATGAGGCTCCCATATACCCGTTACGCGAAGCGTCTTTTCGCGAGCGTCTATTATCGGACCGGGAGGGGAGTGCGAGGTTGGCATGGTGCGCGCGTCGGTGGTGTGTAGCGGGTGTTTGCCACGCTGCGTGATATACGCGGGCCTGGACTAGCTGCGCGGAGATCTGTGCACGACAGGAAGTACTTCAGATTCGACCCGCCGCGAAACGCGCGGCGATTCTTTCTTTCTTTTCCTTTTTTTTTCTTTTTTTTCAATCGATCCTGCTGCGTGTGCTATGGCGTCTTGCCGCACACCGCGTTGGCTGTGAACGGAAACTGCAGGTTCAGCGGTAGTGGCATTCGCGATCGAATTGGTAGGGAGGCGCTGGCGTATGGCCCCAGGTAGTTTCTCCCCCTCCCTCTCTTTTTTTTCTTTTTACGTTTGACATCATTAACACATCCTTTCTTTGTTCTTTCCTCTTTCTTTTTTTTCTTTCTCAGTTGGCTAAGCACGAGGTCGCGGGATCGAATCCCGGCCGCGGCGGCCGCATTTCGGTGCGGGCGAAATGCAAGAACGCCCGCGGTTCTGTGCATTGGGGGCACGTTAAATAACCCCTGGTGGTCAAAATTAATCCGGAGTTCGACCAATATACGGTGTGCCTTGTATTCAAATCGCAGTTTTGGCGCGTGAAACCCCAGAATTCAGTTCAGTCCAATTTTTTTCTCAACTATATTATTATTATTATTATTATTATTATTATTATTATTATTATTATTATTATTATTATTATTATTATTATTATTATTTGTTTTTAAAACATGGCAGGAAACACGTGGCAGGAAAGGGAAAGCGAGAAGCACGCTGGCAACTGCCACCGGAAGGTGCACAACGCCTGCATATTCTTCAAAAAGGAGGAGACATAAACATTGAAATGGAACATAGGAAGAACGGGAGGAAAGGGAGAAATAAAGAGAAAGATGATAAATTTAAAAATAACGAAGCAGAACACACACAGTACAGGTTACACACGGCACAGGTCGCACACAGTATAGAGCCGCTCACTGCAGGTCACGCTATTAAGGAATGTTAAAATAGAATCGCGTCTGAAGTATTGTCATTTAAAAAATTAGGCTACAAACGTGAGCTTAAATTAGTTACTTCTAAAAAAAAAAAAGGAAGGAAGGAGCGCGCGATCAGCCTGCGCGTCGAGGCGCACAACCGCTGGGGTTACAAACCTTCGTCGAGTGTCGTACACCGCAACAGGACAAGGAGGTGACAGTCTCCCCCACTAGCGACGTGCGCTGCGCAATGTAAGCGGGACGCTCCAAAGTCAGTTCAAAGTCAGTCAGTGTCTCGCCGCAACCGCAAGACGCACACTATAGACTGGTCACACGTCTTTACGCGAGTCGTCGTTAAAATACGCACCCAGAAGTGCACAAACACTCACCCTCACAGGGAGAGAGAGAGAGAGAGAGAGAGAGAGAGAGAGAGAGAGAGAGAGAGAGAGAGAGAGAGAGAGAGAGAGAGAGAGAGAGAGAGCGAAAGAAAGAGGGGGGGGGGGAGCGATAGACGCCAGCATTCAGAGGTATTTAAAACCCTGATTACAGCAGGTCAGTTCCAGCAGCTGCATAGGGACCGGAAGTAGCGGCGGCAGTGGACTCTGCTGCCGTGCAGGGAGTGGCGCGACAAATCAGCGACAGCAAGGCTGCTGCAGCAGCACTCGAAGCCCTCTTAGGCTATGATTACAGTTTAGCGTGTCGAGCTTGAGCGCGCGTTCTTTTCCTATATCATTCATCATGTATTCGAACGTGGGGGCACTAAATCACAGGAACGCCTTTTCGGCGGTGTGTGTGTATGTGTATGTGTGCGTGTTTTTACACTCTTCGTGTTTCTTTTTCATTGCTTTCTCTTATATTTTTCTCCTCTATGTAACGTAAGGTCGCGCTGTGTCGAAATTTTGCCAGTGGCACGTTCGCGCATCTGGTGTGCCTTACTGTGTGTGTGTGCAAGATTTAAATTATGCGCGATTTGTAGTTTAGATCTACTTAAGTCGTCTTAGTATTCTGCGTATTTCTATTTTATCTTATTTTTTTTATCAATATATGCCGGGCATTTAATGATAGATTCAGGCGAAACTACGGGAACAGTGACCAAAGTATTTCCCAGGAAGCCAAGATATAAACGCATATTGAATAAAGAAAGAATATTGATAGTCAGCGCACCGTGAGTCTGTTTAGCTGCAACTTGCTTTCATGCGCAAGACGGTCAACTGTTAAAAGGAGCGCATCAGCGCAGAGCACGGGCGATTTGTTCCATGTGGCAAGTGCGATGTTGCCCCGGCGTATACCAGCGGATTACCCTCGGTTGGTGGCGCTGGCACATCGCTGCACACACGGGCAGTGCATTGATTTGATTGTCACTTCGATTTAGTTGTCGCTCTCACTGGATTGGCGTTCTCGATCTTTTATTTTTCTCGTTTACGTTTGCCCGTGGGCGCTTCGGCAAATACCATCCCCAGCGGCACAGAGAGCGTGGATTGACTCAGAGGAGGAAGGGGCCGAGAACGCTGCTCATTTTCGCCAGCCCCCAGAACGCGAGCGAGTAGGACCCGCTAATGGTCGTCGCGTTCGCACACAAAGTTCGTCGTCGCACGTGCGGGACACGATGGGACCGGAAATAGCGCCCTCCTCACTTTCTCTCTCTCCCTTTTTCTCTACACATACAGAGCGCGCCAGCGCGTAGAACGTAAGCGGTTTTTCTTGGAAAAGCCTCCGCGAAGCGCGGTGACGTGACTGATCGAGCTCCTCCAGGTCCGTGGGACTTGTTGCTGGCGCGCGACCGACCGACCGACCGCGGCAGTGTGCAGATTGCGTCGCACGCTGTGCCGGTCCCGCTGCAGGGGCGGCATTCGTGCCGGAATGCCTTCTTTTTTTTTTTTTTTCAATGAGACCAGTGAGGAAGTGGCCTGATTCACCCCGCGACGTGAACGGTACTTCACTTGATAAGCGATCGAGCAGCGCTGCTATTTCGGCTGTGGGCGAAATTATTTGCGCGGCCGTGGGATAGTAGTGCTGCAGTAGAAGCACCTACTGTGCTGTATTGTGTTCTCTTTCTTTCTTTCTTTCTTTCTTTCTTTCTTTCTTTCTTTCTTTCTTTCTTTCTTGTGTGTGTGCGTGTTGGAGTAATCGTAGCGGTCAAAATTCACAGCGTCCATCCTTCTTATAGAAAAAATAATGGGTCATTACACTCTGTGAAGGTGGGTGACCAGCAGAGCTGTTTAGCACACGGCACAGAGGTAACACAGAATTTTGTACGAAGTTACAAACACATTTATTGTCTTGATCGGGGGTCAACGTAACGAAAGGTACGCGCACACATTTATTTATATACGTTTGCGTGGACGACTATATATAGATATGTATAGCCTCAGCTTTACGAGAGGGATGAGCCATTGCATATTTTGCTTTGCTTAGGGGGTGCTGAGCCATTGCTGATTGATGATGGTAGCAGAACGAAAATGCACGGAAACCCAGCCATACACAGCTTCGCCGTAAAACGTGTTAAAGGAGTAAAAAATTGCCATTGCTCGAGCGAAATCGAGTTGAAATCAAATTGAACTGTAACTTCCGAGCACTTGACAAAGAAAGCAGTGACAGCAGTGATACACAGTGAAACTTGTACAGTACCACACGCACAATCGTTCAGCGAGCGCCACGTCGACGCGTCCTCATTAGTCTAGTGAAGGGCATATACAGCATGATACACTGTTCAAGAGAAAACTTAAAAGATGCTAGAGAGATAGCTCAAAGGCTAAGGTTCTTCATCTTTATCACGATAAAATAGTTCTCATATGAATCCCCAGGCAGACATTTATGCATATAATTGTTACCTTCTTGCTCGCAGGTCAAAACTTGCCAGTGGCAAAGTACTAATGATAGGTGTTCCCTTTAGAAGCGACACTCGTCAACGCGGTGACCTTTCGGGTGCGCATGGGTAGATATATGCTTGCCTCGGTATACCTGAACTTGTCGGACATTTAGTCCAGAATGCGTGCCCGATATCACAGTTATCCTAGCTCGGCGTGTTCTGGTGATACAGCCAGATCAGATTGTGGGAAGCACGGCACTCAGCGCGGCGGTGTCTAACACGTAGTCATCCTCGCGCTCACAGTTGGTGCATATATAGCGCGCTGACTTGCAGAGCGCCTACGATCGGTGGAGCAGAAACGACCGGAGCCAAGGGTCTCTGCTGCGAAACCATGCTCGGGGGGTGATTTTATCTCGCTGCTGCGTATCTCTACTTCCTTCGCGGCTGGCGCATCGCGAAAACCGCGTCCCTAAAGTGTACTACAGTATATGTATGTGCTTGTTTCTTTTGGATCCACAGCAATCCCAGAGTTTTCTTTATCTCTGTGTCGCTTTGCCGGTTTTTTCTTTAATCAAAAGATTTCCTCGAGGCTTTCTCCCTCTCAGGGGATCCCCACCCATGCTGGAGCCAATTTATCAAACTGACGCTTTTAGAATCATCGCGTTCGTCACACCCTCTTACGCAAATAAAAAACGAGCAGGCTTGCAGTGAGGGGAATGAAAAGGGATAAAACAAAACAAACCGAAACAAAACCAAACAAAAATGTCCGGACACCTCCCCTACCCTTGTTTCCGGTTCGCGCGTGCTATCAATCCCGCGCGCGTCACTACTTGAAACGCGATAGAGAAAATGATATAACAGAGAAATGATAAATAAACCAGACCGAGATGCTGGGACCGGGGAGGGGGTGGGTGGATTGCTCTGGAGGAAAAATCAGAGAAGCGAGAAGGGGTCTGTGCGTACGTTTTGCATCGCAGCCCTTGCATGACTCTTTATTCTTGTATCTCCCTCGCGCATGCGGAAGGTTGGTGTCTAGGGGAAAGATGAAAATAAGGACGGTTCGCCGCGGTCGAGAGCCTGATACGAAACAACGAAAAGGCGCGTCAAACAACCGCGCACTCTCGCGGAGGGAGGAGGCGGCCGGCGTCTGCTGACAAAATTAGACGTGGCGTGAAATTTGAAAAGCGCACCCGATTTCGGGCGTCGCCGTTCTTGCCGGTGCGTGAGCACGTGAATGAATGCGCAAGCGCTCGCTCACATCAGCGCATACGCGATGCATATAAACGATATGCGCATAACATCATTCCCCATACGACGCCGTGTCGCGGAAGTACGGGCGGAGGGCAGCGGAGAGGGGGGGGGGGATTTGCGAGAACCACTGCAGGGCGCTGGGTATAGTAGGCAACGCGTATGGGGAATACCGCTTTTGGGCCTGCTGCATTGGGCATGCCTGCGCTTTGACGTGACAGATGTAGTACATCGCGTAACGTCCAATTCTGTTTTTTTTTTCTTCTCTGTCTCAGATCTAGATGACGATAACAGATGGTGAGAATGGAAGAAAAATGCGTTTGATCGGTCACTCCAGACGGGTAGTATTGCAAACGCGCAAACTCGAGCTTACTTATCGTGAATAAAGTGCCTCTCGGTATTTGAAAGACACAAAGTAGTAATAAGTGACCTCTGCGGGTGAACAGTTTAAAATGTTCCTTTTCAGTGTGAAATAGTTGTTCTCACTCGCCATTTTTGCCTGCGCAATATTGGCAGCCTCGTCACCGGCGAGATTCGACGATTCGTGAACCTTTAGACACTATAAAGGGCATGCAGTGATCGCCGGATTTCAGTGAGTCTACTTCCGAGAAATTCTCCAGTGCGACAAGCTCCTTACTTGATTACATCTCTGTTACGCTATACCGCTATCAGCCCTCGTAGTCTTATATAACGTGTCTGGAGTAACTAATCTCCGTCCTCTATGTATGCAGATTGGGGCTACGGCGCGCCTACCCATCGCGATTTCTTGTTTGAATCGTTCAACAACGGTATTCGAACGCCAAGAAGCGTTGTGTTCCTATGTCAAGTTCTCCGACTTCCACCCGACTCCCACGAAAGACTCGTGATCAACTCAGGGTGTGTCCTCGCTCTCCATGCTCTCCGTTTACGAGCCATTGTGCACGAATCGAGGTCCCTCCGAACAATCTACATTGCACTACGCCGCTCGCACAGTCGGAACCATCCGCAAGACTAGTACACGCTAACATTCATTGAGCGGCGCCGCTTGCACGTTTAGAGAGCACGGTTTCTATACGCTTTCGATCGGCCGAGTGAACTGTCTACTTTCGTTTCTCGCGACTGCGCATCGTGGCGGAGCGAGATTCCGCCGTCGCGCGCTGGCGCTCTCCGGGGTGGTTTCGCGCTAGCCCCATGCGTGTGCGTGTGTGCGACGACGACGGGTGAACGGCGCCGCGCGAGCGACGCCCGGCCGACGCGTCGCGTGGCATTCGGAGGCGAGGCGAGGCGACGCCGCTGGGCGCTGCGCGGCGGTCTCAACGGCGTCGCGCTGTGTTGCGCTTGCTTCTTTCAACCGCCGCCCGACGCTTGTTTCAGAGCCCGGGCTCTTCGCCTGCGAGGGAAGAACAACGGCCGCTCATTCTCCTAATGAAGGCGACACGCGAGCGCGTCCCGCGAAGAGGAGCCTTGTCGTCGAGCGGCGCGCGTGTGTCTGTGCGGGCGCGAAGGGAAACGGGAGACCGTGCGCCCTTGGTTCCGAGCAGTTGCGTGCAACCGGTGATGGGCTTTTGAAATTGTGCAGTATACGGTCGCGAAGGACGCGCTCAACTGGCAATACAGCCAGTGTGACGGGAACATATTCAATTACCCAATTAATGAGAGAGAAAGAAGGAGCTGATTCAATGGTATTGGAGGAAAAGAAACCTTTATTGACGGATGCTAGAAATATTTGCCTGGCTAAACGCCTGGCATACTGCTCCAGATGGCGAAGGTGACGTATGAAATGACACATTCGTACACGCTACACACGATACGAAGTATTAGGCAAACATGTGTACATGTGTGTGCAGGACTCCGTGCGATATCTTAACCGCAATCGATAGCGAAGTACAAATTAGATGTTCCTTTCAAGACTGTCATATACTATACTGTACACGACAAAATCTGATTGAAAAGACACGAGGAGAATCTGACCCCGCCTGCCACGCTATTTTCTCTGTTCTTTCTGTTTACTTTCGCGCAGGTAGAGTGACGACATGCGTCTCGAAGACGTTTGCAATCCCCTTTCATTGCATCAGTCGTCTTCTAAGTGAAAGGGCACGCGTCGATAAGGACCGCTAGCTAGACTTGCAAACGGCATCTCGGAGCTGTAATAGCATATAGTCCGCGCCTTGTGTTGCATCATTCGCGGGGCTATAACAACAAGCGCTCGCGGAGTACTAAGTGTATTTCGCCAGTCGTGCACGACACGTCGAAACTGTGTGTGTGCTGTCTGCCCATTGCCCACTCTTTTCCTTATGTCACTTCTCGTGCTAAGTAAAATGTATATGCAGTGTGTTCGAGTGGCTAGCTAATGCGAAGTACAACACTCCGAAGCCGCACTGCTCCCCTTCTACCGTTCACAGCCATCGTTGCGACACTCGGGCCAAATGACGTCCATGCTCACTATTATGGGTAACTAACGGGTGGAACAACGCGCAGAACTTCAGTCTTAGGACACCAGAGGCGCTGCGTGCAGCATTCCTTCGAGTATATATCGGATGACTGCGTTCGGGAGCATATTTAGTAATATTTGTCGCATTGAGGAGATTGTAGTGCGCTATCGTTTAACAGCGGCTCCTGATAGCACTTGCCACGCGCGTTGTGCTTATACACCCCTTTATCTGCGAACGCAGGTGCTCCTTGTCCCGTCTGGGTACGCGGCAGCTTGAGCTGAGCGCAGCTGCATCTTGTAGTCTGCTTGCTTCGTTAACATCCTGTCTTGGAAAGGAAAGATGGGACAGGGTGGCGGAAAGGCGGCTATAGAGGACCGTGAGCCTTTGCCTACGCTCTCAACTTTCGCACGCTGCTGCATAGAACTGAGCAAGCAGACACAGGCCAGCTGCTAGCAGCCAGCGCGCGGGTCCCATGCCCTACTATGCAGGCGCGACCATTTTCTGCGGTTTTCGCGCCTTGCGTGCCATGAAGACCGTTTCTTTCTCTCCCTCGCGCCTTTAGCCTGCCTACCTTGTTCTCTTACGTGCGGCACACGACGCTTCTTCGGGGACTCTTTGTCTCACTTATTGTTCTTTTTTTTTTTCTCGAGTGGCGACGGCTTGGAACGGCGAACACGTCACTGCCGTCGCTTCTGTTCAGTGGGTGGAGGAATCCTTGTGATAACAGAGTGCGCATGACAGGACGCGCTCTTTTTTTCTTTTTCCTCCTCCGGAAAGACTCCAAAATGAGCATGTGGGCTTGTTTAAGCCGTTTTTGACTCTTTCTCCTTGTCCTTGGTTCCATCTTGACATATTTTAACGCCGTGACTGCGAATTTGGCGCGAGCGTGCTCGGGTCCAAGTGACAGTGACTGTCGACCCAATGTCTGTGTGCGCACGTGCGAATCGCGTATGTCACTTTCATGCACGCACCACGCCGTTGGTATGGGGCGCCAAGTAGAATGTGCGACCTCTTTATTTTGGGCATGTACTGTGTTAGCCACCATTCACATTTGCCCTACGGAAAGTACTCGACGCATGTGGCTGAGTGTACGCTTCCGCCGACGTCAGTAAGCGCCGAAAGCAGCTCTGTTTCTCAGTGAAGCGGTATCACTGACCGACTCTTCTGATGCGCATGCATATATAGGGTCTAACCAATGTTAAGATAACCTTCATTTTTCGTGTTACTGCGGTCATGCGCATTGTTAACTCAAAAAATATTACCTGCACTTATTCGCATATGTTACAGCACATGGTAACAATATAATTCAAGCGGATTTGTAGTGCGCTTTGCCGTGTAGGCTCAGCGCGCCATGGTGCAAGAGCATCCCGTCGCTTTAAGGAGCGCTTCACGAGGTGCGTAACCGTAAACCCTTGAAGACAGTTAATGTTTTTTTCTGTTGAAGATTCAGTCGTCAGACGCGCCGCAAAGGCACACGGGCAACGTTACAGGGACCGTGTAGAAAATATTCGTCTGCAAACGCCACACGTGAACACGGAGGAAGAGAAGTCCCCCTCTGTAACAGGCAACAACATTTGTGCATCCTCGCTCTCTATCTGACGGTATTCGTGCCTCCTTCGATTGCCAGCGGATTCGGTTCAGCGACTTCTTAGGGAATAACAAAGCCTCCGCCCCCTTTCCGCTTCTCTGAAATGACCACCTCACGCGGCGCGTGCGACTCTGTGCGACCGCGCGCCGCATGCTCTGTAACGGCCCCGTGTATGTAGGAGTACGTACGTACGGTACGCGTAGCGCACCGGACCTCAGTGGTGCCGACCAGTTACGAGACGAGAGTCGCGGCAGCGTTGAGCAATTGCTTCCGTATGCGGGCGTACACGGGGTTCGATTTCCCAGCGTCTCTTTGTTGGCTCCATCGCTTCCGCGGCCCCCGGCCAGATTGGTTCCTGTTTTCATTGTAGCCTCCCGTGGCCCCTTCTTGTTCCTTTGTCTTCGTGGCACGCATCCTGTACTCCCGCTCTCCCGCCTCCCTCTTTCTGTCTCTTTTATTCTTTTCTCATTTCTCCTTGAGAAGACCGTCGGTTGCGTATACCCGTCCCGCATAGTGCGCGGTTTCTTTCAGCTTCCTCCCAAGACGCTCACCTCACGCGAGTCGGAGGATTCGAACGATGTCTCGAGAGAGGACGAAAAAAAAAAAAAAAAGAGGAGGAAACTGACCCGCCCTTTCTGACTATGACGCGTTTGCAGGGACGATGCTTGCAGTCGTCCTCGACTGAGCAGCGGTTATTTCACTCCGCCACGCTTTCCTGATTCGCTTGATGTCGCTTCGGGTATAGCTGTAACCGCAGCAGATATATATGGTCAGGCCCCGCGTACGTTAACGACTGTCTGGAGCGATTAGCGAATACGAGTGCGTCGTCATGGTCGGCTGTCGTGGGTTAACGGGACGCCGACGTGACAATCAAAATGAAAAAAAAAAAGTGAATGGTTTTTAGTTGGCTTGAAGTTCGTTGTAGGCTTCGCTGAGCTTTATTTATTTATTATTTTGAAGCGAGTACTAAAGGCGCCGTTATTTGTCTTCCATCAACCTAAATTATTCTCTTCCTTTGTGTACGCGTTTTCATTGTCCATTCGGGTCTCATTTGTAGACGACAGCACGTATACAAATGTGAAATTGCAGCTGAAGTCATGGGGCATAGTGAGGTCGTCCTGATTTTGAGGACCTGTGCATGCTTGTAGGTCGAAGTGAACCATACGCCGGGTACCCATATAAACATTGCTATATCCCTAAATATATCTTCTCTTCAACGACATGCATAGTTAAAGGTTAAGATCCCGCACGAGCTTTTGATCAGGTTCGTGAATCGCAGCCGTCTTGGCGTTGAGAACTGACCATGCGCATGGTTCCTTGCTGCTACTCCATTGTGTGCTAACACCGTTGCTTGCTTTAAATTTCTCTTCCATGAACCTTCGTTGATCTTTCTAGCTTCGTTTGAGGCAGCTGCGGCACAGTAGTCCAAGTGCATCTTACCCTTTATTCTAGGATGCGCTTGTATAATAATAATAATAATAATAATAATAATAATAATAATAATAATAATAATAATAATAATAATAATAATAAAGAACCGCGACTACCCTTGCGGTGGTTTCCGGTCCTTACATTAAACTAAGGTATAGTTTGCAGGGTGCTGCAGGCAGGTGTCCTGTACATCCTCCCTCCGCCGTCCTAGAGAAGTGTGACGCTAGGGTAAGAAACACAGGAAAGAAAAGAAACTGCCGTGAACACGCACATTCGAGACCAAGAGACCACGGAGACAAAGGGAGGAAGAAAAGAAACCATCATGGCAAGGGACAAGAGCAGCTAGGCCCGATAGTGCATAGGATGAAAACAATGAGTCCCAGAGCACACGCGGCACCGCGTATACCATACACATCGAGCGGCGAGTGAATCACGAGGAGGCTCTCGTCTCGTCTAGGGTCCGCGAATGGGAGGGGCCCTCCACGACCGGCGAGGAACGCTCCTGCTCCGTTCTTTTGCGGGCTTTTTGGAAGCGAAGGAGGTGGCACGCACACGAACACATTCACGGGGTGATGTTCTTCTTCCGCACGCGCGGTGGTGTATAGGATGCGCCGGAGAACGACCACATTCGTGCGCGGAAAGAAAGAAAACCGCACGACGACGTCGCCGACGAGGCCTCGGAAGAAAAGGAAGAGGGGGGCAAGCAGAGACCGGCTGTCGTCGCCGCGAAGCACAGTCCGAAACGACTCGCCCGCCCGCCTGCCTCTGCGCGCTCTATACGGTCCGGCCGGCCCCGTTCTTCTCAAATGCGTTTTGTCCCGGGATGGCCCCTGAGGGAAACCATCTTGTTTCCACGAGCATAGGCCTCGGGCGGACCGCGCCTTTGCCTTCGGTCGAAGTGCTGTGCTTCGGGGCCGCCGCGCAAGTGCGTGCGTGCGTGCGCGCGCGAGCGAGATGATAGCGCCGGTACAAAACGGCGCAGGGCGCTGGCTGCAGGCGGTTGGAACGAAAGGATAGGCAGCGCCGACCCAAGTGAACGCGAAGAAAGGCTGAGTGGAGGGGGTTGGGGGGTGGGGGGATGATAACAGAGGATCTAGCGCTGCGGGTGTATGCGCGCGGGACGGTTATTCCGTTTTCTGTCGCCGCTGGCCGGAGTATGCACACGCGGACACTTGCTTGCGGCGGTGCCCTACGGTGGTGAAACGAGGAAGGCACTTCTTGACGCTCGTTTGAGGTGGCCCCGCTCCTGCATTTATTTATATTTTCCCTCTTGCGAATGATTTCTTACTCTTCTTTTCTTGTTTCTTTTTATTTTTCAGCTCGCGTTATGTTTTGTTGCCCTCCGTCGCCTCATTTTGCGCGTCGTGGTTTGCAAATGCGTTGTTCGCGGCCAGTGTGTGCGGGCGTGCCGTGCGTGCAGTGGTTTTCTGATTCTGTCAGGTGCGCGGCGGCAGCATGAGTGGCATGTCTCCGTTCCCTGTGAATGTGCGCGTTCCATTTTTGAGTTCTTGCGCATATATATATATATATATATATATATATATATATATATATATATATATATAGCTTGAGGACTGCGTAACGAGCGTCGTCTGTCCTCGGGCGGTTTCTTTGGTTTTCCCAGCCTTTGGCGATCTTGCTCCAAAAATGAGAATGGAAAGAGGATGAGGTACACTAGCCACTTGAATGGGAAAGTAGAGAACGCTGACCTACTCTACATATACCATAGTATTTGCGCTCCAGTGTTGCTTTGTATGGCTTGCACGATGCGCCTTGCTGCAAGTCTTTGTCGCTTAATTTGCCTCTCGTTGCTCCGTGTTTCGAAAACGCGTGGTTGTGTTTGCGCTGCGTGCTCTGCGCTTTGCGGGAGTTCGTGTTCGCCGTTATATTACCAGTGCTCATCCGCGTTCATCGGTAACTATACAGGGTCGCGAATATTTCGCTGCGCATGTTCGAAGAAAGGCTTTACGGTCACCTCTGCACTGTTCTTGCTCAAATTTTGCAGAACGACTGAATTTTGTCGTCGACTTCGTTTGGTATAACACTTGGAACAGTCAATTGCTTGGTTTTTAACAAAACGCGCAAATTTGTCTGCGCTAATGGAGACGCGAGCTGCTGCCGCGACGGGCGCAAGCAAAAACTTATTTCGCCGCCTTCCGTCAGCCGTGAAAAGCAGCCTTTCAGGGAAGGCTGCCGTGTGTTGCCCGCTGCTGGAACAGGCGACTTCCCTCCCATAAACGCTGCTTGTTGAAGCTGACGGCAGACGGCCGCACAAGTTTATGCTTGCGCCGTCGCCGGCAGCAGCTCGCGTCCCCATAAGCGCGGGCAAGCTTGCGCCTTTTTCTTGAACACCAGGCAATTAACTGTGCGTTAGTAAACGAAGTCGACGCCAAAATGCGATCGTTCTGCAAAATTTGAGCAAGAACAGTGGAGCGGTCAGCGCAAAACCTTTTTTCGAACACTCGCAGCGATATATTCGGGACCCTGTATAGTACGTATAGAAATGAGGGTATACGTCACCGAGAAACGAGGATGTTTAGAAAATCGGAGAGCATGTACGGCAAGGCAACGGAACTGCAGGCACCGTGCTTTTGATGCTTTCTTTCTTTAATGTTACATCTATTGTGCTTTCCCTGCAAGGGCACGTTTGACACTCGATGGATATTCTATGAACGTCCGTATCAGGATTATAAAGAGTAATATGTCCACGTGATCGTTGTTGTACACCACTAATCCTTCGGCGCACACCGCGATACCGACATTTCCGAGCAAGGAGCCCGTCATGCGCCGTGTTATAAGCTCCGCATTACGCAAACATGCCCTTCACACCCCGCCCTCTCCCACCGCTTGCTAAAGTCGTGTTCCATTCAGAAAACGTTCTCGAAGCATGCGCGAAATTGTCCTCTACTTTTCGAGCTCAGTCGCACGACCATTCGACTCACGACTGCCTTGGGCTCAGCCGTGCGCGCCGTCGCCCATCTGTCACGGCCTCGAGTTAAAGGCACTGTTTATAAAAAAAGCGAAGCGATGCCCTGCGTTCTCTGCCCTCTGCGGTTTCTGCAAAAAAGAAGACTGCGCTAAATCATAAAAGAAGTTTATCTCCGTCCGTTCAGCCCCTCCCTTCATTCTCATTCTTGTCTTCTTCCTCGTCGCTTTTGTTAAAGTTGTTGCGGGCTCGTGCTCAGACTTCAATGCGGTATAGAACAACAGACGTTTGTGCGGGGACGTCGCCTGCTCCCGCCCGTGTGGTGCGTCGTAACGCGTGTATCGCGACTGTCGCACCGCATTCGTTGTTGTCGCTGACACTCGAGCCCGTACCGAAGCATGGATCGTCGTAGAGGCTCGCTCGGTGCGTTTAGGCCTCTCTTACACGGTATAGTCCCGACGCAAGGAAGGAAGGAAGGAAGGAAGGACGGTGTCTAAGAATGCTGGCACTGCGCACGTTGTTTGTCGATCCTGTTATTCTAGGGTCGATGGACGTGAAAGAAGAAAGGAGGGTGGGTTGGGGCGTAGTGGGTGCGTCATTCGTAAGGACTGACAGACACCGGAGAAGAGGAGGCTTCGTACCAGGCGCAACAACGGCGGCGGGCGACGTTTCCTTTGTATGCCGTGGCTTCGGGATGCCTTCGGCTTCGCGCGCGTTTGTATATAGATGCTCGGCTCGTCTCGGAAACGATTTGCCGCCGTCGTATAGTGGATCCCGGCGTAGTACACGCTCGATTTGGCTCGGAGAACGAGCATGTTCGATACATGTGTGCGTTGCCGCAGGTTTCGCGAGCGTGAACCGCGACGCTTGTTAGCGGTCGTCTCTGCGGCGCGCGCTTCCCGTATCTCCCGTTACTTCCCGGATTTCCTTGTGTGTGTCCCGAGCTGTTTCCTCCTCAATGAGGCGTGTGTGCGTGCATACATTGTTGCTGGTGTTTTGTGCTGTTTATGTGCGTATCATCTTCCAGTTTAAGCACAAAGCGCGTTCCGGTATCTTCCCACTCACCCCTCCCTCTCTTTTTCACCTACGTACACACAAAGTTTACTTTTTTTATTTTACAGCGAAAGCGGTTGTCGACCGTACCGCCCCTAACCGCACCCTTCTTCTTGTATTCGGTGTCGCAGGAAGCTATAGACTTGGCTAAGGCGGCGCTGGCGGAGTCGCGTCGTTAGAACTGGATGGGAGATTTATTTCGCGGAATATAATAGCCCCTGCTTTGTATGTGCGCCTCCTTCAGTGAGCAAGCCGCTTGCAGGTCTCTCGCGGCCATTTCGTTCTTTCTTCTTCGTTGCTGTCATCATTTGGAGAGCTCCGGGCTCTTTTGTTCGCTTCGAAAGCGCGGTCTTGGTCGCCGCTAAGTTAGTGTGGGCGCCTACGTCCATGTTACCGCAAGCTTGCCATAACTCGGGAGTGGTTCAGATTGCGTATTCGCGTCATTTCGACTTTTCCGTGCAGTAGAGTGCTTACTGTCTTTTCTATATTTTTGTGCAATATCCTGTTCTCGTGGGCCAACTTTTAAATCATCATGACCACAACAGGACCAGGGCACACAAATTCCGACATGGAAGGTTCTGAGATGCAAGGTACACCACGAGTGTGTAACAGCTTGTGACAGAACAGCGGCCAATTTCAATATCACTTTCAAATTCACACGGTTATTTTCTGGAGCTATGGTTTAATTTATTTGAATGCTGTGGCGATAAACAGACATTGACGGTAAAGTGTCATGAACCTGTACCTTTTTGCAAGTAACCTGGTGACTGGTTTGGAAATCGTCTCACGAGTTCCAAGTAATCTGCTTGTTGGGCGTTATCTAACATCTATGTCCATATTAGTGCGTCCCTGCAGTGGCGCAACTGTGACGAGAACAAAAGGAAGTACAAAATGTGAACACGATGCCCCCTCAATCTATACTTCGATCCGCGAAATGTTGTCTTTGCCCTTGTATCCTTGCGCGCAGGATTTTTAATAGCCAGTCACCACCGAAACGCAGCCGTTTCACACGTTCAAAGTCGAACCCGCCACCCCGTGCCATGCACTGAGAGAACACCACCACGTAACCGCTGCGCCAACGCGGCATATCCTAGCATTTTCTCGAGCATGATGCCTCTGGCCGTGAATGCCGTAGCCCTACTGTTTAATTGCGTTTCTTAATCGCTTCTTTGTTCTTTAATTGCCACCTACTGGGACCACCCCCTCATTCTTTTTTGTTATTGTTGTTTTCGCTGCTTTTCCCGTCCTCCGGGCGGCGTTTTTTTTTTTTCCCCTCCCGCGATCTTTCGCCTGCCTGCCTGGCTAGGTGACTGGCTTTGCTGTATACGTGGCTGGCTGCGTAGTCGTGCACATTGCGGGCGTTGGGCGAGAAGGCTGCTGCCGTGCCTGCATGCCGCCGCCTCTCGCGTCGTCGCCGCTAACGAGGCGCTTGAAAAGCGGCAGCGCCGACACCGTGCCACGACCGCTGGCGCGTGGAGCAAGTTCGAAGACCTCTCCTTCTTGCTTCACTCTTCCTTTCTCCGTTCTTTATTATTTATCCCCCCCTCCTCCCTCGTTGCCCGCCTCTTTCCTCTGTACCTTACACGCTCGTTTTTTTTTTCTTTTCTTTAATCATTATGCGCCGCCCTATTCTCTCCTTCCTGCTTTTCCTCCGGAGGCTACTACGCTAATATACGCAGCGTCTCGCTTCGGCATCTGGATGTTTGTTTTTGTTTGTATTGCACCCTTTCTTTCTTCGCAGCGACATGCTGTTGTTGTTTGCTGCTTCCTTTTTGGCGTAACTGCTGTCGCCCGGGCTTCTTGCCTCTTTCTCTCCTTCTTCCTCGCTTCGTAATCGCCGCCTCCTGCTCTGCCTTTTGCCGCGTCCGCGCGCTCGGCTTCGGCTATTTATCCACGAGCGCGCGCGCTCGCTGGCTCGCTGCGTCTCGGAGGCTATTTTATCTGCCCCGAAAGCTCCTTGCATTCGCCGGCCCTCTGCTTCTTTTTCTTTCACTTTTTCTTTTTCTTCACCATTTTCTTTTTTTCGCTCTGTTGCATCACTCTTATTAGGATCGCGCTGTTTGTCTTGCGCTTTCTGGACGCCCACCACCCTCCTTTCCTCCTGCTTGGCGAATTGACGCCTCTCTCTCTCTCTCTCTCTCTCTCTCTCTCTCTCTTTCTCTCTTGCGTGGCGCGCTCTTTTGCGGTGGCTGCCTCGACCATCTTCAACTCCTTGCTTGTTTATTTCAAGCTTTCTTTCTCTCTTGCTCTTTGTTCCTTTCTTGTTTGCGCTCAGGAAATTGCTGCGCCTTTGTTTTGCTTCGCCTCTTCCGCGGTGCCTCGCTGGTATAACTTTCGCACGCGCGCGCTTTGTGATCGTGCGGGCATTGCATTCTCTTACCGCACGCGTTTGCCTTGTGTGTGCGTGTGTGTAGGCTAGAACCGCGCAGCAATGAGGTCTCTTGTTTCTCTTATTTTTCCCATATGGTGTATAGGCGTAGAGTTCCCCGCGCGCGCATGGTGTGGAGTTTAGACGCTGCAGTTACTCTTCTTGGGGGTATCACTTCTGGTTTACTTTATTTCTCTTTTTTCTTCTCTCTCTCTCTCTCTTATCTACGTTTTCGGTTACTTTTACGTGTGCGCACTGACTTGTGTGCGGCTGGACGCACGCATGCGCTGTAGCCTACCGCACGACCGCCGTTTGTCATCCCCATCGCGCCGGTGTTTTGTGGCGAGCAGCTCAAGTGAACGAGTGTAGTGGCCGCGCTGAAAGGTGTAGCGAGGAGAGGAGGAAAACGAAGGAAGGAGGAGAAGGCTTGTTTTTAAAGGTGAGGACGTTGAAACTGGCCACTCGTCGTGACCCTTCCCGCTTGTGCAATTATTGCGGCTGTGCCCGGAAAAGGGTAGGCTGCACCGGCCATTCCTCGGCCGTCGCGTGGTCGTTAGAAGTTTTTCTCACGAATTCTTTTTTTTTATTTTTATTTGCCGGATGCGTTTGCCCGGCGAGTCCATGGCACTTTTTCGTGGTAGATTTTGCCTTTGCTTGAGAATCGAATTTCTCTCTGATTCTTTAAATGCTTACTGCGCACTATTTCGCGCCAGCCTGTGTTCGTGAGGAGACCCTACGGCAAACAATTATGCTTCGGGGAAGCGAATTTCGCCAGAAGAAGAATGCGAAAAGAAGGGAACGGCAAGTGTCTGCAATCAATATCGCGCGTCATCGTCCATGTTCGCATGGTTCGTTTTTAACGACTTTCCATCTTCGAAAGCATCTTCAAGGCGCCGCTCGCGAAGAAACATTCATTTCCACGAACGGGAAGGCATAGACGCGTCGTGGCAGAACAGCTAAGGGGTTGCTGAGACACAAGAGGTACGCACGTTTCTGCTTAGTGCGTCCGTGAGACGCTTGCAACGCAGCGTCGTCGGGAAGTGCCGAGTAAACCAGGAGACCACGGGAGACACACTGCAACACATCCCCGATTATTTGCAAATGCTCTTCAACCAGTTCGCAGGCCGTCTTTGTTCTTTTCCGTTTTTTTTTTCTTCTTGAAACAAACTAGACGTCTGTGCAGTTTCCAAAGTCTACACGTATTGAATTGTTACGAAGGAGCTTGTCACAGCGATTCTTCTCGACTTCCAATGATGCGCTGTTGGGTTCCCTCAGCACGTGACCGCAGCAGCTGCGCTCTGATGGCTCTGGAACGCGAAAGCGCCCGTTCTTGCTTGACTTTAGTGTACGTTGAAGGGTCCGACGGCTACGACATTACTAATGGGAAAAAAAAATATTTTATCAGTCACCCGAAAGTTACTCGAAGCTGCAAAGGACGCCCATGCGACTTCAATAGGAAGAAAGCTCACTCCTGGTCCGAGCTTGGGAACCATCGTCACCGCCTGTACAGGAGCAATCACTCTAGTTGCGCTACACGGAAATGATTTCATGATCTCCCTGAACACTCGCGAAACGTCCACACCACTGCATGTAATTAGTTGGAATGGAATACCGGTCGGTGCTGGTTGGGGAAAGGGTTCCGCTTATACTCTATTTGTCTCTTTTTATTTATCCCTCAGCATCTCAACACGGAAAGACTCTCGGGCGAGGAAATGTAATGAAGGGCTTTCGAAAATGGATTAACTCCCGTCCCTCCCTCACCGGGGAGAGCTACAGTGCGTGTGCGAGCGCGTGCGCAGGCAGGCACGCGCAAATTTCGCGACGCCGTCTGGGACGGAAAGGCGTTAGTCTGGAACGAGGAAAGGTCAGAAAATAAAGAATGAAGACGCCCTGGGCACGGGCCGAAGACGGAAGGAAAAAGAAAGGAGGAAGAATAAATAAGTTGTAGAAAGAATAAGTAGAAAAAGAAGGAACAGGATGAAAGAGCGTCAGCGTCGCCGCTGCTGAGTTGCTCAGGAAAGTGCAGAAGAGAGAGAGAGAGAGATAAAAGAAAAAGAAGGACAAGGCTTAGGGAATGGAAGACGGTTTTTCTTGCGCAGCGAATTTGACCAGTTTCGCCTCGTCGTACTCGTTTCTGTCTTTCGCTCTCTTTCTCCCTATCGTTGGCTCCTTTCTTATTTTCTTTCCTTCCTCTTATTTTTGTGTCGCTGTGTCGCCGCGCTGGAGTAATGGTGATGAAAGGGACTTATTTCCAGCTAGAAGCGAGCGGGGCAGCGTGGCGATCTCGCGCAACAGAGTATTGCTACGCAAAGAGGCTTAGGTTAGGAATTAGCTTCTCAGGATTCTGCAGCCTACCTTCGCACTTCTGTTTTATTTGTTTATTTGTTATTATTTTTGTGTCCTTCGCAACTTGTCCAGATTGCTAGGCTGAGCTGGTGTTTTGCTTTTATAAGCACTTGGGGTGTGTGTGTGCGGGGGGTGGGGGGTGATCGAACCGATAACTACTACCTCCGACGAATTGTTTCTCTTTCTTATATTTTCTTGCGTGTTTTAGACGATATATGATAAATTATGCGGCTGAGGACCTGGCGTCCACACTCTATATGCGAAGCCGAGCACATATCTTGATTGCTTTCTCCCTCCCCCTTTTTTTATGGTTATGTACTTGTTGAGTTGAAACACGAGAGCAGAACGCGCTCAAATTTGTCAGCGTAAGGTTGCTTCCAACCTCAAAAAAAAAAAAATAGGAAACCAAATATCAGATACGTCAGACTTTACGCAGAATGAGAAATTATAACAGGAATTTGAAGAGGGTTTAATTGGTTCAGGAAAAATGCAACGTATTGCCGTGCACGTCGTCGTATTGACGCCACGAAACCTCGACGGCCGACTAAGTTGGGCGTAGATTTTCGCACCCTCGAGCAGTCAAACTTATATTGGGCTCACGGCTGCCATCCGGCGTACACTGGGAAACCTACCGTATGAATGCGGACTTTACAAGCACGTTACGTGTACAGGTTACAAATTATTGTTTACCTTTAAGCGGCACCAAACGACGGAGGAGGACTCAGCTTGGTTGGAATGCTGTGTGGCTAGGGGTCTCGTTTGTTATTGCTATATATGGCTCTTACCGTTTCCTGGCTCAACCCTAAAGGAAAATGCAAATCGCGATAACTCTTACAGCTGGGGCAACGTTGTGGTAACAGAAAGGCAGGTACGCAAGTAGCTGTGCACCGACACACATTCGAAAAAAGCTGGTCGGCGCTGTCCTTCTTTTCTTTTTCTCAACATTTTGCTAGCTCCTTTGGTTTTGTGCCGTTTCCTCGTGGGCATGCATGCCCGCATGTCCCCGCTGCTTTGGGGCTTGGCACCGCTCTCGGGCCTTGCACACTCTTCCTTCTCCTGCCTGGCCGTTCGTTCATGAGCCACTCCCACGTAGGAAGAAGTCCTCAATGGACGACGCATGATGGTTTGAGGGGCCTTCGGGATGGAGACCGACGCGGGGAAGTCCTCATCATAACGGCGTCAAATTACAGCGTGTGCCGGTGCGCCGTGGGCGAGTCAGGAAGGAATCGTCGCCCCTGGGCGTTTGCGGCGCGCCTTTTTATGCGTCGTGTGCGTGTGTGTGCCTAAGCGGCTCGGTCGACGTGCTACTTTGCGATTCGGAGCGGGCGTGCGCTGTCATCGCTTCCACACGAAGAGGGGGTCACGCTTAAAGAAGTCAACTCGACCGAGGTCTCTTGTTAGCCGCTGGCCGGCCAGCTCCACCTCGTGCCCCGACCGGCTTCAAGTTATCCGCACGTCCTCGGCAAAGCCGGAGTAGATACCCGGAACGTCGAGAATGTGACGCCGTGCGTGATATTATTGTGCATCGGGCAGTGGGGAGCGGCATTCAATGTGCCCATAGTTTGATTGCCGGCGCGAGAGGCCTGCCGAAATAAGCATTGAATTATTATCATAACTAAGCGAAGGAGAAATAACGTTCAACTGAGCGCCCTACGTTACTGAATGAAGTGACTGTGACCACTTATTCGCCAATTCTTAAACATTTGCACCTTGCTCATGCCTGGAAAGGTGCGGAAATGTTATTAAATTTTATGTTTAGCTGTGCAAAGCCGCTTCTATTTTTCCAAGCTTCCAACTCTGTAAAGACGTCTTTGATTCTTTTGCCTTGTTATGTACGGTGACCATCATACTTGACCCGAGCACACCTTCAGAGCGTTTTGCTTTTGCCGCGGTAGGTGTTACATTTTTCTGGCGTGGGTTGCTTTGAACACTTGCTATCTTTCGATGTTCGCTATACCCACATCCCGTGTTTGTTGAGTTCGGCCGCCATAGACGCATCTTCGCAATTCTGGTTAAGTCTGACTATGGCTCTACCTTCACTCCTTCTGCATTGAACTACGCACGGGAAATACAGTGCGCGTTAACTTTCGCGGCTCTCGACAGAGTCTTCGCGATGTAGCGGGCAATCGCCGCCCATTGGGTCGCTGCGGATCACTGCTTCCCTTCAGCAATTGCAACATTGTCACTGTACTTCGGAGAACCGTTCTCAGTTTCACAGAGGAGCAAGAACTACTAGGAGGACGGGTATTACGCGCTCACAGCTACCGCCCCACGTTCGCTCGCTTCTTGGTGGCCAAGCGGCCGCGCTCGCCGACCACCGCGCATTCTTCTCTTTCGAGCGCTCGCTGTCCCTTGCGTTTATATACGCAGGCAGCGTAGCTGTGCGCGCCACTTTCCATCGGAAATTGCAGGTCTGCGTGCGACTAAAAGCAAACATTAGCTTTTCGCTAAGTAGCCGCGCGGCGCTCAGTCTGACCCCCCCCCACCCCCCCTCGTCATCCAACGTTTGCAGCTGTGGACGAAGCCTCGGTCCCTCTGCCTTTTGTCGTCGAAGCTTCGTTTTCTGTTCTTTTGTTGCGTGCGCGTTAATGTCCGCGCGCGGCCTCGCCCTCCCCCCCCCCCCCCCCCTCGGTGTGTGTATAGCCGCGTGTATACCTGTCACGCGCGCACGGTGGCCGCATCGTGGCGGCCAGCCCCGTTCCTTCTGACCGGTGGCCCGACGGTCGTTGCTTTTAGACAGGTCGTTAGCGATACTCGCACTACGTTCGCGCTCCTTCGTGAGTGACCGACATTGGCGATGCGGCCGCGCGCCGGCAACACGCGCACCTGTTGTCCGTGAGCCGCCTGGGCCGAGCAGCTCGTTGTCCTTGACCTTACTCTTGTTGTGTTTCCTTTCTTTCTTTCTCGTCTCCTCGCTCCGCATTCTCTACCGTCTTGCACCGGAGACGCCGGGCTATTAATTTCTGTCTGCGGGAGCGCGGCGAAGTGGCATGGGATTGTCGCGGCCGCTGTTGGCCCCGAAACGACGACGCTGCAGGGAAGCGGTGGTAGTAGTGGCCCTCTTGTCGTTTCTTTCTTACTTCCCCTTTCCCTCGACATCTCTCTCTCTCTCTCTTCGCCATGTCTCCCGCATGAACGGATTCCGGGTACAGCGTACCTGCGGGAGAAAGAAAAGCGGCGGGCTACACGTGGATGTGACTAGCGCGAGCGGCTTCGTTGTTCGAGGGTGTTTGTTCTGCGCGAGAAGGACTGTTAGGCTTAGCACGCGGGGCGTCGCGTTTACGAGCGCCACAAGGAGGAGGAAACGAAGCACAGGCACAAAACCAAATGAAAACGCCGCGCGGACCTTGGGACGTCTAGCAGGTGGATATTTTTATAGCTTCCAATCTACGTAAGTCACGTCCCCCTTACCCTGTGCTCTCCCCCTTTTCGGGTTCTCCGGTACAGCGCTTCTTTCTTTCTATTAGCTTATCTTCGTCTATCTTTATGTTGACTCGTTCCGCTGGAGAAGTGCCTGCCGTGCCTGCGGCGTACGGTGGGTGTGCGATGGCTATCGAAGAAAATTTATCGTCGAGTTTGCTTCGTTTTCTGGTCCTCCTCTTGCTTCAATGTCCACATTTCGCGACACATGCCGGGAGGAGGAAGGACGCGCGCGCGTGGTCTGGCCACGACTACTAACTTGACTAAGGCGCCATGCCTTGCTCTGGTGCACGGACACGTTGACGGAAAGTAACGAGCCGGCGTAAATCTCGAGTCCTTCTTGCGCGCTCCTCGTCGCTCGGCTCCTTTCTTGCGCGTTTGTTGCCTCCGTGGTTAATATGTGGCCTCATTATGCATATCGACTGTCTCCGCCGTCTGGTCACTCATTGGAATCTCCGTCAGATATCAAGATGTTGCTTAATTTCATACACGTATAATCGAAGACTGGCGAATTCTATCTACTGGCTTCTGCTAGGGCTTCACTAATGGATGTAGTTGGTCAGGTGAACACACACACACACACACACACACACACACACACACACACACACACACACACACACACACACACACACACACACACACACACACACACGCTTGAGACATAGAGAGAGAGAGAGAGAGAGAGAGAGAGAGAGAGAGAGAATACAAACAGAGGCCAGTATAGTCTATCTTGTCTCCTCCTGCTCATTACGACTCGGTGGGCGTATTGTTGTATGGGTCAAGAGAGCACGCAATAAAAACTCTGCCGCCGCTTCTACCCTCGGCTACTCGGCTTACTCGACTGCGTCTCTCTCGTCACTGTTTTGTTGTTGGCGTACACACCTCCTCCCGTGCACTGTTCGCTTGCTCGCCCGACGCCAGACCTCTTGCAGCTGTCGCAGCTGTTTCCTTCCATCTCCAACGGAGTCAGCAGGCCGGCTGCCAGAGGACACGGACCGCGAGGGAGCGGCGCGTTTGAACTGCTCGGAGGCCGGCCCAATGTTTGCGCTGCTAACAACCTGTTTCATCGAGATAACAGCAGCCGTCATCCTGTATCTCCGCGTCTTGTCTCCCCCTCCCTCCTTGCCTAGCTTTCAGCGTTTCTTGCCGGTTCTCGCTCTCTCTCCACATCGTCCGTAGAATTCCTTTAAACGCTTTAATTGCGCACGTTTATTGCGGCGTGACGCAAATTATCTACAGTAGAGCAACTAAAAAAAAAAGCAATAGGAAAGCAGGAAAGGGGCGCCGCCATGCTGGCGTCGCTTAATATCTCGCCGTTTGCGGTCTCGTCTTCGACCTCTACTTCTGCCATGGCTGCCGCCGTTTTACTGCCCAGAGCATCTTCGGTGCTGCCTCGGCGGCGGCGGCGGCGTGGTCGCAGTATATATCCTTCTCCGCGAGGAGCTGGCTGCCCTCCGTCGTAGCCGCCCCTTCAAGCGTGGGCTCGGGTTGATTTAGGTGCGCCCCAGTCGACCGCAGAAGCAGCCCCCCCCTTATCCCCCCACCCCTTTTTATTATTTCTTCCTTCTTTTCTCTCGGCTGGCAACGTCGCCGCCGGGAGAAAATGAAGGCTCGTTTTTATATTGCCGACGCCGCCATTTCGGCGTCACGTGCGGTTTAGCCGCACCAGCCAGCTGGATTCGTCGCGCGGGTGTCGGTGCTCGCGACGAGGGCTTTCCTCACTAGCGCGATGATTTACGTGCGACTCGCGTCCGCCACGAGACGGCGTGAGAATGGGACCGTGGCGCGTGGGTTCGATTTGCTTGTTTTGGTAGAGTTTTTTCTCGCCTTTTATTTCCCCGTAGCAGTTGCCGCTGTGTAGTGTTCGCCCTTCTTATACCGAAGTCATCTATTTCTCCCGGAATGCAGCATAAGCTGCCTGTCTGCTCAGAGCTGTGAGATAAAAAGAATACGCTTTTGTTGTAGGTTAGACTCGAGGGATTAGGAATTTGCATTAGCAAATTTAGGAATCAGGGAAATGAATATTAGGTGCTAACAAGTCCAGACAGCTAGATCACGTAAACCTGTTTTTATTAGTTATTGGCTTTATGCCACAAATTTCGGTTGCTAAACAACCATGGACACGCGCTCTGATATCTCATTTTCTACAGCCCTTCTTTCCCCTTCTTTCTCGTGTGTTGCACTCACGGATTTGACGATAGCGTTGGTTAGCCATGACACTACGACAGCAGTTACTCTTGCTTCCCTGCATTCCTTTGTTGAAATGTAACGAAATTGTCCGGAAGTTCGCGGAGAAATGGGGCGCTGCAGTGAAGAGGAACCTGAATATGCTTGCGCCGGACAACTAGGGCCACCTGTCGGTGGGGGTCTGAAACCGCCACTTCTGCGCGGTACGTTTCCCAGGTCCGGTCTTCTTGTCGGTATACATACATTCGAACTTCATCGGAAAAAGTTAAACGGTCGTCAGGAAAGTGATTGCTTTAACCAAAGTTTCTGTAACTGGTTCCTAAGTGAGCTTGCTACCTGCTCGGAAATGTAAATATTAGATGTTCTTTTCTGGAAGCTTTAGTATGTATGGTACCTCCCTTTGTTCTAAGAGCTCCAGTTGAACCACCTTCTATTGATTGGTCGCATCGCCGTGTGCGACTTCCGCAAGGAGCCCTTTACGGACCCACCGAATCAGTCGAGTCAGCCGACCGAAGCCTAAGCGAACTGCGAGGCGGATATCGCCCAGCGTTAGCGCGTAGCGGCTGGGATTGCGATCCCGAATTGGCCGGAAATTAAGCCGACCCGCCTCAACGGCGCCTAGCCGGCTTCTCTAGCAGCGCAATCTCCATGCAAACATACGAACGAACGCCCACGCATTCGCATTGTGCGCGACCCTGCAAACGCTCGTTGCCGATCGGGGGCCATACACGGATGGCGTTGAGGACAACACGGTGCTTACTCATGCGACCTTGTTTGCGATCCCTCTTATGCCTACTTGCCGAAAAGCTCGTGTTTTATCCTCATGCGTGACCTTCGTATGTGCTTTATCGCGGCTTCCCAGGGGATGACCCATCGCACTTTTTTTGTTGTTGTTGTTTCGACCGGGGACGTGCTACGTAGGCCCTGTGCACTTTCACTGCGTCGTTCTCTGCGCAGCCGTGCGCATTCCAGTTTGCAACCACGCCCTGATTGTCTCTCTCTTTCGTGCTATCCGTCTTCGCTTGGAGGGCTTATGTCTGCCCTGTAACAAAAGATTCGGAAAGCGCGAAAGGACGCGGAGGCACGCTTACAAATACTGTCTATCTCTTTCTCTCTCTCTCCCACAAAAGCAAACCCGCAGAAGAGAACAACCGAACGAACAACAAGCACACGTTGCAAGCGGATGCGCGAGCAAACACGCTCGTAAACCCGCACGTTCGCAAACAGTAGCGCATCCTCGCGCCGAAAGCGCGGTTTCCCGGAACACGATACTCTCATTTTGCTAATAACCTGCTTCTGTATCGCCATCCTGGTCGTTTTCAATCTTCCCGTTCGCGCGCATTGCACTTTCTTCTTACTTACTCTCTCTTTCTCTTTCTCTCTCTCGCTTGTTTAGTGTTTCGTCCTTAATTATTTCCCTGCGCAGGCGTCTACGCCTCAGCGCCTGGCGAACTTTCTACTGCCTCGTGCCGTTTCTTGCCCCCCGCTATATGGCGGCGCGGACGCAAAACTCGCTCGAGGAAAATTAACAGCGGGGTGGAATAACTCGATTAAAACTACACCGCGACCAGGCGCAGCGGTTTCCCTGCGGCTTGCTCTGCCCGTCTGCTCTCTCCGGGCTTTCGTATCACAACCACGCACGCTGCATGGACTTTCCCGTCGAGCCATCCTACATGCCAGAACTTGGCGTACGTGCGCTAGGGGGCACTGTGCTCGACATTTCTGCACGCGCGTCGAGGTCCCGTGCAGATTGCCCTGTTTGCTGTCAGATACATCCTTATCTCGACCCCAGATGCTGTCTGGCGGAGCCTAAGGAAATAAGGCGTGCGTATTTTTTTTTTCCTTTTCCTGCGTATGCGCGTGCTGCAGCGGACGCAGTCTGCGCGTATACTTTGCGCAATATTCATAATGCGCGTGGTGGATTTTAGAACCGTTGCTGCATGGGCGTCGCCCGCTCAAATCACCGCGATTTCTGTGTTGTTCACCGCCAGTCGCGTGCATGTGGCTTATTGATCGTTTGACTGAGGGCCAAGCCCGTTGCGCGGAGGGATGGGACGCGAACGCTTCTTGTTTGTTAGGCATTTCCGAAATTTAAAGGTCCCTCTCAACTTCTCGTCGCATATTTTGCGCCAGGAAGTCGCTGTGCATGACTGTGCACTGCGTTGTGCCTTCAGTGAGCGGTTTCCTTATGCAGAACAGAACATGTTTTCGAGATAGTAGTTGGAAGTGAGCAGTAAATACATGATGTAGTCTTTGCATTGTCGCACGATGGAATAGATATTTGGCAGCTAATGGGCTTTTGGAAATTCGTCTGCCTTGACGTGTTCGCGCGTCTTTGCGGTGCCCACCATAGCTTTCTGATTGGTTTCAACTGCTGTTGGCACGTCTTTAAGAACCTTCAAGTTGATTTCGGCAGCCCTGCAATATATTAGCCCTTGTTCTTCCGACTATATTTAGACTCTCCTGTGCGTTGCCTAACTTGCGTTTTCAACCATGCGCATCGCGCGGTATGCATGAAACTTGTCGCATCGGTGCATCGCAATTGGACGCAGCGTCGTCATCAGTGTTCTGCGTACGGCACACGCACGGTGTGCGCACATGTGGGCTCCCGAGGCCCCGACCATTCGGTTGCCTTTGAAACGAAGTAAATTACGTAAGCGGGCTTTACTGCACAAAGCCTCTTATTGTGGAGAAGCCAGCTTTCCCGAACTCCACGGCGGTGAAGTGGGCAAGCATGCAAAGACATCATATGTCAAGAAGTCTCGGTTCGATGTCCCCGTTCAATCTGTGGCAAATGGACCGTGCCTTGTCTGCAGTCTAATTCTCTTCTTGTGGTACCGAAGAAGGCGGCGGCTCGCTTCCGCCTCTGACGTTGGTCGATACGTTTGCGATGGCAACCTGCACGCCATTCACTAGGGTCAATAGCGCACCTGTGACGAAGCTGTTTCGATTGCTTTCATCTTTCTGCTTCTGATGTCAGTACAGCGGGTCCCGGGTAGAGAGGCAAGCGACAGAATTTCTATTCCGTGAAGACGCTAAGTGCCCGAACCTAGTTGTAAAGTGCACGTACTGTGCGAGTACATGCATGACTTACTTCCACAAACCCCCTTTCTTAAGGATGACCGGCCAATTTTGAGACAACACCGTTGGTACCGAATTTTTGTCATGGAATATTCCAGACATTAAAGGCAAAGGAAAAAAAAGTGTCTGCAGGTGCAGAATTGGATTACTTGAAACAAAAGGAAAAAAGAAGGGGGGGGAGGGAATAAGTGACGCCAGTAAGAAACAAATTTGCAGAAGCACACGTCTTTCCTTTTGTTTTAAAGCTAGCCACTGACTATTTCTACCGCTTCCTGTCGTTCTACCCCCGGCAGTGGTTTCATCTTTCTAGCTGCGCCCGTTTCTTGCCTTCACCGCTCTATTATTATTATTTTAGTTTCGACTGCCGCCATTACAATTCGTATTTCGTTCCGCGCCGTACTCGGAACATATTTTTCTTAGTTTTCACTTCCTCGCCGCTTATCGCTCGCTTCCTCTTTTCGTTCGTTCTTTCGTTCGTTTCTTTCCCAGTGCGCTTGTTTCTTTCCATCGTCATGTTTCTTCGCATTATTCCGCCTCCTTATGCGCGACGGCCATCTCGGAAACTTTTTTTCTCTCTCTCCCCATCTGCATCGGTCGTCTCCTTTAGCGTCGTCGTTTTGTCTCTCCGGTACTGAATTCAGCCCATTCCCCTTGGCTTCACACGCCCGCATCTCTTTTCTTTAATCCTTCTTTTTTTTTCATCTTTATCTCTTTTCCTTCGTCTTCGGCGCTTCCAAATTCATTTTCTTTTGTTTCTCGCTCTCTTGAGCGCGCGCCCGACCATCTTGAGCCTGCCGGGGGCGCGATATGTCCCGCGTTCTGTTCGTACTGCCGCCTCTTCTTTGTGTCGTTCTTGTTCGCGCTTTCATCTTCGTTCTTAGCGTCTGTTCCTATCTAAAGCGATTCTTTTCACCTCCCTTCACCGCTTCTCAAGACAGAGACGCTCGCTCTTCTTTTTTCTTCTTCGGTCTCGCCTTAGCTTTGCCCTCATCGTCTCCATTTCATATCGTCTTTGTTTCCTCTAGCTTGATACTTGGCTCGCGCGAATCTCTAGGTGTGCGGTGTCTGCTTCTCCCTTTCTCTCTCGTGCGGCCGCGGTGCGTCCGGTCGTATATATATATATATATATATATATATATATATATATATATATATATATATGAAGGTTGCTTGAAACGGCTCGCCTTTCACGTGGTGATGCGATGCGGAATGGCCTTCTGTACGGCTGTGTATGGCTTCGCGGCCGTAGTTGGTAGATAGAGGCAAGGGAGAGACAGAGTGGACCCACTTTGGGAGCAGGGAACAAAATGAGAGATATGCGTGTCTTCGCCCTCATTCGTTGTACTGCATTTTTGTTCTTGCTATTCCGTGCAGCTGTGTCTTTTTTTTTTCTTATCCTATCCAGGAAAACTGCCCCAGTTCATCGTGTGTTCTCTTCAGGTCTTGTTGCATCCTCCATCGCTTTTACTTAATTTGTGTGCGGTTTGTTCGGGATCTTTTTAATGCGTTATAAGAGCGTCACTGGTTAGTTGGCAGCTATGTGGCACTGTATTACAGCACGAGAAAAAGAAAAGTCAGTTGTGCTTATATTCTTGAGCTCATTTCGGGCGTTCATTAGGGAGTCTAGAATTCGATATATGATGTTTAAATTTGCTGTTGCACTGCTTGCACTTGCTCAGCTCCTTTCTTACCAATGTTTGCTGAGCTTTGAAAATATCTGATGACCCGTGACGACCCCGTTTCGCATTAACGACTCCAGAGGCGCGGGGAGGAGTCTAATGAATGGAGCCATACGGTATGCACTCTTTAGTACCGTAAGCATCAATGGACCACCCAGTTCTTCAATACGTATAGTCCGACCTGTTTATCCTACATTCATTTCAGTCCGCTAAACACGCCATTGTTTGCCAGTGGGTGCTCGTGTTAATCATTCTCCCGTAATCGAACGGTTGGTTCTCTTTCAGACGCTACAGTGTCGCTCAACAGGCGGTGCTGTTTATTTCTCGAACAGGGATGTTCCGCTGAATGAACCAATTCCTTCAGCTTCCACTCCCCAACCTTTGAGTACCGAATATGTTTTGACGCGCGGGGTTCGCACCCTGCTTTCGACGCGTCCTTCGTATGCACTGCGCAATCACGAATCGTCACTCGCGGTATCGTCGCCTTTCGCGCGAGGCCTTTGATGCCGATACTTCAGTTCTGACGCTGCTATAAGCCTAAGAAGCGACAACTCGAAATTTCTCGAATTTTCTGCGAAGTTTAAGTGAGGAGTTAAATGGCCTTAGGCGTGGCCATTTCATCAGCTGGTTGCTCTTGCCACTAGAGCACCTTACTCTAGTGGAAGCTCCTTATGCAGGAATAAACAGTTCAGACATACCACAATTGCTTGATTTTCCCAAGGCTGCACATGCTATATTGTCTTGGCAACCAATGCTGCTGGGAGCCTTACGGCTGAGGGTCGAAACGGGCGCTGGTAAATGCCGGCGTGCGCTTCAAAAGAAAGTGAAAAAGGGGAGTGAACAACAACAACAACAACGACAAAAAGATCTCCCTGATGCGGAATACCTGTGCCTAGAGCTAAGAAGGAAATAAGAGGAGGCGTATACCAGAAGCAACGCAGAGGCGTGCCATCGCCGTATATATAGATATATGTGCATGTATATATACGGCGGTATTTTCCATAACCGCATTACTTAAAGTGGCCGGGGGTCCGGGGCGGGGTGACGCCCGACACATTAAAGCAGCGACTCGCAGCTTCAATCCTCTCTATATGTTTTTCTCTCGGTTCATCTTCTTTTGCTTTGGTCTATCGTTGTCGTGCTACCGTTGCCTGGCCCACCGCCCGTTTTGTTGCCATCAGAGCGCGCTTCATCGCGGCTCCCAGCTTTGCTGTGTACTGCTGATCGCTCGCGTCTTGCATCGCGATCAGGGTCGGGATCGCGCGGCTCCCGAGATAAGGGATGGCGCCGATGTGTGCGGGGGCTTCGTGGGCTTAGACTTATAATGCGGCAATAGGCGCCGATCGTTATGTTGCCTGCTGTTTTTGTTTTATTTTTGTCTATTCGACCGAAGCATTCGCACCGGGTTGTTCACCTCGTCGATCTTACTCGGCGTATAGACGTTGACGTAATGCGACGTGATTCGCCATTCAGAAAGCTGAATCTAATTTTCTGACTGGTGCCCTTTGAAGTACTTCTACTGGTTCAGATTTTTGCGTGCAACTGTCACAGAGAAAGGGAATTAGACTGTGTGTACGTCCTGCAAATGCTGTGCATATTAGGGGAAAAAAAGTAAGGTTTACATAAGTTGTTCGTTGTGCATCCCCCCCCTCCTTGTCGTAGACCACAGATGGGAAGTCAGCACGTTGATAATTTTAGTCAGAACTTGTCGTATGCCGTAAGAATGGATGTCGTAAGAATCGATTCGTGTCGTAAGAATAGATTCAATAGGAGTAGCCGTCGGTTTCGTGCGGTGCCAAAGTTTCTCATATTTAACTTCACTTCAGTAGTACTGTGGAACTGGTACAACGTTGATCGCGCTCTAAAGATGGAAGAAACGGCTTAAGGAATGCAGTGAATGTTGGGTGTTCGTGTATGTCACTAACCGTGCTTTCGAATAGCTTGCTTTTGCTCCATTTTAGCAATATTCGCTGCGGGACCAAACAAGTTTGTGCACTACACTGCGCAGTCTTCAAAAGGGAGGCAGCTTTCGAAAAAAAAAATGTTTTAATAGCGCAAGGTTGAGAATGACAAACGTGGAGAAAAACGTGTCTTCCTGGAGGCGACGTTGAGCCGCGGGGACCGAACCACGTCTTCGCACTTTCAGCTACACACGGTGGCTTCCGCATATCGCGATGGAAGTCTGGGCACGCATGGCTCCGAGGCGTTGGGAACTGTCTCGCGTCGCGGCAGTGGGCTTCCTCTCAAACACGTGTGCTATGTAGTGAAGTCGTAGGCGAAGAGGGGGGGGCGAAGGCCCGGGGGAAAAGGGGGGATTCGCCCTAACTGCTGGCGCCTCTGGAGCCGCCGCATTGCTTCCGTTTTGGAGCCGTGCTCGCGCATTATAGAGGTTCCTCCGTTCATAATTTACGACCGTCATTTCGGGCACTTTCTCGATACCGTTATATAATATGTATAGAGCGACTCGGCGACGCCCTACCGCCAGCAGCGATATCCTGTAGTCTTGTGCTTTATTGTTCACGTGAGGCGTGTTTTCTGTACAACTTGGAGCTTTTTTTTTTAAATTTCATTTTGTTTTGGTGTGTGGGAGGTTTGGCATTGTGCTCTATAGTCGCTGCAGCACCTAATTTCTGTTCATCGTGAAAAAAACAGAAGTGAAAAAAAAAAGAACTTTCGCGTGCCTGAAGTGTTGCGTACCGTATCCGGTACTCGTTTCCTGTTCTGCGACCAGAAAATTTTCTCTCTGAAAGTTGTATGGATTTCTTTAGGTCTTGTAATCAGTTATTATGGCGCGATTTCGTCGCTCGTTTTGTTTTTTTTTTTCTTTATGAACATGTGCTAAAAAGGTTTCACTTTTCTTTTTGTGTATTGCTGCGCAGCCGCTCTAAAATACAAGCGCCGAACACGCAGAAAGTGCGAGGCTTCCCTGTTTCAGACGCACATCACGTCCTAGCGTCGACTATACGGAAGCTCTGGCAGTGTCAGTGTCTTCCTGTGCTGCAACGTTAAGCGATTTCGGCGTTAACGGCCGTTTTTCGCGCACCCGGAAGCGTTGAAGTTGACCAAAAATAAATAAAAAATGATAATGGCACCTTGTCATCCATCAGCGTTGTCTTTCGCTTTTGTACACAGAATTTTAGTACTTCGCTTCACGCGACAGTTTTGCTCATTTAGAGTACTGGAAGATGCTGCAAAACGACGCTTGCCGCAGTTCGCGCGGTATGAAGTGATAACAAAGGGCTCGTGCGTGCAGGCAGATAAGGCGATAAAAATGATTAACCATGGAAAGAATACGTAGTTATATATAACAATGTCATGTAATAAATATAGGTTTGTAGAGTTAAGAACAAAACAAACAGAAACTCTTATACAGAGCAATCGCTTGTTTGGGGGGGGGGGGGGGGGGAGGGGGTAGGGGGTGATGTACACGGAACTTGCGTGTGCACTTATCTGCGTGTACACTTGCGGTTCTATTAGCGACGTCATTTGAAAACGCACAACAAATTAAATATAAACATAAAACATTGGCAATGGGAAATATAAAGTTGGTTTATTCCAATCTGCACAGATTAAAGCATTTTCAACTTCAGAAGGTAGATTAATAAATCAAGGAAATAGGCACGAGCGTGCGAAAAAAGAAAGAAAAAAAGAAAAACAACTGAGAAGCGAGGCGTGTTATCTCCTGCAAAATATTTTTTAGTCAGAACGACCAGTATGATAACGACAAGAGGAAAGCGTCAACGTTAATGTGATGCCATAGACAAACGCGCTCTCTATATATGCAAAGAGAAGCACGTTGGCTCGGTCAAAACCGTAAAAGCACGCAGCTGCGCTCAAGAAACCGAAAATTCGAGGATGAGAAGTGCTTGATCGGTTTGCGAACTTGAAAGAGATTTATGGGTAGTGTCGTGCACCGGAGAGATTAATGGCGCGTCCGCATTTATTTCCGGCACACGCTGGCACGTCGAATCTAGAGCGCGCGCGGTGAAGTAAAGTAGAATTTGGTTAGGTTGAAGTTTTAGTGCACGCAAGACGGTACCGTTTTCGTCTCGGATGCAGTTGAAATCGCTCCACTCTATGCAGACAACACACTTAGGTTAGGTCAAAAGTTTCCGCGAAGCGCGGCAGCTGCAGGGTAAAGCTCGTCTTTACCGTTTCCATGGGAACCGTGCCGCCTGGCGTCACGATTATACGACGACTGCTGCTCTAAAGCAGTCGTAATCGTAGCGAGCGCAGGAGGGAAGCGCAGTTACACAATGCTGGGGCAAGAGAGCGAGCGGGACAATTAAACGCAGCCGTGATAGCGCGAATACGAGACGTTAGAACGGCTGAGCTGTCGGGAGGCGGGGGGTGGGGGGGGGGGGGGGGCACATTACGTTTCCCGCGCCCTTCGCGGTTGGGAGTGAAGGTTCATTCATTTGGCGGGTTTCAACCGAGCCTCGGCTTCGCCGGTCCTAGCCCGCGGGTCCTGCACGCCCAGACTCCGAGCGGGGCATGTCCGTGCCGCTCGGTCTTGGCTGTGTGCGCCCGGGGTACTCCTCTCTGTTTCTCGTCTCGAATTCGGCGTCACCCCTAAACTCTTTCCGGGTTTCCGTTTCTTCTTTTGGGGACGTGATTACGATTAACTCCGGTGGTCGCTTTGAGAAGCGTGCGACGCGTAAGAGTACAGTGAGCGCGCTCCGAGTGTGTATAGCGCGTACGGGAACCGGGGTTTCAGCAGTGAGGCGGGGAGATTCGACGGCCGATGGCAAAGAGCAAGGGACACTCTCTCTTCTTCAAACGAGGAAAATATGCAAATGACGAAGCGCGCACCCCCCCCCCCCCCCCCCTCCTATCCTATACATGCGCTTCGCTTCTTTCTTTCCCTGCGCGCGAACTGCTTGCCACCAATCACGCCTATATGGAGTTTCTTGATAAACTGGACCGCCGAGCAGCGGTGACAGCGCCCGCTGAGCGTGCGTCCCGGTGCTCGCGCGGGTCCCCTCTTCGTTCCCACCCACGAGCCACCCACGGAGCTCCGCGCGTGTGCGCGTCGTACGAGGCTACGAGGTGTCCTGCCAGGCTGAGGGCACACACGCCTCATAACTCGGCTTATGCCGCGCTCGTCTATACGCGCTATATTTGCAATTGGCTCTCGGGTTTCTGCGCGGCTAGCGCGCACCCGGTGAGCCGGGCGTGTCCGCCTTTCGGCGATGACCTCCCTCTGTTTCTAATTTAGGCAGGATATCGCTTTCTTTCTTGCGGCCAGACCCGGTTCTGGAAGATTAGCTTCGGCGCCGCGTTTGCCGGGCCGGAGAAGTCTTGTTTTCTCCTCGCGACTTTTTCTCGACTCGTACGCGGGAAGAGCGAAATAAAGGAGCTCTGCGCCAGCGTCACGGGTGCTTTTGTTTGACGTTCGCTGCTTGTGCAAACGATGGCGAGTGAGGCCGATTTGTCGTCTGCGTTGCGGGCGTAGTGACCTATCTCGCTGACGTTTACGAGACCTTATTGAGCTGGAGGGCACACAAATGGATTCCGGCTCCTCGTTGCAAGCGTCGCTTTGGAAACGGTGTTTGCTCCGTTAATGTTGATCGAACATTCACTCGTGAATTTGATTTTTTGTGTGTATGGTAAGCGCATTACGACCCTTTAATAAGACCTTGCAACCAACGCAAGGTGTGCCTTCGTACAGCGCTTGCAGCTTGCATATTCTCGTTGCTTTACGCTTAGGCTGCTCGCTATAGAACGAGACGTTTACCGGTGTAAATCGATTAACATTAATTTCTTGCCGACGCCAACAACCACTCGAGATTAACCGAGGTTAACTCGAGATTAACAAAACCACTCGAGATTAACAACCACTCGAGGTTAACAAAACTCGAGGTTAGCCGCTTAAAAGCGGTTAACCTCGAGTTTTTATGAGTTTCTGCAGTGTGAAAGTAAGCTTGTGGAAGTTTTTAATTCTTGTTTGTTTCCTAGCGTGCACACTTTAAGCTTGATCGTCGCGGCTGCCTCGACAATGGTGCGAACCCCCCCCCTGCTGGTGCACTTGGAACTTTCATTCTTATCGTGGCGATGGCTGTTTTGTGTGGGCGCGTTTTATGTAGCTTCATGTGTGAATATTTTCCTAACATGGCTCCTCCTTTCTTCTGCAGTTGTCCTCCTTGACACAACGACAGAGAGCATCCTGAACTGGACGCGGTATCCTTACGGGCCTCAAGCGAGAACACCTGGGGTGAGTTGACCCGCTCGGCGTCCTGCATTTGTCGTTTTATCTGAGAATCACGGCATACATTCTAGCATGTGGCTTTGGGAAAAGGTCGATCTAGTCAATGACAGGACTAGGTGAGCTACCCGGTACAGATTCGGGAACAAACAGCGCTAAGCGCGCGACGAAGAACGAAAGGACACGCGGGATCCGGCAAAGCTTGACCACAGAGTACGCACATGCCGAGTTCATGATACACGTTCTCTTACTATACCGTGCGTATAAATAATGTAGAATACTTATTATTCTGTTTTGCAATCTATGCAGGAAATATTTGATGGGAGTAAAAACACGTAGGATGGGCTTCAGTGATAACAGACATATAATCGATTATTTATCGCGTAAGAAGGACATTCATGACTCAATAACCATAACCTATTCGACGTGCGCCAACTAAAAACCGACACAAATGCTTATTGAGCTGTACACGAGAACAGGTCACCTGCGCGGCTTTGTTCAATATTGCAGTGCTGCCTTTTAGCGTATACAAGCACCGACGTCTCTTTCCGTGTGTGGAAGCATATGGTGATGCGAACGCAGACAAAGAGTTTTGACTACGATTCTAATCACTCTTCAGAGAGAGAGAGAGAGAGAGAGAGAGAGAGAGAGAGACAGAGAAGTTGAACCATCATCTGTATTTCAAAAGAGTAACGGGAGGGGAAGTCAAAAGCGACGGCTGTCCGCGGCGATCCACCGCTATGGGAACCGAATCATAGTTAAAGGACCCTCTGGGAAACAGATACTGGAATGACGGCGAAGCGTGCACTTGGCGTCCGGATGCCTCCGAAGACGCTGAGAAATAAAAAATAATAATTAAAAGGAGGCTTTTAGCCGCGGGACCTGCCGGTCCTTTCACACGAACGCACGGATCTTTTGTCATGCACGCCCGTACATAAGCCCGCGCCACTGCGCCACTCGTTAGTTTCATTTACCCGGCCAAACCGTACACGACGGGGCTTTGTGTTTCGCCGAGCGCTTGAGCGTTCGAGTCGACCGAGCGGCGGCGAAGTCGGAGAGGGGGAACGCAGCTTGGGTTAAAAGAAGCCGGCGTGCGTGTCGACTTTAGGAAAGCCAACACCGCAGCGGCGGCGACGTACGGCGCACGCACGCACTCACACACGCACGCGCACAACAGTATCCAGCTGCGGACAGCCAAATTGCGTGGCTAAATAAGTGACACCGCCGCGTTTTGCCTCTCTCTCCGACCTCTCCCCCTTCACCCACTAAGCCTTCTTTCCCTGCTGTATGTCGTACATCTCCCTGGCGCTGATTTTCGTCCAATCAAGGCGGCAAGCCGAGCGAACCGAAGCAGACATCTGGTGCCGTCGGCGCGCCTCTGTGATGCAAATTTTAATTCGCCCAAATTAGGGGTGTTTTGCCGGCGTCGTTAGCCAAGCGTGCGTTGTTGCCTTCTCTTAACCTTTTTTTTTTTGTTTTGTTTTGTATTCGTAGCTTCTCGCATTGTAGTCAGCCTTGTCCGGGTCGGTTGTCTGTTTGGTTATCGGGCTTCACTGCGCGCCTGGATATCCGTGCTGCCTTTGAGCGTCGCAATTCTTCTCATGGGCTTCCTTCGTTATTCGCTCTTGTGCGCACGAAAATCTTGTGCATACTTCTGCGCGTCTCTTCTGCATTGCCATTTGTTTTGTTGAGCTTTTGCGTGAGGAGATGGCTTCGCGAGTATCTTATTATTATTATTATTACAGGGAAACTGTATATGTCTAGGTTTCCATGCATTTTTGTTCTCCGTGAACGAAAACTATCATCATCAATGGCTCATACCCCTGTAATCAAGCAAAAAATGCAATGACTCATAGGCCCTTAAGGTTCATGGCTACTCAGTTTGCGTGAATTAGCTGCGATGACACTACACCTGTTGTCGTTGCCGGTGATTTCGATGTGGATGTGTCGGTACAGAAAAGGGAGCGGTATACGCGTTTCGTGTTGCAGACGTATCCCTTGCGCTGCCACACCGACACGGCCTAACCGAGCACCCAGCGGCGTACGTGCATCGATTTGACATTATCAAGGAATGCGATTGCTGTTGCGAGTGAAATAATGACCACCGAACAAGACAATAAATGAGTTCGTACCTTTGTTCAAAATCACGTGTAACCTCCGTGTTGTGTGCTAAGCAGCTTCGCTGGTCAACCATCTCCACAGAGTGGAATGAATCATCATCATCATCATCATCATCATCATCATCATCATCATCATCATCATCATCATCATCATCATCATCATCACCACCATCACCATCGTCGTCGTCGTCGTCGTCGTCGTTATTATTATTATTATTATTATTATTATTATTATTATTATTATTATTATTATTATTATTATTATTATTCCGCTAGTTTGAGTGCAAGTAACGTCTGAGAGAAGATGCGTTTGGTGTTGTGCTTCTTGCATAGCAGTACTGTAGTGTTTGATGGTGCATGCTATCTATTAACCAAAGCGAATCGAAAAATGAGAGGAACGACGCGGCAAGAGAGAGACACAACATGCACAGAGAATATGCTTCCTGATAATCAGCAAAATGGCAGCGACTTCGTGCTGTGGCGCACGATATAGAGGGGGAAAAAGAAAGCAGATTAGAAAAGTTAGTTTTCCCAGCGCAGCTAGTTATCACTGCGTGCACTTGTGAAGCGTTAACGTGGAAAGTAATTAGGCTTGAAATCAAGCTTCTGTCAGAAACAGCAGCCAAATACCCGCACCGGCTGAAGAAGCTTTCGCGAAGTATTGCGCAAATCCGAGCGCCCTGAATTTCGCGAGACGTCCTTAATTTACACTGCAGGCGTGAACTGCAAACGCGCACACACGCACAAGTTTAATCGTGCGCGCGCTCACTCATTTCCATCCAGGTCTCGCGATTCTCTGCTGCCTTCGCGACGAACGATTCAAGTGCTCGTGTCGGCGACGTCTCGTTCGCTTTTTCTTTTTTTTTTTTCCTTCGGCGTCCCTATTTACCAGGCGCACTTCCCAGGCCGTGTTTTCACAACCGTACCTCGTTGCGGCGCGACGCGTTTACCCAAGAGCGGTGGACGCGCAAGCGCGAGCGCGCGCTAAAAGCGGTGCTCGCTCTCGGAGCGAGCTCGACGAACGGGCACGCGAGGCCTTGTTTGCTTTGTTCTTCCGCGAATTCCCTCGTCCTCTCGCGTCTTGTGTACGCAAGGAGAGGAACACAAGACGCGGCGAGGCTCGCGGTACGCCTGCACTCCGCGAGTCGCGGGAACCGCCGAAGCAGTGCCATTGCTTGCTCGCTCGCTAGCGTGCTTTGCCTTCTTTTTTCGTTTCCTGGCCTTACTCTTTTGTTATTGTAAACTCGGCAGTGTCTAGACTAACGTTGTACTCTTTCTCGGCCACGCGAGCGCTGGGAACGCAGGCATTGTTAAGATGAGCCTGAGGACTTGGGAACCGAGGTTCAGTCTCTCGTTGAGATGGTTAACCGGCTAGCGTGGTTGCGGTTTCGCCTGTTCGAAGATGAATGCTTTGCCGGTCATGATATGTACGGAGGAGGTTTCAGCTGCCTAGGACAACTCGAATTGTAGTCTATTAAAAGCCCTACAACTGCCCAACGTTCCTTGCACAGTCTGTACTCGTTTCGTTCGATCAGGAAGAGGTACCACTGCTTAAAAGTAACTCATCTAAACTCGCAAGGCAAGTTGCGCGGTGTCAAATTAGGGCTCCGGATCTTGGTACCGGGACGCCAGCTGATTGTGTTCGCGCACTGCCAACCGTCGCACCATTTCGCGTAGTCTGGCTTCAGTGGCGTCGCCTTCTATTCTCGGCTTCTGGAGTATGTTTCGTATAATTGGAATTGTTAGATTTCCCTTGCTAACGTCTTCCCGCTCAAACAAGTCCATGATGTTCCAAATATAAGGCGATAATTTGATCGCTACTGGTCTTCCAGTTGGTCTCTAGTTGGTGTGTACCTCCTGTAATCATTTCATGTCATATTGCCATAGAAGCTGCATGCCTTCGTGATGCGGTAGTGAGGCGCGAGTCTTTTTTTTTTTTTTATCTTGGTATGGCTAACATGACGAATCATAAGGCTTGCGTACGTGAGCTCATGCATGAGTATTCACGCCCTAATAAGACGGTATTGGTTCCAGAAAACGAGTTACGTGGTCGTTCTGTATCGCTCCCCGACACCTCACTGTACCGGCAGCAGTCCTCGCCTGATGACTCAATGAGAAGAGGGATCGAAGGGAGGGGCCTTAACGGCGAACGCACCGTCCGCACCGTTTTCGCACGTGCCGTTGTGGTCTACGCACGTGTACATATAGACGGAGATGAATGCAACGTGACGCGGACGCCCTGACGAGACGGTTTTCCCGCAGCTACTAAGAGCACCGCGGTGCAGCGAAGGCGTCATGCCGGAACGGTCGTTTTGAATTTGGCCGAAACTAGGGGCGCTCGCTCGGTCGCGCGCGATTGCGACAAATCACGTAATTCGAGCTTATCGGCGGCCATTAACAGGCCCGTGACGGCCATAAAAATGCCGGTTTTATTGCGCGGGCGGGCGGCCAGGCGCGCCCGCGTGCGCGAGCCAGGGTACCCCTGCATGCCATTCGTCGCTCGGGGTGTGCCGAAGGGAGGCAAGGGAGAAGGAGGGACGGGGAATTCGCCAGCCTGACGGGACGAGGATGCACGCTGGTTGTCCGCGGGCTTTAGCCGTCGAGGGGACCCGGCGTTTGATCTCGACTTCCGCGGGAAGCCTGGATTCTGGCCCGGCTCGGCTGCCTGGCGTGCGATTTATATCTCGGGTGTACGGCGGCGTATCCGGCCAGGCGGCAGCTCGCGACGGTCGTTCCGGGGTGGGGGCCCGGCTGTGGGCTAACGGAGATTAGCATATATCGCGGCTTCCGGTCATGCCAAGGTATTCGATCTTTTCCTATCGCCCCCCTCTCCCCCGCTGCACCGCAATGGCCCTCGTTCCTTGCGATGGCCTTTCCCTTCCTGCACCCGCTTGTTTGCTTCCGTTTCGGGGTGAAGCCACCCTGGAATCGTACTGCGACTTTCCGCGCTTCGTGTAAACTAGTTTTCTTGCTCCTATGTTTTTTTTTTTCGTCCTGAGACCGAAAATATTACTTTGTGGGGCCGTATTATTCAGAGGGGATTTCTCGCATGCAGTGCCTGCAACGTGTCGGCTTCGTAAAAGGCTAATTGGGGTGCACGCTGCACGTGCAGGTGAGAGAGCTGTAGGCGTTATCTGCTTCAACTTTTATTTCGATACCAGTGCGTTCGTGCACCACCAGGCGCCACCCACATCGTAATCTTTCTTTCTGATCAGCTTAAGAAACACGTTCCACCACGTTTTCCTCCTTTTTGGTGTAGTTTGTTGAAGTATAATGCCAAATTATAAAACGAAATATTCAGATGCAAACTGAACGCCCGACATCTAGCAACTTCCAACTTTCTCTATGGCTTACCTGGAGCTTGCACGACCATCATCGATGTGGTTAAACGTTGAATTTTTTTCTTTCAGTACTGATTAGAGACTAGTCGCTTTTTATTTTCTAAACATATGAAAGAATAGAACTACTGTTTACTCATGCGCGCTTTTTTCATATGTTGTTCTAGTGTGGGAATAGGCTTTAACGTGGCTATGGTAAGGCGCCAATAACTCCTTCCCGACTTCCTTCGCTCTGCTCCCAGCAGTACGCGCGGAGAGGAAATCAAACGGGTCGATTTGCTTCGGAAGGAAAACAAAGATCCGTATATATATACGACACGCGATAGCAAAGTGGCACCGAGCGTATATACCCGTCTCTGGTCCTGGAAACGCCCTTTCGCCGTCATTACTCCGTGCGCCGTCCATCGTTCGCCGCTCCATGCGCGGCAACGGTCTCAGGTAGACGAAAGAGAGATGGGGGGGGGGAGGGGGGGTCGCTGCCATCTCGACCCGGTGTCTCGTTTCAACGCAGCCATCATCGTTTCCCCGATTGCGGTCTAGCAAACCGTTTCGAGACGCCTCTTGCATTCCCTTTCCTCCTGCCCCAAGACTGCACTGCTTCGTTTGCAGCTGCTGCTTCTTGGATTTCTTCGTCTCCGAGCCCTCGCCGTTCCGCTGAACGTTCTGTTTGTGTGCTTTGCCGCGTTTCTGCCTCTCTCTGTTTTCAGTTTGTTTTGTGCAAGAATGGCTAAGGCCGCATAGTGGAACTTGGCTTTCGCGTCAAGCACCGTTCCTTTGTGTGCGACTGCCCGTTTCAATGTGTTTCTTGCTTTTTGGAAAGCTCGGCGCTGACTTTTTGTACTATATGTGGGTCTCTGTTTCTGTTCCATACCGACAATTCTGCACGTAAAAAACGTTTTCTCTATCTCTCTTTCCTCTTTTCTAACGATTCTTTGTTTTCTTCCTGCTTTGATAGTTCACTTATTTCTCCCGCTTCATTACGGTAGCGTGGCGTGCACCATTGCCTCCTTTTAGTGCCCTTTATTATTTTTTATATTTTTTATTCGACCTTGTAAATCCGGTTTTAGCTCGTGAGCATTATGACACTGAAGTACGCTTTTGTTGGCTCTTCCTGTGACTGCGCTCGCTTTGTTATTGTAAGGCAAACCTTCTACAGTGCTGGGACCGCACAATAGCTGATAGCTACTGCTTAGCTGTGATTAACAGTGGTTAAGCCGAGCGCTGACTCGTAACAGGTTGAGCGCTTCCTTTCTTCGTGCCGTTGCATTCGTTACTGCCTCCCCACCCCCCACCCCACCCCGGAGTTTTTGTGCGTTCCTGCATTAAGGCAGTGCATACACTGCACGTGTGTGGCCGGCCACTTCTTCAGCCATTTTCACGTGCAACGCGTCTTGAATAATTGGATGACAGGTGTGACATCCGCGCATGCAAATGCGGTCTCGCGAAAGCCAACGCTAGAAGAAAGGGCTGTCGTATAACTAATTTCCCAGTTTAACGTGGCTGTCGCTGCTGTGTGCGAGCAAAAAGAGAGACGAAAGAAGAGTGGAAGAAAAACAAAAACAAACCGAAGCAATAAACGACAGCAACGCGAAAGCCTTGTTAGTCGCTTTTTCAGTCGTGCCCAATTACGAGCGAAATGCTCGTTATGCAGTTTGCTTGTTTCCACGGGTCTTCGCTGCTGCTTGCCGTCTTGTCTCGCGTTCTCCGTCCTCTTCGTCGTATAGTATTTTCGTCTTCAGAAGCGCGCTCTCCTTTTTTTTTTACCTCCTCCACAGCGTTCCGCGCTGCTGTGCTCTTTCTGTTCTGTGTCGTCTCTCGTTCCAGCGCCGAGAGGCCTCGTTTTGCCACTTTGTGCCGATTCGTGGCGTGGCCGCGACACTCTCATCTACACCGGAGGTAGAGAAAGAGAGAGAGAGAGAGCTTACCGTTGTTCTCTGCTTACTCTGCGACTGGGAGCGCGTCGTTGCCCGGCTCCCTTGGCAGCCGTTTGTGCGCTGTGTTCCCTCTCTTTTTGTCTGATCGTGTTTTCTTGCCTTCTGTCCTGGACCTCATCTCGTCGTGTCCGGCCCCTGTCTTGACCGAGCCTGGGAGTCGTCCTTACTGCGCCAAGACTTCTCGCTCGCTCTGACCTCCGCGTTGGCGCTTTTGTGCGCTGCCTCTCACTCCCACGCCCCGCCCTTTCCTCCTCTCTGTTCTCCATCCTCCTGCCTTCTAGCCTGATGTCCGTCTCCCCGCGCCTGCGGCACTCTGGAGCTTCCCCACCCCTGTAAAGCCTGCTCTTCTTCTTATATACTAGCGTCTGCCCTTGCGGCGTGCAGCCTTTCCTTCGGCCGCCGTTTCGCTCTTTCTCGCAATTACGCAGAAGCGAGCGTACGCTCTTTTACGTTGTTTATTATTATTTTTTTCTCTCCCCCGCCTTTGTCGTTTTGTGCCTCCTTATAGTGGTTGTTCCTGTCCCCGCGCCGTCTCGCCGCGTCGTTTGACGCCCCGGCTTCGTCGACTCTTTCGTTGGTTGGATTGGTTGTTCCGCCTTCATCCACTTCTTTGTTCTTGGACCTCTTCATCGAACATTGTACACACACCCACGCCCGCCGTGTGGTATTGGCTCGAAGGTGGCGTACTACGACTCCCCCAGGAACTTCCTCTGCTTCTTCTAATTTGCTCCACTAGGTCTCGTGACTCTTCTTTCTGCTGCATTTTCTTCTGATCTCGTTCTCTCTTTCTTTAGGCTGCGCCCTCCAGTGCTTAAGAGCGATTGAACTGGACTGTCGGAGGGAACAGTTGTGCTTCTGAAAGGTGTTTCACGTAGAGTTCCCGCGAAAGGAATAGACGTATAGCAATGGTATGCGAATTCACAAAGCTATGGTCATTGTGGTAACGAATGAGACAAAATGAAGACGATGAGGGCCACGAAGCTACGTGTATGTGTCTTTATTCTATCAGTACAGCAATAACAATATAAATCAATATATTTGTCAATATAGTCATCCCAATACAGCTTCGCTGGCTATCTTTCCTCATAGAGTGGAAGGACACTGTTTTTTTTTTTTTAGGGGAGGGAGAGCCCTTTGAAGTGAAGCTCTTAACTTCAGGGGTAGCAATGTGTGCTTACATTGCAAAATGTCGTCTTACAAACACCACAGTGGCCATATAATGTTAGTGACCTGATCCTTGCGACTGCCTTCGTTTCACAGCTGTCTATCACGTTAGTTCTGCTTTCTACGGTATTTCTTCGCGAAGAGCGTATGCGCTCCTTACTCATCTGATAAAACATCGTTAACCGTAAACACCCTCTCCGTGTCTTACCATATAAATGTGTCGGGCTCAATTTCGACCCCATTGCATTAATTCTCCACCTCTCTTCTTCCTGCCTGCGTACATTGCCTCAGCTCCTGCCATCTACGCCCGTCAGCGAAACGAATCAACGTTAACTATTTCCACGTTTAACGGGAGGTTACCGAGCGGAAGAAGGAAAATAATAATAAAGAAGACAGATAAGGAAAACGCGGCAGTATTTTTGCGCGATAGTGCGCATAAACTTCACTCCGTAAAGAGCGAGAAGAAAGCAGAAATATAGCTGGCAATAAAGAGAGAGCGAGGTGGCCAGGGAGAGGGGCGCAAAGGCCGCGAGTTTTCTAAACGATCGTGCCGGCTGATAGCTTACGATCGAGTCGGGACCCTGCGTTCTGCGACGACGATTTCGAGTCGGCGGCGTGCGGGAGTGCAGGAGCCAAAGCTAGACGCCCCTCTCTCACTCCTCCCATATTCCCTTCCATCCCAACCGCGAGACGACGACGGTGGTGGCATAGGGCGCAAGCGATGCTCGGCGAGCCAAGCGGAGCTGGCGGCGGCTTCCCCTCGTCTCTGCGGAAGCCGTTTCTGCCACGCGACCGGCCATTTCCGCTTCCGCTTGACCCGCCGCGCCTTGCCTCGCTCCGTCTGCCTTTTGTCCCCCCCTCCTCCGTCCTTTCCTTTCCACCGGCGGCGGCGTCCCTACGAACGACTTCCAGTTGGCGGCGCCCCGCCGACTGGCTTCTCCGCAACGCACACTCTTCCCCCGCCACCCCGACCGCCCTCTTGCTCGGACCTCTTTCATCATCATGCCTGGGATTCCTTCCCACCGCTTGCGGCCGCCGATCGAACGTGGTGCGCTGGTCCCTCCGGTCGCCGCAGTGGCTCCAACCCACACACTCACCACGCTTGCCCTCTCCAGCCGGGCTCTGTTCCTTGTCCCACTGTAACGGCGCTGCTGACGTCAATGCGGCCGAACCGTATTGGTCCCTGCCGCTGCACACTACGGTTCAACATTGAAAGCTTTTTCCTTCTGACATTCTTCTCTCCGTCCTCCTTTTCCGTATGTGTGAGAGAAAAAAGAGAATGTGGAGGGGCGTGAGACTTGTTTAGCTGTTATCAGTGGGCGTTTGTAAAGCTGCACAGGGCGAAGTCGAACTTGTAGGGCTCTGGGTGCAGTCAAACTTCGTATCGGACAGCATATCGTACCGGGGGGAAGGGGGGGGGGCGAAGTGCAAAAACATCCGTGCACTTATATTTAGGTGCACGTTAAAGAACTCCAAGTGGACAAAATTAATCCGGAGTCCCCCACTACGGCGTGCCTCGTAATCGAATCACGATTCAGGACGTAAAACCCCATAATTATATTGGGAGTAGGCTTGTTCTGCGTGTTCTTGTATTCCAGCACATTGAAAACGTCCATGAAAACGATAATATCTTAAAGCAACACTCAAAGCAGATATAGGGGCTGTGTCCAGCTCCTAGTTTGTGACGTCGTAGTGTTAAATCACGTAGCAAGTCCACTAGCCTGGATATATTTCCCATTTACGTAGCTCCTGTTTTCTTGATGCACTAGCTAAAGGATACCGAGCTAAGTATGCTTGGTATTACGGAACTGGGCCCGACATTCTTTCTGCTTTGTCTCGTCAAGTTCAATGCGCATTTTCCAGAACAAGTAGCCCGGCTGCTATATTATATTTCAATAATATAGCAGCCGGCTACTTGTTATGGACCCAGGCACAATGGCCGGGGATATTTCATTTCCGGCCATTGTGCCTGGATGTTAATTATCCGAAATAAACATTCCCTTCAGCACGTGACCCAGTGTTGCCCCCCCCCCCTCCCCTTGTTACGACCGCACATTCGCGGAAAGCGGACGCCCGAATCGTATTCGCATCCCATTTACTGCGCTAGCGTACGCGTCGAAACGTGCTCGACAGCAGTTCTGTTCAAGCTATATAGACACGGGTGTCAAGGGAACGTTCATTGCCGCCGGCTCCCTTCGACACCGTGACAGCCGGCAGCTCAGTCGAGAGAATTCTCTCCGACGTCAAGCCGAAGCAAGAGCATCATCACGCTTACTGGCGTTAGAGTCGCGCATACTGGTAGACAAGAGTGGCTGAAAATTTACTCCTGATATCTTCCTTAGCGCCGGAGAGACAGGACGTCATTTCCTGCTTGAACGCCGTAAGCCTTTAATTTTCTCTCTTTCTCTCTCCTCCCCCTCTTCACCTCCTCTCATAGGCGGTTCCCTCTCGGCGCTTTGGAAAACTGTCTCATCAGTTTTACTCGATACTCCCGCTTAAGTTGTCTTGTTCGCTTTCTTTGGCCTCTTATACTTCCTTTCTCTCTCTCTCGCTTGTACGTGAGCGGTTCTCTCCACGTCGTTTCAGCGGGCACGTGTTATTGAATTCGGCTGTGCGCCGCGCTGTAACAACCCCAACTGCTTCGTCGTCGTCCCAGGAACGCGCGCACGGGGATTGAAATTATGGTAATTCTCGCGTGGCGCCCGCCGCTTTGGTGCTCGAGTGTGTCGCAACGTTCATTTATTTATCTCGTCGATTCGCTTGGTTCGATATTTTCTTTTTTTTAAAGTTCCGTGCATCTCGCAACCCCCTATGTGCTGCTGCGAGGCAGCAGCGGAGTAATATTTCTTTTTCTGTTCTTTCTCTTTCTCTCTTTCTTTCTTTAGTTTTGTGCATCGACATTTCAACCTTCCTTTTCTCGCTGCATTTCTTTCTCGCGCTCACCGCTTCCCTAGACGATGAGGCGGGTTTGCTTCGTTTGGCGGCTGTCATTGATTTCATTTGGGGCCGCTCTTGACAGTCTGTCGCCTTGCATGGTCTCTGCTTGAGACGCTCTTTATGAAAGTGTCGGGCTGCCGGTGTTAATGCAAAAAAAATAAAGGAAATGAAGAAGAAGAAAGAAAGAAAGTAAAAAAGAATAACCTGATGGGGCAAAGAAAGGACACGTTACTGCTTACAAAACCGGATTTATATAAGAAAAGGAAGATATTCGCGCGGAGAGTTGCCACTTTATCTTGTTTTTGTTTCTCTCTTGTGCACGATTTGGATGCAATTTATATTTTTCTTGATAAGAATACTCCTAACTTCTGACAATGTCGGTTGTTCTGACAGTGAAGGGGGTTCTTACGTTATCTGCGACGTCCCGAAGCCTTACTTATGCAGGCAATTTTGAAACAGATGACGGGCTTCAACCGGTCTTTTTCTTTATTAAATTTTTGTGGGGGGGGGGGCAGGGGGGGGTTATCCTTGCAGCAGATAATTGTTACGTTTGTTCCTTTTCTTTTTCGTTCGCTCGCTGCTGTTATTATTATTATTATTTTTATATACTTGACATGCAGGAAGGTAGCTATTCTGTATTTGTAGACAGTGAATTCTTAAATTAATGGTTTCCAATCTAAATTAAGCATTGGCTGGCTGGCTGTACGATTTCTGCGCGAAGATTTTGCAGCGATGAAAGTTGGTAACGGTGTGAACCCACACAGCCGATTCATTTCTTGTTATAATGAAGCCTTATGATTTTTCTGCCCACAAGGCTTCTCCCCAAGAACGAATCTTATGCAATGAATTCACTTTTCGATTTTGCTTCTACAAGAATAACGGCTGCGTGTTTAATTTTAACAGTGCTTAGTTAGGTGGCCACGTGACCACTTTTCAAAGGGTGCCTAGTCATTGTAGTACGATTGGCAAACATCTCGCTGAGAGTGAGGCAAGATCGGTATTCTCTCCCTCTAATGAAGTACGGATTGCTTATTCGCGCCCTGACACCAAATCTATGATCAAGACACTCATGCAGGACCTTACAGAGGCATACGGAGCCTACGATGACAACATCCACAGACTTGCTTTCACCCGTCGTCGCTTTCACCCGTCGCTACGCCCACCTCATCGGCCAGTTGAACAGCCCTGATTGTGAACACTGCCGGACGCCTGAAACGCTGGAACACATTGTGCGATTTTCCAGCATATATGCTGGAGCGAAGGACGTTGGAGAGTTCCCTAGCCAGCGTTGGCAGGCAACCACTTTCGGAGGGCGCTGTCTTCGGCCCATGGGCTGACACTGTAACTTCAATTCGGGCAACTAAAGCGCTGTTGAAATTTCTGCAGGACACCAAGCTAGACGAGCGGCTCTAGTAGGGCCACTGTCTAATATACATAGGCACTCACCACTTGGCTTATCATCATCACCCATCCCAGTACTTTCACTCCCCTTCCCTCCTCCCCAGTGCAGAATAGCAGTCTAGAGCGCACTAGCTCAGGTCGACCTCTCTTCTTTCCTGCCAATAAATTCTATCTTGATGCGTCAGAGCCACTACTGCCCTCCCCCACTCCTTCTCTTTTTGTGTTTTTATGCCCCTAGGTATTGCACCTTTCGCACGCGCCATGCCGACTTGTCACGTTAAACATATGCGTTACCTGCAAGTTATTCGTCAAGCAGCCACATTCTATTATGTTAGGCATTCTTTATGCACGCGGGTTCCACGGTATTTTAATTTCTTTGGAGTGTTATAATGCACGCCTGCGTCTCCCGCTTCATTTTGCTTGTCACGTAAGTCTTGTATGCCACCTACTGCACACATACGCAAACGCGAACACCTCGTGATCGCACTCGCTCTTTTTCACGCTCTAAACGCACGTGTTCCTACGACTCTTGAGCATACTTTCGAGCCCCCCGCCTACATGTTTTTTGTGTGCCTATTTTCCTGTCGCAGTGGGTGGAGGAGAGCTTCACCAACTTCGAGCAGGGCATCAACTGGCGATCGTACGTGGTCTGCGACGTGGCCTACGACAGCGTCAACAACTGGCTATGGACGCCGTTCATCGAGCGGGGCCCCGCGCACCGCATCTACGTCGAGGTCAAGTTCAGCATGCGCGATTGCAACCTGTTCCCCGGCATGGCGCTCTCGTGCAAGGAGACCTTCTCGCTGCTCTACTACGAGTTCGACGCCGCCACGCGGGAACCGCCGCCCTGGGAACCGGAGTCGTACAAGCCCGTGGACCGGATCGCGGCCGACGAAGGGCGCTTCACTTCCAACGCCGAAGTCATCATCAACACCGAGGTCCGCTCGGTGCCGGTCACCAAAAAGGGCGTCTACTTCGCCTTCCGCGACCAGGGCGCCTGCCTGTCCCTCATCGCTGTCAAGGTGGGTCAACGTCGCGGTGGCGTTTAGCCGGAGCGATTCGCGAAGTTTAACGTCGCAGAGCAACGCCGATCAACAGCGGCCGAACGAGAGGATCTTCAGCCTCGAGCCAACGTCTAGGCAAGGGGAGTTGTCTTTGTCCAGGGCTTCCCCGGGGAAGACTAGTGCCCCTGTCGGAACGTCGGTTTCTGGCATTCTCTTGTGCGGTCGCTTTCGATCACTTTAAATCCCCGTCTTCCTCTGAGTTTCCATCTCCGAGTCTTCACGTTTCTTTCTTTTGTTTTGAAAGCAATACTGAACAAGAAGTCCATGAGACACGCCGCAGTGGAAGACTCTGGATTGATTCTGACCACTTGAGAGCGTTCAAATTGCAGCCGAGAGTCGAAACGCTAGCGTTTTCGCACACCGCCAGCATCGGAATGCGACCGCCGCGGTCGAGAAGCAAACCTTCGACCTCTCGTCCCAAGCAGCGCAATGTGCTGGAAGCTAGCGCGGCGAATGCACCGGCTAGCTGCACCGCATCGTTAGATTTGTGTCTGTTGTTTGCAAGCTTTAAACGCTGTGGAACGCTTCATCCTGCGTGCGCGGAAATCTTTTTCTTTTTTCCCCATTTTATAATAACCTCTTCTACCTTTTCCCAGCAGGGAGTAGTTAGCCGGATATCTTAGTTAATGTCCCTTTCTCTCCAATCTTTACGTTTTGACTCTCACATGACAGCACGAGGCTTCGGTTCTCAGATGCGTGACGTCATTTCTTACCACATTGTAATGGGTAATGCAGCTTCCCGTCTGCTGAGGCATCCCGTAAAGGTTACAGAAGTTCATGAGGTCAAAACTAACCCGGAGCTTTCTCCGAACGGGTCTCTGAAAGCCTTGGTCAATACCACTAGCTATCACTCTGCGTGGCGTCATGTTATTGTTCCCGTCTTCCTTCTAGCTTTTTTTTTCCTTCTATTTTAAGTGCAAGTACGCTTGCCGAGCTTCAGTTGCTATTAGCATCGTAGATGTAAAGCTTCAATGAAAGCTTCGAGTCGTGGGTTTAACTCGGCTGCAGCTGCATTTATTCGGTTTTCTGTTCGCTACTGATCAACACACGTATCAAGACCACGAGCCGCAATCATCGATCGGAAAATCGTAGGGAAAAAAAAGAAGTTTATTCATTTATTTGTTTATTTTTCTCTGGAGAATTGGTTAAATCATGGGATTAATGTGTAAAGCGAAGACGCTGCAGCTGCGCTGTAAATTTTAATGAGATAAAATTGAGAACAAAGAACAAAAAATAAAGCGCCGTGGACCCTAGGATCGAGCATCGGTCGAGTCCGACGTATTAATGGTAATTGAATCTGTAAACGTAATTAGAGGTTGGAGCCAAGCAGCGGAAGGCCGTTTTAATTGCAGCGCAAACCTGGGCAGACGCTTTTATTGTTATTACTCCTTTCGGTGGCTTTATTTAGCCTACGTACTTCGAACTGTCCTTTAGTTTTGTTTTTTCTTCACTTTAATCTAGCCCCTTCGTTGTCCTAACGAGGCTCCTTAACTAAGTTATGGGCGTAATTGCAGCGCGGCTTTTTTTTTAATCAATGCACCTGACCTCTCGATTTTAACATTTTTAATTTTTAAGCCCCTCCCAGTAATTATGTAATTGCTATATCCTGTATTCTGTCAGTGATAAGACTCAGTATGCTTTTCTATGTATTCGCTTTCAGTTCTTTTTATTCACGTGAGAGATTTTGTTCCCCTCCAGGGTTGCATTATGTAGGCTTGTATCGTCTTTTCGCGTTCATTGCTAATGCTTAGTGGTTTCGCCAGTTATAAAAACACGGCGTCGCATTTACGTGTACAGATTTTGTGCTACTTTAACAGGAGGCATGTTTTGGGTGTTCGTTACGTCTCAGTGAAATTTAGAAACAAACTTGTAGTACTGCAGTAGATCTTATACCTAAATCGGTGCCCGTAATGTTGCATGCAATGTCATGTGAACATGTGATATGTATTGCAGCGTTTGCTTTGTAAAGCGCCTGCTTTGAATGAATCAAAATGCTTTCTTCACAAACATGATATAAAAGAAAATTCAAGTTCACTGAGATGCTTGTAGCACTCGATTACACCTTCAAGTTTCATGCCTTCATAACTATCTCATTCAGCCCTACACAGGACACAGGCCTGCCTCAGAGATATGATGTTTGATTTCCCACTTGAATCGGGCCTGCCCAATGCGGCCACATTGTGCAACTTCCCTCAGTAACACAAAGCTTTGCGCCTTAGTGACGTCAGAGGAATGCGTCGCACCAGCCCCGTTCTGTGTTTGCCCTTGACGACATCGTTTTGGAAAATAATTCTCCTTTCCCATTTTCAGCAGTGTAATCTTTGGGCAAACTTAACGCGCGTTCAGCCATGCAGCTCGTTTCGTTGTGGCGGAGCTGACCTTCGACTTGCTCCCGCGTCGGTGCGCAGGTGTACTACATGGTGTGCCCTAACGTGACTACGTCGCTGGCGCACTTCCCGGAGACGCCGACGGCCAGCGAGGTGACGGCCATAGTGACGGCCGAGGGCCAGTGCGTCGCCAACGCCCGCGTGGCCGGCTCGCCGCCGCGCATGCTCTGCAAGGGCGACGGCAACTGGACGCTGCCGTCGGGCGGATGCGCCTGCATACCGGGGTACCGGGCCGTCGGAAACTCCTGCCAGAGTAAGCTGCCCCCGTCGTACCCATTTACGCGTTTCCTTGCAGTGAGCGAATGGTTGTGTGGGCGTAATAGTGTAGTTCTGATCTTCTCGCGCAACCGGGGGACTTATCTAGGACTACTCCTCGCGCGAAGTAGTTGCGATGCAGCTACTCTTAAGCGGTAAGCCGTGGCTATTCTTGTGCAGATACTCAAAACGCAGTTTCGTTTGTTTATGCGCACTGGAATAAGCGCGACGATTCGGGGCGCGCTCACGTTGACTCTGAGTTCTTGTTTTGTACTCTTCTGGAAGCGCTCTTTCATTTCATTAGAAACTTTCGCTAAGAGGGGACAGTTTTCATATATGCCTAACTGTCGACTGAGTGACCAGTTAAATGGTTCATTTAGGTCAATTGTTCATGTTTTCGCCGTGCTTCTTGCACCTTGTATTACGTTGCTGAGGCCGCTTTGCCACAAAAACATTGTACTTGTGGTAAAGCACGCTTTACAGGAGGGAACGCTTCGCAAGTTGTGGTTTCGCACCGTTTAAAAGATTTAGAATGTCATATGCTTATTGCTTTGTTCACTGCAAGTACACTGTAGGTGGCGTTGTCTGCTTTCCCTGGGTGTGGAGTGGGCTAGTCATTGCGATTAACTGTAGCACTGCGGAGGTTTCTTGAACAATCTAATGCAGAGATACAGTGACGTCTCGGCGGTGCTAGAGGAAGCTTGCCTGCAGTGCTGAAGAGAGTAATTTCTCTGTTGACGTAAATTCTGCCTTTTCTTTTCATGCCTGCGAGGCTTAACTTTTTTTCTTGCATTTACAATTGATCTCGCTCTCAGACGCTGACGTGTCCACAAGAACAACGTCATCTGCGATATCTACATGCTTGAGCATCCGCACTTGTTGAAATGTAACAGCAGCCGGCGCTGTGCGTTTAGTTCCGGACGTTGTTGTACAGCAGTGCCGTTTCTCGCTGCAGCCAGTTTTATGGTTATCGTTATTGTTAAACTGTCACGTTACTGTGTTACGTTGCATTTTTAAAACGGCGCTGAGCGCCTTAGTACCTCCTAGCGACCCGCACCTCATGCGCGTGTGTCTGTTTATCTCTCTTTTGTTATTTCCTCGTCTCCTTAACGGCCGCCGGCGTCACTCTGGCGTACGAGCGCAGTTACGGGGGGAGGATGAAATACGACATCGTTCTCGCGATTCCGTGGCACCAGCCGGAAAGAGCCCAAGTTTGCTGTTGTACGCTGCGCGCGCGATTTGGCGGCTGAGAGGGAGGGAGGGAGGGAGGGAGGGAGAAAGAAAGGGAGGGAGGGGAGAAGCAGAGTCGGCAACCTAGGAATGGGGATTCCTTAACGGTGAACAGAAGTGCGGGCACGAATTTCGAGGCGTGTTGTAGGGAGCGCGCGCCCGCACGATAACAACAGATGCCAGATCTTTCTCCTCGCTTCTGGCCGCCCGCCGCGCGCCGTTGGGTCATTTGCTTTAGACTGGCGTACCATTACAGCGGCAGTGACGTTGCCTCGGCGACGACGGTGAAGACCGGTGTATGGAGTTTCCGCTGCTTTTCTTGTCTGGTCATAAATGATGGCACCGCAGTTCGCTCTCTCTCTCTCTCTCTCTCTCTCTCTCTCTCTCTCTCTCTCTCTCTCTCTCTTTACGCGTTTGCTGTTTTCAAGCGACCACTGTGTGTGCTTGTATAGTTATCGTTTGCTAACGTTTAGTCGTACCCTGCGTTTCTCGCAGCTCCATTTCGTTTCTTTGGAAATGTAATATGCAAGTTTAATCTAGCAACGTTGTTGCAGCTTGACCGCCTCCTAGTATACTTTGTCATCTTGTTGCTGTTTCTTTTCTTGTTTTCTTTCTGCGATTATTCTAATTTAGTTGCATTGCACACTTTCAACTTGCTCTCGCCACCTGCTGGTTGCTTCGCTTTCATTATTCTGCGTCAAAATGCGTACTCCAGCACGGTTGTTTGTACAACTGCGAGGCCGTTGTACAGTCATAACTTTTATTCATTTGCTGAGTGTTTCTTTGTCTTAGTTATAATTTTTAAACTTTTTATTTAAAGGCACGGAACATTTTGGGTTGCGTTGCATCTGGTTGCTTGTACCGTCGCGCTGTCAGGGATCCAGGTACTCTTTGTTTCTCATCTCGGAAACGGACCAAATAGATGTGTGCCGCGAGATTCCTGTGCGTTATGAAATGCGCACCAAAAATTACGACCGCATTTATTTATGAATCATTTCCACTAAACTGATTTCTCGCTTTCTCTCTTTCACCGATTCTCGAACGTAAACAGTTTCAGTGTTGAAAGCTTAATGCTTCCGGTCTTGCTCAAGTGCGTCGATCAAGGCTGAAATGCACCTCTCACTGCGTTAATGAACTTTCGATAGTGTTGAAAAACACTCGGGGACTCACGTCGTTTCCTTCGAAAAAAAGAAAAACGATCTGCGTGCTTGCAGCCACCGAAAGGGAGAACTGCGCATCTGCGGTAAAGCACGAAAAAGAAGTTTAATTGGTTAGCATGCCGTATATATTTCGGCGCGTCGCGCAGACTTCCGCTCGTTGAAGCCAAGTCTGCCGCCTTTAAATGCTGCTGATAGAGCGCGGTGTGTGTGTGCGCTCGATGAGAGGGGAGAAGGTTGCGAACGAAGAATTGCAGGGATTTGGAGAAGTTGGAAAGAGGCCTCGCTTCTGTTTACGCGGCGTGAGTCCTCCCGTTTCCACGTGGAGCTAACCTCGCAGGGCCGTGAGGGCAGCAAGGGTTGTGCGCAGCGATAAGGGGAACCGCGAAACTGGGTATCATGGCCCTGGCGTATAAGGAGTGTCGGATCCAGGAGCGCGGCTGATAACTGTTGCGCCATTGCCGTCGCGGCTTCACCGCCATGCTTCGGTGTTAGCCGTCGGTAAATAGGAGCAGTCGATAAGGCGCATGCCGATGCCCGGTCTTCCTCTCCGTTCCCGTGCTTCTGGAAGAAGGAGAAGCACCGAGTAAAGCGTCCGTCCGCTCCCTTCCTCCCAACTTCCTCTCTTCCCGCATTTTTTTCCCTTCGTTAAACTCTTCGCGCTTCCCGAGCTCTGGCTTGCCGGCGGCCTCGCGTCTCCCCCCGAGAGCTCCTTTAGACGTTCGCCTAAGAAGTGGGAGAAGAAATATCAGCAAGCAGACGCACTCGTCCCCGGTAACACTCCCTCCTCGCCTCGTATATCCAGGAAGCGTGTTTTTGTTTTCGTTTCATCATCTTTCCTCCTCCGCGCTCGTGTCTCTTGGTTCGCATTGACTTCGTCGTTTCTGGCTGCCCTATCTCGCCCTCGGCGCTGTCATTTCCTCGTCGCCTTCTTTCTTTCATTTCTATTCTTCTTTTTTCTTTGCCGCACGCTGTTATTTCTCGTTCGCCGCGCGAGCTTCTCTCATCTTTCGCTCTCGCTCCCGCGAGGTCATTACCGCCACCGCGCTGTTTCGGAGAGATATCTCTCATGCGGGGCGTTATTTAGTCGTTGTCATCTTTATTTTTGCTCTTTTTCTTTATTTCTCTTTACTTTTTGTTTGTTTGCACACGTTGTAGTTCCTGTATGGGATATCCTTAATTTTCTGCTTCCCGTCTTTCTGCTTTCTTTTTTCTTTTACTTTCATTTTTTTTCATTGTCATCACATTCACAAGCTTCTGAAAGCAGATCCCTGTCCTGATGTTTCTGTTGCTGCGCTAGCTGCAGCTTTCATGTTTGTTTGTTTATTGGCACGGGACTGTGTGACTTTTTGGGGTGGGGAAAGGCAAAATGATGAAGCATTATTTTGCGTTGGTGTTCTCATTCTTTCCAAAGAGCTCCTTGTCATCACATCACATCCCCATTACATGCATTCACTGATGTAAGCACTTTTTCTTTTAGTGTGCACTTAAAGCTTGAGCAAGAGGAATAGTAGCATAATGTGCTCCTGAAAAGCTTGCTATCTGCTTCTCTTAATATATACTGACTGTAGCATGAATTCTGGAATGCAAGGCAGGTGTTAAATTTGTAAACCTATTGTTTAATGTGAAGTCAGTATAAAGTTAGCCAGGAATACAGCCAAAAATTTCCATGTTTGGATGCATCAATTCGTCAAAATTTACTAGGTAAAACAACATTATGGTACAGACTTGAGGTTGAAGTTCCCGTCCCCACCTGAGCGAATTCAGCATTGTAGGCTAAAACTAAACTGTTGTCCGGTCTAATGCCACTGGAAAAAGAAAGCAAACCTTCTGCTTTATTCTTATGTTAAGCAATCACTGTGTCTATTTGTCTGCATGTATAAATATGCACAAAAATATTCCTCTGCCTGCAGTAAGCAATCAGGTTTTAGTATTCAATGTGCAAAGTTCTTCTGTATTACTGAAACATTTCTTCACGTTTTTCCTGACATTCTTCATATCTCATTACATGACATTTGTTGTGTGATGCCCATTCTCCAGTGTCTATGATAAACTGTTTGTTGTGAGTCATTCATAGCCTGGCATTCAGTGTGTGCAATCTATCTTGTCATGCTCAGCTTGCTGTAACATCGCTTGTGTGTGGCGTCCATTTGTGGGCTACTGTGCGCTTGCCCAACATTAACCAGCTGCTTTTCGCTGCCAGCGCCTAACTGCTTCTTGTGCTGTGGCCCCTCTCTGCTGCTTTAGTGTGTCCGCCTGGCACGTTCAAGCCGAGCTCTGGTGATGGTCCCTGCCTGCGCTGCCCTTCATTCAGCGTTGCCCCACAGCCGGGCTCCACGGAATGTCGCTGCAAAGAGCGCTACTTTAGATCCCCCACTGATCCCAAGACTATGCCTTGCACGCGTGAGTTTCCCTCATCTTTGCTCTAACATGGAGTTTCCTACTAAAATTACTAGGTGGTAACCTTTGCATTGCGATCATTCAGCTACCATGGGAATAATGGGTAGTACATGGATTTGTCTAATCTCCACACTTGTGGCTTCAGATGTTCTTGTGACTTTAGTTATTCCACTTTATGTTTTAAATTTCGGAGCAATCTTATTTTTCTGAATGCATAAACTAAATAAGTCTCTGTGCATATGCGTAATTATTGCAGAAGCACTTATAACGCAATATTTTTTTTTTTAATGGTCTGTTTGCAAAGTCACTTGCAAGGTCACTATGTCATTCAAAGCCAGGAGGACAAAGTTTAGGCTAATTCGTGTGCTACCTACTCATCGTTCCCGTGCTGGCCGAATCAGCAGACTGTTAGCTCCCATAGTCTGTGAATGCCAAATTTTCCTACAGTAATATTTTTTATTAAACTTTATGTCTTTTAACACACTGGCCTGTGCATGAGATGGGTTTGTGGAAGCAAGAAGATTACGGTGAGGAATGGTCATAGGAGCCAGATATTTATTTAGTACGAGATAAGTAGGTGGGTTTGAACTGCTTTAATAGCAGGAAGGGTAAGAAGGAAAGGCAGAGGGAGTGATTTTGGGTGAAAATGTTAAGAGAAGCAGAAACATCATACCAGCAGTTTGGTCTGAAAAGCTCCGTGTCAGGTGCACTTGCCCACCAATGAATCAAAATTTCACTGGTGGGGTTTCTCACATGGGTAGAATGGTGTAAGGTATTGGAACTCATGCTTTGGAAGGGAGTGAATGATGCTTCAGATCTCAGAAGAAAGGGTGTCAGAGTAACATGTGCACACATTATTTCATGTTGATCTACCAGGGCTGGTATAATGTAAGCATTCCATTTGCTTGATTCCATACCTTTATTGTATTCCACTGCTCATGACCGGCCGGTCCCGGCGATAACATAGGTGGAGCTCTACAACACCACCGATGAATCACAAAAAGGAAAATAATTGGAAATGGGTCATAACATTGTTCCGGCCCATAAGTACAGACACCATCATTTTATTATCCAGTGTAGCCTGCTTATAGAGTTCCGCTGGTTCACTGAACTGCGGGTATGCAACTTCGCACAGGCTTCAACATCTTGCACAAAATGTACACCTGTGAGCAAAAGTATACGGATCAGGGAGTGCACAATAAAGCTGACTTTCTCCTCTGCTTCTGAATGTAACTCGAAATTGAGGACTGCAGTTCAAACTTGGCATTGTAAACTTTCCGGTCCACTCTTTGATTTCAGTTTATGCATGTGAATTCTGAAGAAATTCAGTTTTTTCGGCGACCCTGTGGTCCGTATAGTTCTGCTCACGGGTGTGCGTGACACAATGCACATGAAACTTAAACGCACCACCCTCTTACTTCCCATCAATAAGCATTAAAATGACCATATATATTTTATAACTTTTTCATGCTCTTACTGAATGGTAGGCCGATGTTATTGAAGCATTCTTAAGTTTAATTTCCTTGTTTTCTTTAAGTAGTTGCAAGTAACCAAGGTTGAGATTTATGATATAAAATAAAACAAGCTTTTCAGTGTTGCTCTAAAGTTACAAGGGAATATTGACAGAGCATAATAATAAAAAAAGAAACGTTTGACGTAAAATAATCTATTAGAATGTACACAGTTTGTACTTACATTTGTTTGTGAAACACTTTTTCTATTGATGATACAAATATATACATATTGTGAAGAGGTTTATTGGCTGCAAACTGATAGTGGCTAATGCGGCAGTCAAGCAGCAGTAAGAGTCCCAGCACGAGCGGCGAACTTCATCATGCCTAGCGCTAATGATGATAATTGGCCAGCGTTCGTCGTCTTCACTACAATTACCCCCGAAAATGAAAAGGAGCCATCCTGGTGACATATGAGTTCACCACAATGAGTGGGTCATAGTGCGTCTTCAGGCACTACACATGTGCAATATCTCATCCCCGGCGGCGCAACTCCAAAGACGGTGTGAGTGGTTCAATGACATAATTCACAGGAGATGGGCGATGATGCAGTAAGGGCCCTCGTACTCGGGCAGTAGTTACGAAGAGAGACTGGCTGCAATGGCAGGAACTGACAGCCATACAAGTGCACCAGGAAGGAAAGTGGGCACGCCGGTGTTGTCGGGGCGGCTGCTCTCCTGGCATTCCTGGTCAGATGAAGTTAAGGCCCATGAGAGTTCGCAGCACTCCTCAGCATGTCTCGTAGCGGCAGAAACGGGTGCACACTTGGATGCATCAGGCTGGTATGGGAGAATCATGTAGATAGTGTGACATGGATGGTGGCTGTACAATGAGTGCTCTGTATCATGGTGTTGTGTGCGTAGGTGACAAAGTGTAGAATGAAGTCACAATTTAAATGACCAGAGGCAACATGCATTGCAAGCATGTCGCCAAGCGTACAGTTGAAGCGTTCACTCAGCCCGTCGGTTTGAGGGTGATAGCGGTAGTTGTCTAATGAACAACACATTGCTGTTTGAGTATAACCTCAGCGACTTCGGGCAGAAAAGGCACACCCACGATCACTGAGCAGTTACTGGGGTGGATTGTGGTGGAGAATAAAACTGCGGAAGAGGAACGTAGCAAAATTACATGCTGTATCGCATGAGATGATAAACTGCGATGATGGCCCAGTGGTTACCAGCAGTTGTTGGGATTGTTAGGGGATACAAATCAATTCTGACATGTTCAAATGGCCACGCAGGGCAAGCTAGGCACTGTAGAGCACTTGGCGACTGGGGGGCAGAAGATTTGTGGAATTGGTAATCGGGGCAAGAGTGAACAAACTTTTGAACATAGCTGTACATCCCTTGTCAGTAATACCGCTGTCAAAGACGTTAGTAAGTTTTGAAAAATCCGAGTGCCCACACTGTGGGTTATCATAGAAAGATGCGCAGATTTCGAAATGCAGGCTTTGAGGTATTACCGATAACCACTGGCTGCCGTCGGAGAAATAATTACATCGGTGAAGCAGGTTATCGCGAATGGCAAGATGATGCAGCGTGCAAGCTGCCGGTTGTGTTGACGAATCACAGAGAAAGTCTATAAAGGAGGCAATCTAGCGGTCCTTGCGGTGCTAAATGCTGGTTTCATTGTCAACGGATGAAATGGTAGACTGAGACGCTGAGGTACAGGAAATGCTGTCGGGCAAGGGAGAGCATGACAGGGCGTCAGCATCAGAAGGCTGGCAGCCATTGCAGTGCACGACGCGGATGTCAAAATATTGTAGCCAAAGTGCCCACTGAGCAAGGTGGCCTGAGGGATCTTTCAATGATGAGAGCCAGCAGAGTTCATGATAGTCTTTGAAGACATTGAATGGGTGCCCATACATATAAGGATGGAACTTAGTAATAGACCAAATGATGGCTTAACATTCTTTCTCTGTCACACTGTAGTTGGTCTTGGCTTTTGTCAGTGATCGACTTGGATATGCAACAAAGTATTCACCGAATTTAGGTTTGCGTTGCGTAAGGACAGCGCCGAGACTGACCCTGCGGGTGTCCGTGTGCACTTCCGTAGGTGCTGTTGGGTCGTAATGACTCAAAATTGCGGGTGAAGTAATGAGACTGCGTAGAGTTGTGAAAGCGTCCTCGCTTTCTGATGACCATGAGGAGGGAGTGCCATTGCTTTTGAGCAGCTTCGTAGGGAGTGCTATGATGGCGGCAAAGTTTTGAATGAATCGTCTGGAGTAGGAACAGAGTCCAGCGAACTTATGTAGTTCTTTTATCGAAGTTGGTTTAGGGAATTCAGCGATGGTGCAAAGTTTGGTCGGATCGGGGAGGATACAACATGACCGAGTAATGTAAGCTGTCTTGCTGCAAAGCAGCACTTTTTCAAGTTCAGCTGTAGGCCAGCATTCATTAAGCATGCCAGGATGCATCTGAGCTGCTGAAGGTGTGTGGTGAAGTCTGGAGCAGAGACAACCACATCATCAAGCTAGCACAGGCATGTGTGCCACGTCAAGCCACGCAATACTGTGTCCATCATGCGCTCAAATGTTGTGGGTGCATTACAAGGTCCAAAAGCCATTACATTAAATTTGCATCACCCATCAGACATAACAAATTCTGTCTTTGGCCGGTCGGCTTTTGCCACTGGCGCTTGCCAATATCCCAACCGTAAATCTTATGAAGAAAAGAATTCCGCGCCTTGCAGACAGTCAATGGCGTCATCTATACACGATAGGGGATATACATCGTTGCGAGTGATCTTGTTAAAGCATCGGTAATCTACACAGGAGTGAACAGAGCTATCCTTCTTCGTAACAAGGACAACAGGAGATGCCCACAGACTATATGAAGGTCGAATCACCTGGCAGCAAAGCATGTCGTTGACTTGCTTATTGATGACATGACGCTTTGAAGCAGATACACAATACAGGCGTTGTCGCAATGGCGGGTGGGATTCGGTGTCAATGACATGCATAGCAGGGAACGTGCAGCCCAAAGAAGTTTTTGTGACATTGAAAGAAGAATGAAACTAACTTAAGATGCAAGGAAGCTGTGAACACTAAACCCTTGTAAGATCATCAGCGATGGAGGGACCAAACACATCTGTGGACAATGCTGTAGACGTAGATAAAGCACTCGGGGCAGGGTGGGGCGGTTGGCAGAGGCTCCGTTGTCCAATACATCAATGATTTGCTTGCCGTCAATGGCTTCCACACTGCCCAGCCATTCTTGTCGGAGTAGGGTCACAGGATATGGAAGCGGGTTCGAAACAACGAGATTGGTGGTGCCTTCAGTTATGTCAGCAGCAGCGAAAGCTAGCACAACAGCTTTTAGTTTAAGGAACAGGCCACATGGAGAAAACAGTTTTACTGCGTCGGAGAAGCTGCTGCAGCACAAAGCGCCTGAGGTGTTGGGGGGAATGGTCGTATCTTTCTTCATGAGCAGTTTACAGGGAATGGGCGGAACATCTGCTAAGATCACATTTACCATGAGTGATAGTTCAACCTCAGCAGGTGCGCAATGAATGACGCTGTTATGGCACGAAAGAAAGTCCCAGTTGACGATAACGTCATAAGAACACGAAGAAATAATGTTCAACTCAATGGTATACAGGATGTCCTCAATGACCACATGCGCCATGGACGCCGCGAGAGGGTTAACATCCTGAGCCCTTGCTGTGCGAAGAGAGAATCCCGAAAGTGGCATCATAACTTTACGAAGTGAGTGAAAGAGTTTGCATCCATAACAGAGACGGCGGCTCCAGTGTCCACAGGAGCAAATGCGCGTGCGGCTTCAACACGAACTTCTATAACATTTCATGGTCGATGGTAAAGACTTTTGTAGTTCAACGGCGCCGTAGTCCTTGCCTGGGGGACTGCAACAACCAGTTTTCTTCCTCTCGGGCCATAGAACGAAGTAGCATTGGCGATAGTGAGCAGTGATGCGGTGAAGGTGAACAGTGGGTAACGGTATCAGTCGAACAGATGATGGGGCTGAAGATGACTCATAAGAGCTGCAAAATGGCCTTGGCACGCCTGTACCACGGGACTTCACAGGTGATGTGGCACCAGTCGACTGAGTTTGTTGACAGCAGTGGGCAGTGTGACCTGCATAGCCACAGGCAAAGCAAATTGGCCGATCGTCGGATGTACACCACAAGTTAGTGGCAGCAGGTCCAGTCCAGGTCACAGGAAGCAGTGGATGTGGCATCTTGTGAAAGAACAGGACAGCAGGGCTGCAGCTGCGGTGTATGGTCGTGACCTGGTGACCACTTCAGCATAACTGAGAGGTGCCACTGCATGGATCTGTAGGTGGTGTAGAGGCAAGACCTTGGTGATTTCCTGCTTAATCTCATGGTAGACTGAGGGCCCGAAATCTGGAGCAGGCTGTCGAATATTCAGGGGCTGAGAAAAGGGCACTAAGGAGAGCTGGCGGACAACTTCCTCATGCACAAACGCCTTTAGCTCAGCGAGCAGCGTTGACTGGTTGGAAACGGCAGCCAATCCAGCCAGATGTCGGTCGTGCGAAGAAGGTCGGTGGGTTAATGATCGCTGCCTTCACAGCTCCTCGTAGCCTTGACACTAAGTAATTATTTCTGCCACAGCGCGGATTCTTCACAAGCAGCACGTTGAAAACATCGTGCACTATTTCCTTCATAATATTCTTGGTTCTGTCTGACTCTGGCATTGTCTTGTTGACTCTCTTGGAACAAGTCTAGAATGTGTTCAATGTAGCTCGTGAATGATTCATCCGGCTGCTGAGCTAATTGCCGCAAACACTGCTCTGTGCGCAGCTTGCGAACAGCAGGGCGGCCTAACACATCTACGAAAGAGGTCTTGAATGCTGACCACGTCTGAAAATCCCTCTCATGGTTCTTGTACCAGAGGCTGGCCACACCCACAAGATAGAAAATTACGTTGTTCAGTTTTGCAGCATCACCCATTTGTTGCGCACACTTATCCTCTCATAGGACGAGAGCCAATGTTCGACATCATTGTCATCGACACTGCTGAACACAGCAGGGTCCCTTTGGCTGAGCACACCGGAGCACACAACCGATTAAGGAAGAGGCACCTGCAGGGATGCATTGTCGGGCATGGTAGACGGTAGCGTGCGGGACCGTAGTTCCAACGTGGTTGTCTTTAAAACACCCCACACCTTCTACCAATCGTGAAGAGGTTTTTTGACTGCGGACTGAGAGTGGCTAATGTGGCAGTCGAGCAGCAGCAAGAATCCCGGCACGAGTGGTTATCCTTGTGCCTAGCGCTGGTGACCATGATTGGGCAGCATTCGTTGCCTGCACTACAACACACACGCACGCACGCACACATATTGTTGAATGTATCATTATATTTAGTCATTTGTACTCTATAGCACAACTTCTTGCTTTCTACTAAAAACCTCTGACTTGCTGCTCTTAGCAACATTTATCGGGAAGGCTTTATGCTCACATGAAGTTCTATGCATCGGAAACATCTTTGAAAACAGCCCTTCATTAAAATACAGAGTGTTTCTGTCATGTTATGTTGCATGCCGATAACAAAAGACTCAAATTTGTTTAGGGATTGCCCTGTCACTTCACACAATGCTCATCACATCACACAAGCCACAGCGCCAATTTGTAAACAGAGTTCAAGACAGTGTTGTGTTGTAGAAGCATTGAAAAGCTGCCATGGGAATATTTTTTTCACACTGCATTGTTTTTCTCATGCAGAACCTCCTCGAGCACCTCAAAACCTGAGTGCAAGTTGTGTGGACCAGTCGTCGGTCACACTGACATGGCATCCACCAGCCAACCTTGGTGGCCGTGAGGACACAACATACCGTGTTGTCTGTGAGACTTGCAGTCCTAGCGTCGTGTTCTCACCAGCGAGGCAGGGCTTCAATGAGACCAGCGTCACCATCACAGGACTGCGTCCAGTCACTCCCTATCGCTTCCAAATTTACGCTGAAAATGGTGTCTCTGGGTTTGACAAGGGCCACTATGCCGAGATCACAGTCAAGACTGATGCATCAGGTATGTGAGCTCAATGCATCCAACATGCCTGTGTGTTGCATATGTTAGGTGTGCTATGTGGAAGGGAAGAATGTGGCAATTTACCTTGTAAAGTAAGTGTTCTCGCACAAATGTACTGTAAGCAGTGAAAAGCTCATTCGAAAGAGATACCAGAATAAAGTTATTAACCATAGTTCATTATAATTTCTGCAGGCAATGTTTAATCTTACTGCAGTTGGCCAATGAGGACTATATTCATTTCGGTAAACATCTCCAAAGAACATATTGTCGGGCAACTGATACCTTGGGCAGCCTTGTAGAAGCTTCCGTTAAGACACCTCGATCCGAACCTTTGAAGTGATTCTTTGTTTTCTTTCTTTTTTTTAATGTTTGTAATACAATTCATGTGGCCAGTTGCACTTTGTGCACTCTACAACATCTTGGTCTAGGCACAGAAAGCCTTGATTAACATGTGCAGAGAAGGCATATGCTGATTATTTTCTTTTGCTCGTTTTTCCTGTTGCAGTTCAAACAGTGATCTCCAATGTTCGTGCTAAGGCCATCAAGAGCACTGAAGTTTTATTGGCATGGGATGCACCACAAGACCCATTCCCCGAAATCGATCGCTACGAAGTGCGTTACTTCCCGCGAAAGTGGGCCAAGAACGAGACAGTGTTGCAGTCGCACAAGTTACAGCTTGCAGTCACCGGGTTGCGGTCTCGAACTGAATATGGCTTCCAAGTGCGTGTCAAGACGACGCGAGGCTTTGGAGAGTACAGCGACACTGTTTTCCTCACCACTGGCCAGTACACTCACAGCCCAGGTGAGTTGCTCTTGTGATGAAATCGGCTCGTTTATATAATAACCTACATTTGGAATGAAATCATCTACTTTATATGATCCAGTGAAGTTTAGGAAATTAAGAACTATATGTCTTGCACAAGTTATGCCTGCCTGTGCATACCTCATCTTAAAAGGAAGAATTGCTCTTTGTGTGACCTCTCTACAAATTCATTCAAAAGGAAAATTGCCTTGAAGAAAGTGAGCAGAATGCAATAAAGAAGTCACACAACTTTGTATGTTAAAGCTTAATCTAGGAGGGAGGAAAAAGTGGACTTAGGCAGAACTGGTTCAAGAACACGGAAAACACAGACTAAAAAAGCATACACACATGCACGCACACACATACACACACACAGGCGCATAAGAGGACTGTGCCTATGTGTGTGTGTATGTGTGCCTTTCTTCATCGACACTTTCAGTGTGCTTGACCCAGTTCTTAAAAATGGAATACCGATGTGCCCAGACTGCCACAGGACTTGGGCAGAACCATTGATACTCAGAGCAATTAATTGGCATGATGTCTGTGACAAAATAGCTACCAAAGGAAAGAAGCAAGCAGAATTGTAGGAATTTAGAAGGAGTGGTGGAATTTTCCACTTCAGAAAGGGAGTGCAAAGGGTAACTATTATCTGTATAGTTATGGTCCTTTCATACACCAAGGGCGAAGATATTAGCTGGAGATGGTGGAGCATAGGCAGGAAGAATGTTTCCATGATGATAATGATGATAACGCTCATTACTGATTAGTTGTTTACATACTGTACACAAAGCGGACTACTAAAAGATTTAAAGGGACACTAAAGGTTACCAGAAAGTCAAGTTAAAGTGGTAGAGCAATGTTCTAGAACGTCTAAGGCGTCAATATAATCGCGAACAGAACTTTAGTTACCGAGAAATTGAGGCAAGTGCATGACACGATTTGAGACCCTCCAGCGACATTCCGGTACTAGCCCGATGACGAAAGCACTCCTCATAATTTGTGTTACTAATACTCAACTACTCGTATTAAAAATATAATTTCATTCGATTATAAGACGGAAGAAAATGCTACATGACTACGTCTATTTGATTCTAAGAAAAAATAACATTTTGATGTTACCCTTCAGTAGTATGGAGTATGGGTGGTCGAAAGGTTTCGTTTTCGCTCGACTCTGCGCTGCGCACGCTTTGGAGTTTCGGTAGTTTCGTTATCGCGTCGTGCTGTGCGGGTTCTGCTGGCTCATGAAACTTTCATTTCGAACAAGCAGTGAGAATGCCACGTCCATGTGATGTCGTGGGAAGCCCTCGTTGCTTTCCCACTCCGGAGAGCCGGTGTCGAGGCCGCCGTCATAGTACGCAACGACGCCGGCAGCGCGAGCCCTCAGCAGCAGGTCGCGCTCGTCAGTGCTCAAATCACTGAAGTTGAGCCCAGAATCGCGAGCCAATCTGTCGTTGTCAGGGTCCATTGCGACGAGCGTCGAAGTTTGCATCATAGAATGAAGTACCAGCTTATGGTCGCGCGTTTCTCCTTCCGCTAGCCACCATACTCCTGCTTTCGCTCTGCTGTCGGCTCTGGCTTGGCTCTGTTTCTGGCTGCGCGTTGTCGTTTTGCGCAGAAAAGCCGTAGCGCCGTCTGCGGACGCCGTTTTACTCACCGACGGCGCAACGTCACTATGAGATCATGATGTCAGTACTCCTCGATCGGAGGGCGGGCGATTTGAACTGCGCTAGAGGTATGCGGACGCTTCAGAACGCATTTTCTCTTAAAATAAGTCTCTCCTTGGCACGAAACAAGCGTTTCGAGGTTTCTGGGATGGTATTTCAACAGTCCACGTTGACTTAATAGTAACCTTCAGTGTCCCTTTAAGTAGCACGAAATATACAGAATGCTAAGTGCCAAGCTTAATGCTTTTACTAGTGGTTACACTTAGCATTTACATGGGTTTATGTCATCTTGTGTGACACCTCTTGTTTGTCATATGTATAATCACGTAAAAAACTAAAAGAAAGTAAAAAAAGGAAACAAGGGACCTGCAGAATTTCTCAGTTGCCTTTCGTTTGTGACTCTTTACTGTTAGAATGTGGAATATGCAATCATTTTGTTTAGTCTGCTTTAACAAGTTGCTTTCTTCTGCTTGTCTTCCCATGCAGCTCTGGTGGGTGACGAGGACAAGGTCCAGGTCAGGATCATCGCTGGAGCCACGGTTGCAGTCATACTTCTAGTCGTCATAGTGATTGTTATGATCATCCTTTACATCAAAAGGTCTGCTTTAATTTCATTTCTCGTTACTTGTTTTAAATAATGTAACGCACACACATGAAGAGAATGTTGTTTGTGGCTAAAGATATCTGGATCATTTTCTCACATTCGTTTTGCTGAAAGTTATCCGAGACCTGCAGTTTAACAAAAACAAAAGCAATTGGGCAAACACAGTGACATATAGACAGATATGATGTCTTTGCGGCAAGAACATATCTGTGCTTGAAAAAGCACACTAAAGCAAGTCACTTCGAAATATGTCATCCATGCGATTCATAACTGTAAGTCAATATTAGTGAGACTAGAAACGATAAGGGGACGAGTCTTTATGCAAGGCACACCAGTTCATACCTATATGTAAAAACATTGGAGATATGTGGTATATATAAAGTCAGCAGTGTATAAAACATGTCACTGTTCATTCCCGTTGTCAGTTTATATATGTGTAATGTATAATTAATCGTAGTATGTTACCTGCTGCTGCATTAAATATAATAGTGTTTGAATAGCACAAAAGATGACTAATTTGAGTGGGCATGTTGCATAGGGGAGGCAGTAATATAATGGTTGCTTACGTTTCTTCAACCTATTCTTTAAGGCTACACAAATAGTTTCACCTTTATAAACCAACAAAAGCATTCCTCCAGAACCAAGACTAATGTCCTAATTATACCAGTTACATAAAGCAGCTGGTATCTCTAGAAATGGCTATTTACAACTATTGAACATATATAAAGCTTTAGCAATCAGTGTGTTATGATGCTGATTTGAAGACAGTTTTATGACTGTATTCTACAGTGTTTAAAAAAAGTTTATCTTCATGTAATAATCAGTGCAAATGTTAGGTAAGAAATGTCATATCGTAATGGCTGGTCAGTGTGTAAGGAATATCAGCGACAGTCATTATAAATTTCAGCTATTCAATATGCTAGATCTGAGAAAACTATTACTGTAGATATTACTGACTTATAAAGAGTGGTCTTATCGGTTTAGTGCAGTTAGAGCCAGGAAAACTATTCACCTATTTAGTTTAATGCGATACTGCAATTTCCATTGTGTTCTGGGTCTACTGCTGCCTGCCTGTATTCATTTAAAACTAACCCTCCTCCTTTTTTTCAGAAGTTCTGACGACTGCAACAAGAAACAGCCCAGTGACTGCGACACTCTGGAATACCGTAACGGGGAAGGTAAGAAATGTAAGGATGCCAATTTTTGTTTTCAACCTCCTCTGTTTCCTGACCTTGGGCATGATGCTTCCTAGCCACTCAGAATGATTGGTAACAAAGCATAATTCACAGCTTCATAATGTGGTGATAGCCTGGCGTAAGCATGAAGAACTGGGTTAGCTCAAATTCACAGTGAATACCTCTTTCAAAATACAGTTTAGATGGTTTTCTAGTATTAGTACGCTGCCTGAAACTTGCATTCATAGTGCTATGGTGGCTAGACATCCTCTTTTGGCTAAGAAAGTCCTGTCCTATGGGGTCAGTGCAACTACGGGTTTTATTTTCTCAAAATACTGTATATTATCTCCATTTTTGCAGAAGAATCAATAGTGTTCCAGTTTAATGTCGAGAAAAATGTCCCTTATTGACAAACCCTGTGAATGGCAGACCAAGTTAAAGAGTATACAGATTCCCATGTACAAGTATGAATATGTTCACAGCACTCTGGACAAGTGATCTACACAAATCCCAAGACATTTATGTGTTTTTCGAGTAGTAGCCTATTTTATAATGATTCTTCATGCTAGCTAGACGATGCTCTAGCAGCTTGTTGACTACACCAGAGAAGCACAGTGCTGTTAGGTGACAAATAGCACCAGTAATTAACATCATGCTTAATTTTATCTAAACTTCACCTGCTTTCTTCTTCTGCTCGCTTTTCTCTGCTGGGAGCGGCTGGGTGCTGGTGAACTGACGCTTGCCTTTCCTTCTCTGCTTCTGTAGTAGTCCCTGCTTTGGAACACCCTCCAATTGTTCAGACTGCTCGGTGTAAGTATGAACTTTCTGCTAACGACTTCGCCTGCTTGCATGAATTTCAGCAACTGTCTGGTTTCTTTGGTGGCGTCATAGGCTGTCTTTTAACACTTTGACTAATAAAGCAACTGTCACAAACTTTTACCTTACAGTTAATTTTTATCAATGTGACTGTGTTGTGTTAGTACTGCTGTCCAGGATAAAAAGCTTGAAAAATTCTATAAGCAGGCTTCTGCACGCTCCTAGAGTGCAACCAATAAGACATGCCTATACCTATGCAAAACAAGCAAGTTATAGATTGGGTATGAACAGAGAGAAAGGGATTGCAGCATCCATGAATGCGCTTGATGCCTTTTATGTCCTTTTTAGCAAGTATTGAAGACTGCATGGCAACAGGGCTTCGAATTGTCATGCCAGGTACTGAAATCCCGCCGAAACACTCAGAACTTGAACGCGGCTGAGGCTAATAGAGATATACTGCCTCCCGCTGCCGCTGAATTCTGCTTGTGGTGTGTCCTACCTATTGTAGCATTTAATCAAGTACTATGGGCACTATAGCATGCCACTGTGCACGGTAGCTCAGCGCTACCGACTTTGGCAGCACTCATATGTGTCGACACAAAATGCTACACACACAGCAGTAACAAAACACAAAGGTATGGGCACTGCACCTCGCATCTTTGAAAGCTAAACAGTTCTACCGTTTCCCACAAGTCTTAATAACATGTAGTGTGCGACAATCGGATAAAAATAATTGCAAATATACATACAGCACTGTGCGTATATTTCTGTCTGTGTTTGTCTCATTGTCATGCACTGAAAGTTGTAGATCATGAATCATCTAGCCTGTACGTTTATGTTACACAAGTCTGAGAGGGGACTAATACTACGGCAGGTTCCAGCACCAGTTCTTGTCCCAAACGCAGTGGCTTTGGAAGTTTTTACAAAGGCGGTACCTGCTGTGACACTGAGCTCCACCACTTTAGTGACAACACAGAAACCACATGCCTGCTTACAAAATTTAAATATCTCTGATGAGTTTAAGAAAAATGAGAAGAGCTGATAATAATGCTAGCCAGAGATTTATTTTGCAACCAGATTAAGAAATGTCTACAGTACAGTTGCAATCTGATCATTACATTTTATTATTTTTTGAACACTATTAGTGTAGTCAGGCCCCACTATAATGAAAGTACATCCAGCATGAAAATACTTTTGTTAAATCCAACGTTTGATATAAGCATACATTTGTTACACTGTGATATCAGTAAAAGAAATTCTATATTTGCATTGTTATATTTAATAATTTTTTATATCCATGTTTGTTGTATTGAGATTTGAGCAGGTGCTTCCTTTCCCGAGAAATATTATTTTCTTTGGCCTACATATCCTTGCTGTACTCGCAAGTTTATTTCAGCAAATTTTTTCGCAGATTTTTTTTTTCTTTCAAAATACGCCTACATTGAAATCTGAGCCTTGTGGCTTTATAAACAAATTATTGAAGTGTGCCTATAAAAAAGTGCCACCCTCAATGATACTAGACACTTTTGAGATTTCGTTCAAGGTGCTACCAACTAGCTTGAGCACGTAAACTAATTCTTAAAGTTCTTAAAAACTAATTGTCTTTCTTCGTTTCTTTTTTTGTTCCCATTGCAGTAACAACACCTCTGTTCACCCACTGCCCCGGAGCCACTTCAAGGGCATACATCGACCCCCACACATACGAGGATCCCAATCAAGCGGTCCGCGAGTTCACTAAAGAAATTGACGCGCTGCACATCACAATTGAAGCCATCATCGGCGGGGGAGAATTTGGGGACGTGTGCCGTGGGAAGCTCAAGTGCCCTGGCCGGCCGGAGGTCACGGTTGCCATCAAGACACTCAAGCCAGGCTCCTCAGACAAGGCGCGAATGGACTTCTTGACTGAGGCTAGCATCATGGGGCAGTTCGACCATCCGAACGTCATCTTCCTCCAAGGTGTTGTCACCAAGAGCAACCCCATCATGATCATCACTGAGTACATGGAGAATGGGTCCCTGGACACCTTCCTCAGAGTGAGTGCACAGAAAGCTTCACATGCGACTTTCTTCTGATATGAACAGAGCCCAAGAAGGATGACTTCATCCCAACTAGTGATTACAATGATCGACCAAACCAAGCAAACCATTGCATTGGGGCCTTGAGGAAGACAAACTCCATTGTTTGATATTTTACTCCAAGTTGATGCTTTTTTTGTTTGGCCACTTCTGACATGTGTGTGTGTGTGTGTGTGTGTGTGTGTGTGTGTGTGTGTGTGTGTGTGTGTGTGTAAATTTAAAAATTCATAGCCTGTTTATTGTATAATAAACCATGCAAATGTATAATGTTAATGTATAATTTGAGATCAAAGCATTTTTCATACAATTCAGGATAATTCTTGAAATGATAGCATAGTTCCTAAGCAGTTTGGTGTCTCTGTCAATATATGTGCGTATGCTGCTAATGCCTAACTTCGTCCATATTTTTCACACAGGCCAATGATGGGAAATTCCAAACAATTCAACTTGTAGGCATGCTGAGGGGGATTGCAGCAGGAATGCAGTATCTTGCTGAAATGAACTACGTTCACAGGGTAAGTACATTGGTTTTCTGAAGCACCTTATCAGATTTTAAGCGCATACAGTCATCCACCTATGCTTGTTTAAAAACGAAGCCACAATGCTGAAGCTGCAGGACATGTGTAAAGCATAGAAATCTCATTGCACACGTTTTTTGGACACTAATTAAGATGCAGAAGAGTTTTGATATGGTTGTTTTCTCTTGGATGATTGGGTAACATAATGTTCTACTGGGTGAACCTGTATATTTTATTACCTTACTTCAGAGAGATGACGACAGAGCATGCGTGGGAACCCAATACTTTCATTCCGCATGAGAATCTCATGCTTGCAAGCTCTTGTAAATGGATCTAAGTTACCTTTTGCAGACTTGGAACTTGACTGTTTCGAACTTGGCATTGATGGTAACGGTGTTCTCCATGAAGAAAACACAAAATTAGGCACTGGTGCGAAGCCGCAAAGCAACTTGTGCACATACCATACTTCCTTCCAGTTCTTACACTGCTTCCTTTTACAACCTGTGTCTGTGCTCCAGAAGGTCTGGTGACCTTTGTTGGCTCTTTTTTCACAATGGACCTTGACTGTTAAGGCTGTCAACACACTCTCAGATTTGCATTTATGTCACTGATGTATTGTCATGTTGCCAAAACAGTTAATAAATAGTTTGAGTATTTCAATGTTGTTTTTAGAATTTCTGTAAGGTACAGATACTACCGTATTTATTCGAATTTATGTGGATAGTTTTTTTCAACTAATCATATTCTAAACTTTAGGGTCGGCTTAGATTCAAGGATTTTAATGAACTCGCCAGTTTTTCATTGAAACTGCTAAATATGGTGGATAGCTAGCGCCATCTGGAAAAGTCAGTATCGCAGCCGCTACTAGCCATGCCAGTAGCCAACCGTACACAAGCGAGGTCGCCATTTTGACCTGTGTTGTGTTGGCCGTATCGGCGTGCAGCATGGTGTTATCGCGATGGCACCAAGCAGGAGATGCCACTACAGTGCCGCTTTCAAGCGAGAAGTTGTGATAGCCGCAGAGGCATCGTTGAACCTTCAAGCCGCACGGGACTTCGGCGTCGACGAGAAAAACGTCCGTCGTTGGAGGGGACGACAGCAGCTTTTTGCGTGCGTCACAACAAGAACGGCATTTAGCGGACCAAAGAAAGGCTGTCACCACGAAGTGGAGACAGTTTTGGCCGACTTTGTTCGGACGCAGAGAGCAGCTGCCCTTCCAGTGACAACAGAAGCGCTCCAAGCGAAAGCTAGGGAACTTTCAAGGGAGTGAGGCCTAACGCCAAAGAATTTCAAAGCCAGCCGGGGCTGGCTTCAGAAATTCATGAAGCATTTCGGCTTCAGCCTCTGACGTCGCACTTCAATCACCCATAAGCTGCCAAGCAATTTCGAAGAAAAGCTGATAGCGCCGCTACGTGCTGCGAAAGAGAGGAGCGGCAGGCTACAACCTTGGGCAAATCGGCAACGCTGACCAGACGGCTGTGTATTTTGATATGCCAGTGGCGTACACCGTGAATGAAAAGGGTGCCAAGGAGGTGAAGGTGCGCTCTGCGAGCTACGAGAAGCAGCGCGCAACTGTTTTGCTGTGTTGCACAGCTGATGGATATAAACTCCCTCCTTGTATGATATTTAAAAGGAAGACACTGCCTGCTCGAGAAACTTTCCCAAGGAATGTCAAAAAAGCAAAACGTGCGACAAACTTCTGCTAATCTTCATCTTGTCGTCAAGCAGAGGCAATTAGTTTTCACGAGTTTAAAAAAAAAAGAAGCAACAGAAAGCATGCATGGCGGCATCCTTCCTATGCGCACCCTGTGAGCACTAAACGAGCGAGAAACAAGCGGTCGCCCTTTAAGCGATTAGTAACGAGATGGCCATCAGTCTTGCAAGTGCAAGAAGCCGAAACCGCCCACAGAACAAGACCCAAACCGCTGCCCGCCCGCATGCCAATGCGCGAACGGTAGTATATAGACGTGTGGGAGCAAACTAGCTCTAAAACAAACCATGCAACGAAAACCGAGAGAGGGAGGCACGCAAAAAAATTCCCTGTATTCCCACATAGTGGCAGCATATGACAGAAAAGAAAAAGTTAGGAAATTGGCACGCTTTTTAAACGTACAGACGGCACCGTAAATAAACGCCGTCGACAATTTTGAACTTGTTCGCGGCGCCGTATATTTATGTCATTGATCCTGAAAGGGTTAACGAATGCATGCATGAAACCTATACCTAATACTAATACTCTGCCCATTTGTTGCAGGATTTGGCTGCGAGGAACGTGCTTGTTAACGCCAATCTTGTGTGCAAGATCGCTGACTTTGGCCTGTCCCGTGAGATAGAGAGTGCCACTGAGGGAGCATACACAACAAGGGTGAGTCATGTGAGTGCACATTTTGTGCAGCCTTGTAAGTGTGTTTTCTTTCTCCTTTGCATTAGAATCCTTTCACGGGGCATAATATGCATGTCTGGGTCCATAGCCACATAATATGTATAAAACACCTTCATTCACATGGCACTGCCATCTGAAGTTGCCCCTATGAAATATATTGACTTGCCTGTATTTATGCATCCATGCTAGTATGTACTGTTGAACACAACACTCTTTCTGGCATTGAAAGTGAGTTACTCCCATAAACTTTCCTTTTTTTTTTCCACAAATAGGGAGGCAAGATACCTGTACGATGGACAGCACCCGAAGCCATAGCATTCCGCAAGTTCACATCAGCGAGCGATGTCTGGAGCTTTGGCATTGTCTGCTGGGAGGTAATGTCCTACGGCGAGCGGCCTTACTGGAACTGGTCAAACCAAGAAGTAATCAAGAGCATCGAGCGGGGATACAGGCTTCCTGCCCCCATGGTTAGAATTTGCATTCATTTGGTCCAATTATGTTTGTTATTGTTTCCAAATGCTGGGAACAAAGTGCTCAAAGGGATTGCAAAACAATGGCTGTATTCTGTGCATAATATATGCAGCACACACATCTGTTTCTCTTTAACCATCCTGCATTTTCTGAGCCATTACCTAAGCAACCATACCACTCCGTCAGCCTTTAATCTTGCTTCATTTGTGAATTTCTCCAACAAATAAGTTCCTTCTGCCACTTGATAAATGGTGACAAAGTTGACAAGTGTCCTGAAAAATAACTGGCATGCCATCTAGCCTGAATTAGTACTGGCGTGTAGTGTGTCTATTAAGTGCAACAAGGTGTAGGTTTGGTGGAGTCGATAGTGCACAAAAGTTGAACTGACAAGTAGAAGATGCCAGCTGGGATAAATCAAGGCACCTTAAGTAGCCTTATTTGTCACGGAAAAAGACGAGTGTCCTTGACAAATCATTTACTCCCTTGTTCAACCACTCTCAATCACTTATTTGTCACACCTTCATTTGTCGCCACTTTCCCTGATTTGGTGTTGTGCTTATTTCAGGACTGTTCGGAAGCTGTCCACCAGTTAATGTTGGACTGTTGGCAGAAGGACCGGTCACATAGGCCTCAGTTCAGCACCATTGTGAAAACACTAGACAAGCTCATACGCTGCCCCGAGAGTCTACGAAAAATTGCTCAGAACAGGTAAATCTTCCTTAGTCCCTTCTTCAGTTGAACGCCGTTCACAGAAAATGCATAGGCAATTTTTTTTCTCTAAGGTTATGCATATCCTGAATACAAGATGCTTCCTCCAGACCCAGAATTGAAGAGTGCATAAGAAATGTGTAGATTTTTAAATGTATTTTATTGGCAATGAAGCTGGTGGTGTGGCAAAGCGTTTTTATGAGAATTGAATTACAATTAAAACTCAATTGAGAAATATGATAATTGGTATGAAAAACTGAGAGAAGCAAAGAAAGAACTATAATTTTGAGTACTACTTTGCCTTCACCACAGCTTGTATGTCTGTATGAATGGAATTTCATGACTGTGTACTTACTATGTAGCGATTATGCCCCAATGATTACATGCTTAATTGGGGAAACATAAGGTCCAGGCTGAGGCTCCCCTTACACACTCGCTGTTCATCAATACGAGTCTCTACCTCCCATGACCCCTTTGTCTTGTTTGCTTGCTTACATATTTATTGTCTAATGTATGTCGACAATTTCTATCTAAGTACAACCTATCCGACTGTCCCAGCTATGGAGATTATACTGGAATCTCACACTGAATTTATTTTCCACATGCACAATTAGAGTGCATGGAGTGGCTCCAAACAGTGCACATAATGCACTCAGCTTTGCATATTTAAGTTTCCATTATTTTGTCATTTTGTCATTTCATCATAGTCTCTCATTCTTCTCTACCTTTCCCCTTCTCTGCCATTACTATTTTACCCGGCACGGAGCAGATTGCCGGACTCATGTTCCTCCAGCCGAACTCTCGGCCCTTAATTCTTGCCATTAAGTGTTCTCTCTCTCATATTTTTGTTTGCACAAATGCAGGCACCAGAACCCACTGGATCCTAATGCTCCCGACATGACGCAATTCAAGACAGTCGAGGAGTGGCTGTGCAGCATCAAAATGGCGCGCTACCATGAAAGCTTCCAGAGGGGTGGCTTCACCACAATGGAGGCTGTGTCGCGGCTTACGCTCAAGGACTTGGCCGCGCTTGGTGTTGTGCTTGTGGGGCATCAGAAGAAGATCATGAACAGTGTGCAGACCTTGAGGGCACAGATAAACGCCACCATGTCTGATGGGTGCGTCGTCTAGGCACACGGGACTGCTCGTTGACTTGATCTCGTGGCATCTGCTTCCTTAACTTAAACAGACCTGAACATGGTGCCGGAAAATGGGAAAGCAGCAACAGCAGTGGTGACCCAATGAATTCTTCTCGCCACGCGAGAAAGGCTTCCACACTTGCTAGTTCATTCCAGACACATACAAAAACTAGCAGGTTCCATGGATGGAAACTCGATTTTCGAAACTGTAACAGTAATTCTCCGGGTTCTCATTATTCTTGCCACTGCTTTCTTGTTTCCTGCGCCACTCCAGGTTTGTTAAAAAGTAGGCAAACGGTTTCCCAGACAGTAGAAGTGGACAAAGTGGGGCCGTTTGTTCTGACTGCACCTGATCTAGTTGGCAAAGGTTTACCTGCTTTGAGGGCTGCAAGAGATCCTGATCTAATGTGCATGTTAGCAGAGAGACATGGTTGTGTCTGCTCAGCTACTTAATCGCACATTTTAAGCTCTAAGAATTTTAAGCTTGAAATTCCCTTGCCAATCTAAGCCCTTCTGTAAGCTTCTGGTTTGATTGGGAAACTCTTGCTGCAGTTCTTGTAGGCAAAGCAGGGCCAACTGCATCAGGTCTAGATGAACTGAGGATTATGATGCCCCCCTGGTATGATGCAAGTGCGTGCTGAGCCTTGTGTGAACGGACAAATCATCGAGGCATGCAGCGCAGTGTGGTGGCGGCAGACTCTACTCGCTATGCAACGTGTCGCAACGAGCGTGCATCTACAGTGCTGCGGTTGACTGCCACATCTTGTTTTGGAGACTGCGGAAGTGATGGGGACAGTTGAAGCCAAGGCATGTGTGTGTGTGTGTGTGTGCCTGTGCGTGCTTGTGTGTACATAGCTGGAACTATTATAACATATCAGCGCGAGAGATGAATGGAACATTGAGACAAGGACTCATCTCACGTGCTCCTCCCCGACAAGCCTGCATATCATGCCAACCTTCTTTGCCCCCCCGTGTGCTCGCATCGTTCCGTGTTTGTCGGCAGTGGGGGAAATTCCTAGAGGTTGTTTTCTTCCCTTCATATCAACTGCCTTTCTGCAGCCCTGCTGAGTCGGCATTTGTTAAATTGTGTCATTGTAGGCACTGCTTATTGTGTATGCTGAATTCTTTTCTTGAGTTGAGCATGTGCATGTTACTACAGTTTACTGCAGCGAAGTACTCCGTTTTGGTGGGAAAACACTCAATCGAAACTTTGGAAGATTCTCTTTCAATTCATTTTTTTAGTGAAGAAAATTTTATTTCATGCAAACCATCTTGGGTTTCTTCTAGCTGGTCATACTTTTTTTAACACAAGCAGCCTACTTATATCGCCGCTTAATCTCAGCCGATAATTTCGTTGTCATCACTCACACGACAAAGAATGTTCGTCACCTGTTGCTTTTCCAAATATTTTTTATGGATGCACTGTTTTTTTTAATGACAGTAGTACAGTGACAGCCCTGCTGGAGCTGTGAGCTGGACACTTTTTTTCCACTCTTTTGACTCCCTTCCGCTAGGTGTGCCATCATTACTCAATAGGTGCTTCATGCTATATGCAAAGACATGTTTCCTGGGCTGTCAGTCATTGCGTGTGTTCTTGCCCGTTGACAATGCCACAACGACGTCTCTAGGCTTTCGGTCGTTCTTGTTTTTCCTGTGAACATGTACACTTCCCTGTTGGGTCTATTGTATGCCATTGCTCAACGAACCAATGCTGCCATGTTAGAAAGACTGAGTGAACTGGGCAGCACGCTGGCTGCTGAAAACGGAATGTTAGCAACTCTTTATTCTTCCTTTTTTTTAAAGATGCGTTTCATACACAGAACATGTTGTGCACCAGAACACCACAAAATCATTCTAGCAAGCCATGAGATATTTCTAGCTTATGGTTTACATGCTGCATTCCATTTCACATTATCTATCCGCCTATGTTGCATGACACATGACCAAATCAAACCACAGTGGTTCTCTAGGTGGCTGATTAATCTGTCAACTTATGCATACCGTGACAGATTAATTAAGTGGTAATGTCAAGGTGTAGCAGTTGAGGTGTCTGCTTTTTGTTGTCAGTCTAGAAAACAAGCAAAAGCAGCCACATGTGCAAAAAGTTTCAGCAATCCCGAGTTTTCTTCTGAATGGCCCCTGGAAGCTCAATGTATAAAGGCTTGGAAGTGACCGATTTTGTGAGTAGCTGCATAAGCACCGCAGCTGTCATAGAAAGATTTAAAGCTGCATTTTCTGAAGCCTGTAAATGTGTCGTCATGTAGGAAAATATGGGAGTCTGCAACACGGCAGACGAGAGGAAAGAAATTGAACTAAGCTTGCTCTGGGCGCAGTTTTTCATTCCACTGCCTAACGCTAGCGCAGCGCATGTCACACTCACAGTTCCTTTTCAACCAAAATGACAATGGAAAAGCTTTTAGTAGCTTCTTTTCACAAAATTTGTCAGTATGATGCATTTTGTAAACTTCTGTGCAAATCAGGAAAAGGAAATAGTTTGAAGGCTAACATATTTATCTTTTTCTGTATTCAGTGCCAGAATACTAATCAACTGTAGCCTGTAAGTGTGACACGGTGTGCACGTTGTAAGACTAGCACACTTGTGATGCCTTAATTGTTTATAATTCGCAGTGCCATTTACAGATGTCTCCTTTTCCTGTCATTCTAAAGGAACAGTTTAGGTCAAATACAGATTATACAGACGACTGCACAGAGCTTGCACATATGACATTTGTTAATTATTCACTGGTTCACAGGGTGGTAATTGATTGCTTACTAAGCAAAGCTTTCTGAATGCGCACTATTATTAGACCGCACTACTAATGGCAGCAAGCATGCCATTCTGGAATTTCTTATAGTACTACTTCAGTTTAAATTTTTCAAACTGTCAGTTCCCTTTTTATTTTATTTGATTCCAAAATTTTTTTCTTCGTAGGTTCTCGCATGATTGTAAGTTCTTTATAGAGACGAGCAACAAGCAGCAATAAGGTAGCCTGTTTCAATCACAAAATGACGCGAGGGCTCCACAACTGCTATCCGTCTGCTATAGCCCAACAAAACGAGATGCATGGAAGTGGGGAAGTTGTTGATGTTTATTTATTTTGCACTTAGCAACTGCCTAGCTATCCTTTCCTCATTATCTTTTCTTGTTTGTCCCGAAGATTAACCTGAGCGTTCAAAGAAAGAAATTTGAAAATGTCTTGGAATGCTATGAGTTGGAAGTTATTTATTTCGAGCTTAGGACAGCATATGCTTGCTGTTAGTGTCAGAGAGTTGTTGTAATATAAATACGAAAACGAAAAAAGAGAAGCTTGTGAGAGTGATAGAGAGAAAGGGGCAGAGGGTGAGGAAATATGTTTCAAGAGAAATACTCTTATGTATTATATGAAATCCTCATCATCGTCTGTCCAATGACAAAGCACGTCGGCTAAAGTGTGTATCTGTAAATGTTTTTTTTACGTGTTATTGTTTTCTCTGTGTCTGTGGCTGTTATAGTCAAACTTTCTGCGTGACACATTTATGACGGAGTGTATACTTAGGGCGGTTTCCCTTGTGAATTCTTGTTTCAGCGTCGTGTACCATGCATTTTTTTTCCTCATGGGTGTTGTTCGTTTTTATGTGAGCACATTTTTTATTTAAATTTTTTTTAAAGGATTTGTGCATCGTGAAATGAAAGAAAGAAAAGCGTGCAACGAGGTCGCCCAGCCTATGCAGCATTGTGCGGTCGTGAGCACGCCTAGTCACACACTTTTGTTCGCATACTGCCCTGCTGCGATGTACTGGCGCTTGTGATTGTCTTTTACTGCCACCGTGAACTGAATTGTGAGGGAGGCAGCTCGTCTTCGCTGTTATAGGCTCTTCGTTTTTAATTTTTGTTTTGCGTTTCAGCAGTTTCTCTAGGCATGAATACGAATTTCTTGTGTCACCGAGCGCATCTGTTTTTTTTTTCCTCTCTATCCATGGATGTGCTTCTTTCTTTTCTTTTTTTTCACACTCCCTTGGTTGTTGCGCGAAATAATCGTGCCCCTTCCAGTCTTTTTGCGTCACAATTAAGTTATGAAAATGTCGGCGCGCAGGTCGTGTGTGTTACACGAAATTGCACAAAGGTAGTGCGCGGCGATCCTTTGGACATACGTCTCATGTAAACACACACACACAAAAAAAAAGACACCTATGCTCCCGGTCTGTACATTTTGATGCATATACGAATATAATTGCGCCCCATGGGACACACTATGAAATTCTTTCATTAATAAAATTAATTTTTATGCTAACATTGTCCTGTTTTTTCTCCTGGAGCATCCTGCACGGATTGTGTGATTTGTCGTTTGCCATTTGTTTAACTTGGATGGCCACACTTAGTACATCAAAATGAACTCACTTCCTTAATAGCAAGGTGCATGCCTTCTTGAGCGTCTGAAGCTGGAGATGTTTAAATTACAGCGTAGCTGAAGTACAGTTACATTGGTTACTCTGGTATAGCAAAATACGTATGTACAGCTTCCATCAGACTCGACTCTAACAATGAAGTCACATCTATAGCAGCTTAACTTTAACAAACACAGGCTGTAAGGAGAAAACGCTGAATGTTCTGGAAGTCTCATTAGTTAAGCTACTATCCTTTCAATGCGTTACGACCTGAAATATCCAGGACTCAACAAAAGAAGCAGTAATATGTGCCCAAGGAGCATTCACGTTAAGTATGATGGTAACTGTTCTTGTTCGAGTCAGTACACAGATATGAAATTTAAAGAGGAATTCCGATTGCTTGAACTAGCTGTAAAATGCGAAGCTTGCGAAATTCTGGCATCAGCTACTCTTGTTGATCGGGATGAAGATCGACCGAACAGTTTAATAAAAAAAAATCAAACTAAATCATTGCAGCCAATGAATACAACATATGCTGTTCTTTTAATATGTCTGTGTGCTTTAGAGAAACTTATGAACTGACAATGTAGGTTGAGGAGAACGCTAGCATGATAAGCGGCATTGGAGCCAGCTGTGGAAGAAGACGACGAAGGCACAAGCGATATATTGAGGCTAAGAACTTGAGACCGAAATCACCGCACCGACTGGCTGTGGGCCAGTGCCGTCAGCGCCTTTGCAGAGGGAGGGGCAGTATGGGAACGCTTGGATGATGAGCGGCAAGGGAGCCAGCTATGGAAGAAGAGGACGACCATGGAGGAAGGAAAAAAATTGAAGAGAGGCCCTACCTACAGAGCTTCATAGTGAGAAACTCTACCCCTCTGCGCGCTAGGAGAAAAATGTGGAGGAAGTGACGTGGTAGGTTCTTTTTTTTTCTTTCTTTCTTTTGCTGTAGCGGCCATGCTTTCGGGCTGCAATGGCGGCTTTGTTACGGTTCTGTGCGCTCACACATGTTGCTCATCCTAGGTTTCGTACCGTGGCAAAGGAGTCGTGTGGGCAGGTTTGCGTTAGTCTCCGTGTTTTGTTGCGCTGTGTTGTCTGGACCGTGCTTGCCCGGGTGTTGCTGTGGCCAGGCGGAACAGGAGGAACTAAAGCTCGTGAAATGAACGCGCATGCAACGCTGTACACAATGTACCGCGCCACGGCGACGAAGGAATATCCGCGTGAAATTTTGCCCTCTTCGGCGCAATCATGCTAACGGGCCATCGCAGGCCGAAACCGACGCGTTTCAGAGTCTGCATAATGAACGCCTTGCAGGTCAGTGATTTCTGCTTTTGACAGCGCATGGTGCATTTGAGGCGCGTAGAACGCACGTTAGTCAAGATTGCATAATCCTGGTTCTAGAACGATCGTGTTCGGTAACAACTTGCTTTTGTGCATATATTAAAACACTTGTTGCGTTACACAGAATATGTGCATTTTGCTGCCCTCGGCACCGTGCACCGGCCAGTCGACGCTTCATCCGGGAAGATGGGAATCCTCCCTACCGCAGGCGTATGTTATGTGTGCGCGCAAGAAGCGCCAGGAGTTGAAGGTTAGCGGATGCGCTGCAAGAGTGAGCAAGGCTCCACAGAACGTACGCCAGCTGCGAACACATCAAACGGCCGTTCCATGGTCGCACGTGCGTACCGTTCTGCACCGTGCGCCGGCTATCACAAAAGTTTGGTTCCGTGAAGCTTCACTTACCGTGGGAAGAAGGCACCTCAGGCCGCAGTCAATGAATCTAAACGCGGAGTCAGAAATGACATTCTGCTTCCCTGCTGGCGCGCTGTCGTAGTGATGCGCGGCCACCCAAAATTTGTTCCATAAAGCGCGGCGATTCCTCAAGCCGCAGCGAGAATACGTGTTTGTGATAATAAACTCCAGGTGGGTCGCAAATGGGTTGGTGTGTCGTACGTGTATCCAGCGTATTCTTGCAGTACAGTGACACCGTACGTTTTTTTCGTGTCACCAGACGTCTAGCTCGCAAGTCCGTCTGACAGCCCCAGGAAGTCCAAGAAGAGAAAAGCAAGTAGAAGGGAGCGATAACGGCGGCATTTTTTGAAAAACACTCAAGAACTGGGCAGCGGCTGGGCTGATAAAGCATGTTTATGTTCATAAAAGGCGGTAAAAGCAGCCGATTCGACCTCACGGCCTAACTTGCGAAGTTCATTATGAACTTCTTTCAACATGACTTCGCCAACGGTAATGCTATGAGACATGGCGATTACATCCTTTTGTTTAGTATTGCTGCAGGCCGCACGCGTCCTAACAGCCCGGTTGCGCGCAGCGAGGCGTGGTTTCGCGAGAAATGTAAACAAGGGAGGAGAAATGGCTGACATGATGGCGGAGCACCGCCAACTTAGCTTCACTTAGCTTCGCAAAGAGTGACGTCAGGGCCCTTCCTCAGTTTTTCCCTTCCTCCATGAGGATGACGAACGCGTGAGCAGTGACACGAACCATTGCTGATGATCATAGTTTTTACTCGCACACATGAAAATGTCGCGGAACCCTAGCCATAAGCAACTTTGCTGTAAAACATGTATATGATCATCATTAGCCTATGTTATGTCCGCTGCAGGACGAAGGTCCGAGTCCAACTAGCGCCCTAATTTCCTAATTTCATCGCCCCACCTAGTCTTTTGCCGTCCTTGACTGCGCTTCCCTTCTCTTGGTACCCATTCTGTTGGTTCAACGGTTATCTAACGTGCGCATTAAATGACCTGCCCAGCTCCATTTTTTCTCTTAATGTCAATTAGAATATCGGCTAAACCCGCTTGCTCTATGATCCAAGCCGCTCTCTTTCTGTCTCTTAAGGTTGTGCCTAGCATTCTTCGTTCCATCGTTCCTTGCGCAGTCCTTAACTTGTTCTCAACTTTCTTTGTCAGTCTCCAAGTCCAACATGTACCATATCTGATTAAATCATGCAGGCCAGGTGACTATCTGTCGCCGCCCCGTTTCAAAGGGATGCTAATAACTCATCATCACCATCGAGTGTGAGCTATTCGGCGAGAACGCGCCGGAAGCAGCAGCAGGCAGCAGCCACGCTCAACAAGAGAGGCGCAGGGGAGTTCGCAAACAAGGCTTCGCTTTAAAAGAAAGAAATTCACACGATGGGAAACAGCTGGTGTGTAACGCGATACTTTAGTGTTGGCGGTGGTGCAAGCCAGGTGTTCTTGTAGCCAGCTCGGGACTCAAATATATAGCAAGGCACTCCCCTTTGCGTTATCGTGTCTTGTTTCCATCATTTTCATCCAATTCACCGTCTCTAGCTGTTTCTCACACTTTCTTTTTTTTCTGACTCCTGGGGTGGCTTGCACGAATATTTAATAACGAAAATAATAACGAATTGAAGAACGCGTTCTTGTGCGGACTATGTTGTCTATGGAACATTTAAGAACGCGTTCCTAAATTCGTTATTATTTTCGTTCTTAAATGTTCATGCAAGCCGCCCCTGGTTGTCTATTTAGACTTTCAATTACCCTGTACATGGTTGCCAGCTTTCTTGACCTTTCTTGACCTGGCAACTTTCCTGTGATGCGTAAAGCCCCTCAAACTTTAGTGATGCGAGCTTATACAGTAATTCTAGTGATGCGTGGACTGCAACACCATCTGGTGACGTTGCAGGGAATCGAGCCCTGCAACGTCACGTGACAGAACCTTCTGGGGACGGCGACGACGGTGCGAAACTGAGAAACGAACTTAAGGAAGTCAGCCCTTTAAAACAGCGGTGTTCCAAAGTTTGGAAGACGAAACGTTTCCAGATGATGGGGGTACGCATGGGTTTTTCGCACATTGGGTGCAGAGCCGGCACGGACGTCAGACACGACAAAAGCCGGTCCAGAGGCAAGTAAAGGGGATAGTTACACGGAGGCGTTGCGCCTATAGGGAGTATTCAAGTGACGTCACCGCACACCAGTTTATTGTACTTTTCACAGCTTCCACAGCGCTTACGGAGATAAGCGGATTGAGATAACACGCAGGCTTTCACCGTGCTCGCTGTACTACAATATGGTGACCTTAATGACGTCAGTGCCTGCCCCGTATTGGAGCGTCAGTTCTCAAGCACCGTCAACGTACTGGTCGAGCGACGTTGATTCACGTTACGTCGTTAACTGTCGAATGAGCCGATACGAGAGTACGTCGGTGCCCTCCGAGAGTTAGCAAAGACTTGCGACCTCGGGCATTTCTTGGAAGAGGCTCTACGGGACAAGGTTGTTGACGGGATACGGAGCACTGAGTTGCGACAGAAATTGCTCGTGAAAGGGTCACAACTTACGCTCGCAGAGGCAGCAGAAATGCCGCAGACGTACGAGCAGGCAGCGGAGGGTGCGGCGGTCTATGACCAACGGTCGCCACAAACGGACATAGTGTAGCGCGTATCTCAAGGCAGAGGCCCAGACAGCGACTCGGCAATGAAGCCGGTGCGCAGGTGTTACCGGTGCGGCTCTACAAGGCACCTAGATAATTCACAGAAATGCAAAGCACGGGGGAAACGCTCCCAGTGCCACAGGATGGGACATTTCCGAGCGGTCTGTGGCAGATCGGCGGAGCGGGACGTGCGGACGGTCCGAAACGACGGCGCTATCGAGGAGGACGTGCTCACTGTGCTGGCGGTCAGACAAGTGGAACGAAGTATTTTGGTCGTTGACGTCGTTATTGAGAACGAGTCACTTCAGTTGCTGGTGGATACTGGGTCGTCGGTGTCTATTTTGCCAGGCCACGTTTATTGAGCCAAGTTCGCCAACAGGTTCCCTTTGAAAGCGGCTACAGCGACGCTGCGGGATTTTTCACAGAAGAAAATTCCAGTCTTGGGATGGTTCACAGCCAGAGTTGTACGCGGGAACAACTCGACTTGCCTTCGATTTTACGTTCTTCCCCAAAGCATGACATTACTAGGACAGGATGCGGTGCACCAGCTACAGTTGCACATCATCGCTTCTACACTGGAGTGCCTACAAGTAACGGTCAGCCCCCAGTCGCTTCCTCCTGAATTATGTGAGTTTTCCTTTCTTTTCACTGATAAGTTGGGATTGGCGAGAAACTTTGTACATTCTGTGGAGCGCCGCGCAGATGTAAAACCAGTCGCACCGAAGGGTCGACGTTTGCCCCTGACGCACCGAGAGAAAGTAGCGGCTGAACTGGCAAGATTATTGGATGAAGGCATTATAGAAAAGGTCAGTGCTGCGGAATGGGTGTCTCCTATAATGGTTGTGCAGAAGAAGGATGGAACTATTCGTCTATGCGTCGATTTGCGTGAGCCGAACAAAGCAGTAGTCATTGATGGATTCCCTTTGGCGCACACGGAGGAATTGTTGCATGCGCTGAGCGGAGCAGCATGGTTCTCGAAACTGTATCTTGCTGCAGCCTACCATCAAGTGGAATTAGCCGAAGAGAGTCGCGAAATAACGACGTTAGTTACGCACGAAGGCTTATTTAGGTTCCGCAGAGTGTGTTTTGGCCTCGCATCGGCACCGGCCGCGTTTCAGCGAATGATGCAAGAAATCTTGAAAGGCTGCAATGCGTGTTGTTTTATAACGACGACATCACAGTCTTTGGAAAGACCAAGAACGAGCACAACCGTAACCTTCGCGAGGTATTGCATCGGATCGCTGAGGCGGGGCTGCAGCTAAGTCAGAAATGCTTGTTCGCTGGCAAGGAACTCTCCTCTTTGGGTCATCATGCGAGTGCAAGTGGTCTTGCCCCACTCAAGTCAAAGGTGGACGCTGTGATTAAAGCACAAACGCCTGCCGATGTAGTCTCGCTGCGGTCTTTCCTTGGGCTCGTAAACTATTACTCCCATTTTCTTCCCAATTATACAGAGGTGGTGGAGCAGCTGCCACGGCTTCTTCGTAAAGGACAGAAGTTCGTGTCGGACCAGAGCACCAAGGATAGTTTTTGCAGGATCAAGCAGATGATGGTCGTCATGCGGGGTGGTGGCTATGTTCAACGGGTCTTTGCCTGGACAAGTGGCCACTGACGCCTCGGCATATGGACTGGGAGCTGTGCTACAGCAGGTAGTCGACGGAGAAGTACGTACACTGGCGTTCGCTTCGAGGACACTAACTCGAACAGAACGCAAATACTCTACCGGGAGCTAGAGGCGCTGGCATGGTTATGGGCGTGCGAACATTGGCACGTTTATCTGTGGGGCCGCAAGGTTGTCTTACGATCTGATCATCAGGCTTTGGTGACACTGCTGTCCACAAATGGGGTTGGAAGACGCCCACTGCATATTGAACGCTGGTGTGCTAGACTTTTGAGATACAACTTCACTGTGCAGTACACAAAGGGGAACACCAATGTCGTTGCGGATGCGCTTTCTAGGTTACATTTGACCTATGCAGAGGACGAACCTGTGGAGGAAGTAGTTGCTGTGGTTTCCAGCATGATCGCCAAGAGTGAGTTGCAAGCAGCAACAGCTGAGGATTCATTGATAAATGAGGTGGCGCAGCATGTTATGTCCAGATGGCCGGAAAAGGGCTGTTTAGCTGGAAAACTAGGGTTGTTTTTTCGTATACAAGAACTGTCGGTTATGTACGGGCTACTGTTTCGTGCTGAACAGGTCGTTCCCCCAGCGACACTCACTTCCAGGCTGGTAAGGACTCGTGTGTCATGATGGCATATGAATCGTATCCAGGCATAGCAAGGACCAAACAACAAGGACCAAGTTGAATCTCTGGTTAGGAATTGTGCTATCTGCAAAGCATTAGCTAAATCTGCAAAAACCATAATGGCGCCGTTGGAGCCAGTACAGTGGCCCGAGAAGACGTGGGAAGAGCTTGGAATCGATATCGTTGGCCGATGGAGCAGGCCCCTCCGGAGCGCAGGTTTGCGATCACTATTATTGACTACCACAGCAAGTGGCCCGAGGTGGCATTTGTGTCCACAATCACTGCACAGGCAGTAGTGAAAGTGCTTTTGGAACTTTTTTCGAGAGAAGGGTACCCGAAAAGCATTGTGACTGACAGTGGGCGTCAGTTTATGTCGACATGTTTTGAGCAGTTTTTACGAGATCGGGGAATCCAGCACTGCGTTACAACATTGTACTACCCGCAATGCAATGATCAGGCTGAGTGGTTCAACAGCGTTCTCAAGGAATATATTCAGGTTGCGGCATTGGAACGAAGACCACTGAAGGAAACAATGTGGGACTACCTGGGTGTTTACAGGGCCACTCCACAGGAGCGTCACCGGCTTACCTACTGCATGGAAGAAGACCCAGGACAAGATTGGAAGTTGTTGGCCTCCCAGAAAGGGAATTTTTCGAGGAGCCGCGTGTCGCCACGGAAAAATTGGAGGACGCTTAAGCTTCGCCTTCAAGAGTGGAACGCGATAGCGTTACAGCACCCCATTCGCACCGCCCACTAATTCGCTCGGCATGCTCTTGAGTCACACAAAGACAGTTTTCATATACAACACTTCTAAGTCCACAGCGCAACCTTTTTCTAATTATTTGTTCCAGGAGCACCACGCAGACGCACGACTTTTCGCCAGCAGCACGGCACACATCGCAGGGGACGCTTTCCCACCAGACGCGCTACGGCGCAGCGATCGCGTTAGAGGCGTCCTGCATCGGACGCTGCGCGTAGGAATCGCGCTGTGAGCTCAAAGAGGAGCAGTGTCGCCTAAACACGAGGGTTCGAGTGGCGCACGCTGGAAGTTGGAATTGGAGAGAGCGAGAAAACTTATTAAACGCAAGGGTATTAGGGCATCTTCGCACCGGTCCCCGCACGGCCCCAATGCGCTCAAACGAGACGAAGGGGAGAAGCGAGTGAGTGGCGCGCCACCTGTCGGGGCAGCGCCGTACATTGCGAGGAGGGGGTCTTCTGTGTTTGCAGCAAGATGGCTCTGCGTGCGCGCCAAGCGCACAAGAAATCTAGCGGAGACGTACTTCGCTACTCGTTTAACTGCGACTGCTGTAATATACATGCTCATAATTACCGATATACACCGCAGTATAACTTTCTCCGCGTCGTTTCTAAGGCAACGCCGCATTCACTAGAGGCGCTTTTGTCATGATTTGAACGGTCGAACTCATGGCTGAGTGGTAGCGTCTCCGTCTCACACTCCGGAGACCATAGTTCGATTCCCACCCAGCCAGCCCATCTTGCAAGTTGTTTTTATGTGTGAATTGCCTTCCGGGATCTTTCGCTCATGGCCAACGCCGCCGACGACACCGGCTTTTCTGCGACAGGAACTCCTCAACGCTGTCGCGTTAAAAGTTTAAACAGCGCGTTAAGGAGCAACAACGAACAACCATTGAGCCAGGAGATTTCGTAAAACTAAAGCAAGGCGGACCAAAGACGAAACTCAAGTTTTCTTTGCCGATGCAGGTGGAGAGACGAGTGGGCGCGAATTCGTTTTTGCTGGCAAACGGTACGAAATGGAAAGCTTCAAAATTAACAGTAATTGGCAAAGTAGGGACAGAACAAGCACTAGCTGACGCGGTTACAGCGCGACGCAGTGTAGCCTCTGGGTTTTCTGCGACCTAGATCTTCACATAGGGAAGATTACGGAGCGAAATACCCTTACTACCGTCGAGAATAAATCTGAAATGGTGCTATCAGAAGACGTCCAGGGAAGCACTACCCATTCTGGCTGTGCACAGCCCACAGTAACGGAGTCTATACTAGAGGTTCCCGATCAGCAGGACATCTCTCGGTCGCAGTTCGCCACAACCACAGCACCACCACGCACCAGGCCGGAACGAACAAGAAGAATGCCAGCGCGATATCAAGACTATGAGCTTACCTGACTGCAAGAACGTCGTTCGTGTGAAGTGCTGTGAAGTGAGTGCACGAAAGAGGATTGATTTCTTTCCTTTATCTTTTTTTTTATGAGGGGGGAATGTGTTGGTGTATAGGGGACGCTGTCAATTATATCGGCTGTATATAAGCGATTGCCATCAGAATAAAGTTCAGTTCCGTGGTTCCCCGTCAATGTATAGTCTTGTCTTATCATTCGGCGCTTCGCGTCACTACAGGTATGCTTGATTGCATGAACACTTTTGTATTACTCACTTATTACTCGTATTATTAATTTTGTATTACCGCATAATACCAGTGTACTGCGGCGAAGCTAACTACAAAGATCCGATAATTATACAACGTATATAAGTCCCTTGCCCTCACTCACACTCATTTTCACGTCTACTCACTCACCGAGACTCACTCACTCTCACGTTCACGTTCATATTTATGTGTACTCTCAAATCCTTCTTCACTCACTCGCATTAACACTGACATCTTCGAAATGAGCATGACTGAGTATGCCCATCTGAGCAAATTGAACCTCGTGTGATTGTTGACTTCTTTGCACGGCGGACGTGCTGAGTGGTGAAGCGTGACCCGCCAATGTCTGGGGGCACGGGAGACGAAGCAAGCGATTTCGTAGGTATAACTGTACCTCCTGTATAAGAATTAAGTATTGAACAGGAAGTTAGAAAGGCGGCGAATATTCCATGAAAGGATAGTGCGAAGAGCTAACGTAAGATGACGATACCGCTATGTCACCTTAACAAAATGTACGGGCACCGCGTCCTGTTAAAGCCACTCAAGCGTTGTGTGGTATCACGGTGGCATCTCGCGACGCAAAAGGGAAAGGACTGAGCGTATTTCCCTCAATTGCCGGGAGATGGCGGGAGTCACCTATAAAAACTTTAATGACGCATTCGAATAACTGGGCGCGGAATCGAGTCCCTCGGCGTCGTCAGATTGGGGCATCGAACCTGGTGAATATTCTTGGAGTCTTAATAAAATGTTTCATATTATTTTAATTTGAAGCCACTGTTTGCCTACTCTTGGCATTTCCAGTCTATCTACCTAGTTATCTAGCCTCTTTCGCCGATCCAGTGACCCATTGCCTACCAGCTTCGTCCAATATTTGCATGTGATCATGATGCCGCCGGGGTCGTTCTTCTAATTTATATATATATATATATATATATATATATATATATATATATATATATATATATATATATATATATATATATATAATGTGATATATGCCATGCATTATATCACATTACTAACGCCTGGTAAAGCTTTCCAGAATTTCAAACGATGCTGGATAGCCAACTTTCTGGAAAATTCTTTATATGACATCGATACCCACATTGCGTTGGATCTCAATAATTTGTTATTGCTAGAAGGCTTGTCTCCTTTTTTATGACGAGGCTACTTTCGAAGGCCTGATGTTTGCTGTCAGAATCACGTGTTGAGGTAAACAAATGGCGTATACTTCAGCTATAAATGTAGTGGACATTACATTTAAAAAAAGATTGTTTGCTACTAGCCTGTGAGGACCTTGTAGAAAAAGTTCTTTCTTTGTCTGTCTGTCTATCTGTCTGTCTGTCGGTCGGTCGGTCTGACTAGGGCATATATAATCTATGGGTACGGTACCATGCGAGATAAATCTGCATAACACTTAGAATGGGTTCAAGCAATACAAAAATAGTTATTAAAGGGAAGCTTTCCTTGCCTGCCGAGTATATTCGAAAGGAGCACCGACACATGATTCCGAATAGCAGAAAAATTACTACTGTATGCTTCTCGCTACTGAAAGGGCGAGAGTTAGCAAATATTAAGTTTTAGAAGCAGTTGCAAGATATCTTAATTTGATACTAATGTTTTTACACATTTCATTTGGTACACGGCATCATGACACGTAGCAAAATTTGTTGATATCATGTAGCAATAAGGCTAGGTGTGATGTGGCGTCCGTCATAAAAAAGTTAACAGCTGCTGCATGCGCTTTATTGCCATTAGAATTCTTAGGACATTTCACGCTCGTTTAGGTAGGTTTCCACGTTTTTAACCAATTCCCGGCCAACTTCACTCGCTAGCCTTGCAACAGCGCACAAAATCCAGGACGGATCAGAAGAACCGAAACACACCATCAGCACTGCCGTTCTTCCTATTCGTCGAGTATTTTCTACGCTGTAATACATCGGAATGATGAACTTCCAAATCGACCAAATCGCAATTTTATTTCGCTCGATAGTCCATTGTATATAGATAGAGAATCGGACTGCTGTGCTGAGAGAACCGTGTTCGACACGAATCGTGCTGGGAGGATTGGAACCCACGCCGTATACAGTTAGAGTCTTGCCGGAATAATACGCGCCGACTAGAAGGAGCAGCGTGTCCAGAGGGATGCAAGAGAGAGGAGCGCGGCTGCAGCATGACGCAAAACACATGACGCCTTTCGGAAGTGGCACTACGGTGTGTAATTCAATGCTAATCGCATTAACGTTGACATTCATCGAGGTTAGCATTGCCGGAATTTTCGGTCTTTATTTTTTTTTTTCTCGCAGCGCTCAGCGCTCGCCGAAACGTGGTGACTCAGTACATGTATCATGGCGTCGTGAAGCATGTAATTCCTGTAGATGTGCCGAAAACTCAACTGGTCTTAGAATCAAATGTTGTAGTAAATTATTTAATGCACTCGCACGCCTGTCAGTATTAACGCGAAAGCGTTAAGGGCTCCGTGTCGCAGAAGATACGGCGTCGGACGTCGTTTCGGCAAAAAAATTTTCGAACCACCGATATCCAGGCCCTCTATGTGGCGCAAGGAAGCTACCGAACTAATTGAATTTCGCAAGCTAAAATACGTATAAAAATCCTAAAGTACGAGTTACACACAACCTACAGACATGATAGCGTGAGATTGTAATTTGACTATACGAAGAGACATAATTGTATTACGCGAAAACGCAAAGAAACACTTTTTCCAGTGTTTCTACCGTTTATAGACCAGCCGCGGCGGGCGCCATTAGGCGCGCCGCGCGTCTACCGAGCGGCGCGCCCGGTTCTTTGCAATATCTCCGTATGGCGCTCGCCTCTGGCGCATCGTGGCCCACGCAAGAGGCCGCATTTCTACCAGGAAGCCCGCCTTCGTGCATAGCGCTCGCGGCCGGCGTTTCCCGGTAAAAATTATATACGGTTACATACGCTCCAGATGCCGGGAAGAGTGATAAACAGTCAAGGATTTTTTATTGCTATCGCGTTCTACTCTCAAAGGCGAAGTTTAAGCGACTTCTATCGCTTTTTTCTTTACGTTTTATGAAGTTTGAACCTTCATTGACAGCCTCTTCCTTATTTGAAAAGAAACGAAATAATTACGGGACAAGCTCCACTGGTGTTGTCTAAATATGCGTGCGCATTGCGCCACTGGCTCACCTCCACTCAGCCCGGTGTCATTATCAAACTTATCAAACTTGATCCCACCAGAATAAACCCTTATCAATCCTTATCGCTCGTTATAAAACATATCGGACTAGGCCGACCATTACCACCCCTTATTCGACTCGATACGACCCTTAACAATCCTTATCGATCGTTATCAACCTTATCGCAATCTATCCGATCCTTGTCAACACTAGTCTGCCCTTATCAAATTTGTCGGACATGATCCGCCTCTAATGAACTATTATAGGTACTATCAAACTTATCGGACTCGATCTAACACTTATCAATCTTATCAGAATTGCTCCGATTTTTATAAGCCCTTATCGCTCTTTAGCGCCTCATCCATCCGCGTCGAACCATTGTCAACCGTGATCAGGACCATACGACCCCTCATCATTCCTTATCAACTTGTTGACTACTTATCGGTCTGTGTTGCTCGACACGATGCGCGTGAGCCATAAGAGACCGCTGGTATTTCGGTCGGTGAAGGAACGCCTCAACGAAAGACGCATCCTGCGACCACCGAAACCCAACGGGAACATGGCGAGTTTGGCATTAAATCTTGGAAAAGTAAGAATTTTCCTAGTGTATATAATGCTCCAAGTCGGCTCTACGTGTGGTCCTAGGGATTAGATTTATTCCGCCATCACAAATCTTTCAAGAATGCCTTCAAGAAACTGTTCTCCTTTGATACTTGCTTTTTTACCGCAGCTACAGAACGCCGATTAATACGCTGTATAAACGGACACGCGCAAATTGGCTTGCCCAAAATACTGAAAAAAAAGGTAAGCCTAAAACCCATGAAAATGTTGGCCCAGCCAGGTCCACTCCCTCTTCTCTAAAGCGCCGGCTCCATGCATATAGCGCTCGCAAGGCCCGTGCAGACGCCGATTAACTCGCCGCATACACAGATACGCGTATATTTAGCCTGCCAGATATGGTAAGCCTATAGCCCATGAACATGTTGGCCCAGTCAGGTCCCTTTTCTTTCACAAAAGAGCTGGGTTCGGCGCATGAAGCGCTCCCAAGGCACGTGCTGACGCCGAATAACGCGATGGATAAACGGTTCGCGGAAATTGGCTTGCCCGCAAAATTGAAAAAAGAAGGTAAGCCTATAGCTCATTAAGATGTTAGCCCAATGACATCCCTTTAATGCTCTCAAAAACGCTGATTCGTAGCATAAAGCGCTCCCAAGGTACGTGCTGACGCCGATTAACGTGCTGCATAAACGGATACGCGCAGATTGGCTTGCCCGAAAAACTGAAAAGAAAGAAAGCCTATAGCCCATGAAATCGTTATTCCAGTCAGCTCCTCTTAATTTTCTCGAAAGCGCTTGTTCAGTGCATCAAGCGCGCCCAAGGCACCTCCTGACGCCGATTAACATGCTCCATAAACGGATACGCGCAGATTGGCCTACCGGAAAAACTGAAAAAAAAAATAAGCCTATAGCCCATGAAATTTTGGCCCAGTCAACACCTCTTGATTTTCTCGAAAGCGCTTGTTCAGTGCACAAAGCACTCCCGAGGCATGTGCTGACGTCGAATAAACTGCTCCATAAACAGGTATACGCGCAGATTGGCCTGCCGGAAAAGCTGAAAAATACGTAATGAAAATGTTATTCCAGTCAGCTCCTCTTAATTTTCTCAAAAACGCTTCTTCAGTGCACCAAGCGCTCCCAAGGCACCTGCTGACGCCGATTAACAAGCTCCATAAACGGCACGGAGCAAGAAATATTTAGGAGTGGAAACTCCGCTGTTTGCGGCGACCAGTAAAGGCCACAAGCCCGCGGATATATTTTCATGCTGGCGGCACCTGGCGGCATGGGAAGAAATTGCCGCCGTTTCGGTTGCCAGGGCAACCGGTTGAGCGTGTTTCTCCCGTTCGGAGAAACACGCTCCTCTTAATTTTCTCGAAAGCGCTTGTTTAGTGCATAAAGCACTCCCGAGGCATGTGCTGAGGCCGAATAAGCTGCTCCATAAACAGATACGCGCAGATTGGCCTGCCGGAAAAATTGAAGAATAGGTAAGCCTATAGCCCATGAAATTGTTATTCCAATCAGCTCCTCCTAATTATCTCAAAAGCGCTTGTTCAGTGCATCAAGAGCTCCCAAGGCACCTGCTCACGCCGATTAACATGCTCCATCAACGGATACGCACAGACTGGCCTACCGGAAAAACTGAAAAAAAGTAAGCCTTTAGCCCATGGAATTTTGGCCCAGTCAACTCCTCTTGATTTTCTCGAAAGCGCTTGTTCAGTGCATAAAGCGCTCCCTAGGCATGTGCTGACACAGAATAAGCTGCTCCATAAACAGATACGCGCAGGTTGGCCTGCCGGAAAAACTGAAAAAAAGTAAGCCTTTAGCCCATGAAATTTTGGCCCAGTCAACTCCTCTTGATTTTCTCGAAAGCGCTTGTTCAGTGCATAAAGCGCTCCCGAGGCATGTGCTGACACAGAATAAGCTGCTCCATAAACAGATACGCGCAGATTGGCCTGCCGGAAAAACTGAAAAAAATTTAAGCCTATAGCACATGAAATTGTTATTCCAGTCAGCTCATCTTAATTTTCTCGAAAGCGCTTGTTCAGTGAATGAAGCACTCCCGAGCCATGTGCTGAGGCCGAATAAGCTGCTCCATAAACAGATACGCGCAGATTGGCCTGCCGGAAAAACTGAAAAAAAGGTAAGCCTATAGCCCATGAAATTGTTATTCCAGTCAGCTCCTTTTAATTTTCTGAAAAGCGTTCGTTCAGTTCGTAAAGCACTCCCGAGGCATGTGCTGACACAGAATAAGCTGCTCCATAAAGAGATACGCGCAGATTTGCCTGCCGGAAAAACTGAAAAAAATTTAAGCCTATAGCACATGAATTTGTTATTCCAGTCAGCTCATCTTAATTTTCTCGAAAGCGCTTGTTCAGTGCATAAAGCACTCCCGAGGCATGTGCGGACGCCGAATAAGCTGCCCCATAAACAGATACGCGCAGGTCGGCTTGCCGGAAAAACTGAAAAAAAGGTAACCCTATAGCCCATGAAATTGTTCTTCCAGTCAGCTCATCTTAATTTTCTCCAAAGCGCTTGTTCAGTGCATAAAGCACTCCCGAGGCATGTGCTGACGCCGAATAAGCTGCTCCATAAACAGATACGCGCAGATTGGCCTGCCGGAAAAACTGAAAAATAGGTAAGCCTATATAGCCCATGAAATTGTTATTCCAGTCAGCTCCTCTTAATTTTCTCGAAAGCGCTTGTTCAGTGCGTAAAGCACTCCCTAGGCATGTGCGGACGCCGAATAAGCTGCCCCATAAACAGATACGCGCAGGTTGGCCTGCCGGAAAAACTGAAAACAAGGTAACCCTATAGCCCATGAAATTGTTATTCCAGTCAGCTCCTCTTAATTTTCTCGAAAGCGCTTGTTCAGTGCATAAAGCGCTCCCGAGGCATGTGCTAACGCCGAATAAGCTGCTCCATAAACAGATACGCGCAGATTGGCCTGCCGGAAAAACTGAAAAATAGGTAAGCCTATAGCCCATGAAATCGTTATTCCAGTCAGCTCCTCTTAATTTTCTCGAAAGCGCTTGTTCAGTGCATAAAGCACTCCCGAGGCATGTGCTGACGCCGAATAAGCTGCTCCATAAACAGATACGTGCAGATTGGCCTGCCGGAAAAACTGAAAAATAGGTAAGTCTATAGCCCATGCAAGTGTTATACCAGTCAGCTCCTCTTAATTTTTTCGAAAGCGTTTGTTCAGTGCATAAAGCACTCCCGAGGCATGTGCTGAGGCCGAATAAGCTGCTCCATAAACAGATACGCGCAGATTGGCCTGCCGGAAAAACTGAAAAAAGGTAAGCCTATAGCCCATGAAATTGTTATTCCAGTCAGCTCCTCTTAATTTTCTGAAAAGCGTTTGTTCAGTTCGTAAAGCACTCCGAGGCATGTGCTGACACAGAATAAGCTGCTCCATAAACAGATACGCGCAGATTGGCCTGCCGGAAAAACTGAAAAAAATTTAAGCCTATAGCCCATGAAATTGTTATTCCAGTCAGCTCATCTTAATTTTCTCGAAAGCGCTTGTTCAGTGCATAAAGCACTCCCGAGGCATGTGCTGACGCCGAATAAGCTGCTCCATAAACAGATACGCGCAGATTGGCCTGCCGGAAAAACTGAAAAATAGGTAAGCCTATAGCCCATGAAATTGTTATTCCAGTCAGCTCCTCTTAATTTTCTCGAAAGCGCTTGTTCAGTGCGTAAAGCACTCCCGAGGCATGTGCGGACGCCGAATAAGCTGCCCCATAAACAGATACGCGCAGGTTGGCCTGCCGGAAAAACTGAAAACAAGGTAACGCTATAGCCCATGAAATTGTTATTCCAGTCAGCTCCTCTTAATTTTCTCGAAAGCGCTTGTTCAGTGCATAAAGCGCTCCCGAGGCATGTGCTGACGCCGAATAAGCTGCCCCATAAACAGATACGCGCAGATTGGCCTGCCGGAAAAACTGAAAAATAGGTAAGCCTATAGCCCATGAAATCGTTATTCCAGTCAGCTCCTCTTAATTTTCTCGAAAGCGCTTGTTCAGTGCATAAAGCACTCCCGAGGCATGTGCTGACGCCGAATAAGCTGCTCCATAAACAGATACGTGCAGATTGGCCTGCCGGAAAAACTGAAAAATAGGTAAGTCTATAGCCCATGAAATTGTTATTCCTGTGAGCTCCTGATTTTCTCGAAAGCGCTTGTTCAGTGCATAAAGCACTCCCGAGGCATGTGCTGACGCCGAATAAGCTGCTCCATAAACAGATACGCGCAAATTGGCCTGCCGGAAAAACTGAAAAAAAGGTAAGCCTATAGCCCATGAAATTGTTATTCCAGTCAGCTCATCTTAATTTTCTCGATAGCGCTTGTTCAGTTCATAAAGCACTCCCGAGGCATGTGCTGAGGCCGAATAAGCTGCTCCATAAACAGATACGCGCAGATTGGCCTGCCGGAAAAACTGAAAAAAGGAAAGCCTATAGCCCATGAAATTGTTATTCCAGTCAGCTCCTCTTAATTTCCTGAAAAGCGTTTGTTCAGTTCGTAAAGCACTCCCGAGGCATGTGCTGACACAGAATAAGCTGCTCCATAAACAGATACGCGCAGATTGGCCTGCCGGAAAAACTGAAAAAAATTTAAGCCTATAGCACATGAAATTGTTATTCCAGTCAGCTCATCTTAATTTTTTCGAAAGCGTTTGTAAAGCACTCCCGAGGCATGTGCTGACACATAATAAGCTGCTCCATAAACAGATGCGCGCAGATTGGCCTGCCGGAAAAACTGAAAAAAATTTAAGCCTATAGCACATGAAATTGTTATTCCAGTCAGCTCATCTTAATCTTCTCGAAAGCGTTTGTTCAGTGAATAAAGCACTCCCGAGGCATGTGCTGAGGCCGAATAAGCTGCTCCATAAACAGATACGCGCAGATTGGCCTGCCGGAAAAACTGAAAGAAAGGTAAGCCTATAGACCATGAAATTGTTATTCCAGTCAGCTCCTCTTAATTTTCTGAAAAGCGTTTGTTCAGTTCGTAAAGCACTCCCGAGGCATGTGCTGACACAGAATAAGCTGCTCCATAAACAGATACGCGCAGATTGGCCTGCCGGAAAAACTGAAAAAAATTTAAGCCTATAGCACATGAAATTGTTATTCCAGTCAGCTCATCTTAATTTTTTCGAAAGCGTTTGTAAAGCACTCCCGAGGCATGTGCTGACACATAATAAGCTGCTCCATAAACAGATGCGCGCAGATTGGCCTGCCGGAAAAACTGAAAAAAATTTAAGCCTATAGCACATGAAATTGTTATTCCAGTCAGCTCATCTTAATTTTCTCGAAAGCGTTTGTTCAGTGCATAAAGCACTCCCGAGGCATGTGCTGAGGCCGAATAAGCTGCTCCATAAACAGATACGCGCAGATTGGCCTGCCGGAAAAACTGAAAAAAAGGTAAGCCTATAGCCCATGAAATTGTTATTCCAGTCAGCTCATCTTAATTTTCTCGAAAGCGCTTGTTCAGTGCGTAAAGCACTCCCGAGGCATGTGCGGACGCCGAATAAGCTGCCCCATAAACAGATACGCGCAGGTTGGCCTGCCGGAAAAACTGAAAAAAAGGTAACCCTATAGCCCATGAAATTGTTATTCCAGTCAGCTCCTCTTAATTTTCTCGAAAGCGCTTGTTCAGTGCATAAAGCACTCCCGAGGCATGTGCTGACGCCGAATAAGCTGCTCCATAAACAGATACGTGCAGATTGGCCTGCCGGAAAAACTGAAAAATAGGTAAGGCTATAGCCCATGCAAGTGTTATACCAGTCAGCTCCTCTTAATTTTTTCGAAAGCGCTTCTTCAGTGCATAAAGCACTCCCGATGCATGTGCTGAGGCCGAATAAGCTGCTTCTTAAACAGATACGCGCAGATTGACCTGCCGGAAAAATTGAAAGAAAGGTAAGCCTATAGCCCATGAAATTGTTATTCCTGTGAGCTCCTAATTTTCTCGAAAGCGCTTGTTCAGTGCATAAAGCACTCCCGTGGCATGTGCTGACGCCGAATAAGCTGCTCCATAAAGAGATACGCGCCGATTGGCCCGCAGGAAAAACTGAAAAAAAAAGGTAAGCCTATAGCCCATGAAATTCTTATTCCAGTCAGCTCCTCTTAATTTCCTTCAAAGCGCTTGTTCAGTGCGTAAAGCGCTGCCGAGACATGTGCTGACGACGAATAAGCTGCTCCGTAAACAGATACGCGCAGATTGGCCTGCCGGAAAAACTGAAAAATAGGTAAGCCTATAGCCCATGAAATTGTTATTCCAGTCAGCTCCATTTAATTTTCTGAAAAGCGTTTGTTCAGTTCGTAAAGCACTCCCGAGGCATGTGCTGACACAGAATAAGCTGCTCCATAAACAGATACGCGCAGATTGGCCTGCCGGAAAAACTGAAAAAAATTTAAGCCTATAGCACATGAATTTGTTATTCCAGTCAGCTCCTCTTAATTTTCTGAAAAGCGTTTGTTCAGTTCGTAAAGCACTCCCGAGGCATGTGCTGACACAGAATAAGCTGCTCCATAAACAGATACGCGCAGATTGGCCTGCCGGAAAAACTGAAAAAAATTTAAGCCTATAGCACATGAATTTGTTATTCCAGTCAGCTCATCTTAATTTTCTCGAAAGCGCTTGTTCAGTGCATAAAGCACTCCCGAGGCATGTGCGGACGCCGAATAAGCTGCCCCATAAACAGATACGCGCAGGTTGGCCGGCCGGAAAAACTGAAAAAAAGGTAACCCTATAGCCCATGAAATTGTTATTCCAGTCAGCTCATCTTAATTTTCTCGAAAGCGCTTGTTCAGTGCGTAAAGCACTCCCGAGGCATGTGCGGACGCCGAATAAGCTGCCCCATAAACAGATACGCGCAGGTTGGCCTGCCGGAAAAACTGAAAAAAAGGTAACCCTATAGCCCATGAAATTGTTATTCCAGTCAGCTCCTCTTAATTTTCTCGAAAGCGCTTGTTCAGTGCATAAAGCGCTCCCGAGGCATGTGCTGACGCCGAATAAGCTGCTCCATAAACAGATACGCGCAGATTGGGCTGCCGGAAAAACTGAAAAATAGGTAAGCCTATAGCCCATGAAATCGTTATTCCAGTCAGCTCCTCTTAATTTTCTCGAAAGCGCTTGTTCAGTGCATAAAGCACTCCCGAGGCATGTGCTGACGCCGAATAAGCTGCTCCATAAACAGATACGTGCAGATTGGCCTGCCGGAAAAACTGAAAAATAGGTAAGCCTATAGCCCATGCAAGTGTTATACCAGTCAGCTCCTCTTAATTTTTTCGAAAGCGCTTCCTCAGTGCATAAAGCACTCCCGATGCATGTGCTGAGGCCGAATAAGCTGCTTCTTAAACAGATACGCGCAGATTGGCCTGCCGGAAAAATTGAAAGAAAGGTAAGCCTATAGCCCATGAAATTGTTATTCCTGTGAGCTCCTAATTTTCTCGAAAGCGCTTGTTCGGTGCATAAAGCACTCCCGAGGCATGTGCTGACGCCGAATAAGCTGCTCCATAAAGAGATACGCGCCGATTGGCCCGCCGGAAAAACTGAAAAAAAAGGTAAGCCTATAGCCCATGAAATTCTTATTCCAGTCAGCTCCTCTTAATTTCCTCCAAAGCGCTTGTTCAGTGCGTAAAGCGCTGCCGAGACATGTGCTGAGGCCGAATAAGCTGCTCCATAAACAGATACGCGCAGATTGGCCTGCCGGAAAAACTGAATAAAGGTAAGCCTATAGCCCATGAAATTGTTATTCCAGTCAGCTCCTCTTAATTTTCTGAAAAGCGTTTGTTCAGTTCGTAAAGCACTCCCGAGGCATGTGCTGACACAGAATAAGCTGCTCCATAAACAGATACGCGCAGATTGGCCTGCCGGAAAAACTGAAAAAAATTTAAGCCTATAGCACATGAAATTGTTATTCCAGTCAGCTCATCTTAATTTTTTCGAAAGCGTTTGTAAAGCACTCCCGAGGCATGTGCTGACACATAATAAGCTGCTCCATAAACAGATGCGCGCAGATTGGCCTGCCGGAAAAACTGAAAAAAATTTAAGCCTATAGCACATGAAATTGTTATTCCAGTCAGCTCATCTTAATTTTCTCGAAAGCGTTTGTTCAGTGCATAAAGCACTCCCGAGGCATGTGCTGAGGCCGAATAAGCTGCTCCATAAACAGATACGCGCAGATTGGCCTGCCGGAAAAACTGAAAAAAAGGTAAGCCTATAGCCCATGAAATTGTTATTCCAGTCAGCTCATCTTAATTTTCTCGAAAGCGCTTGTTCAGTGCGTAAAGCACTCCCGAGGCATGTGCGGACGCCGAATAAGCTGCCCCATAAACAGATACGCGCAGGTTGGCCTGCCGAAAAAACTGAAAAAAAGGTAACCCTATAGCCCATGAAATTGTTATTCCAGTCAGCTCCTCTTAATTTTCTCGAAAGCGCTTGTTCAGTGCATAAAGCACTCCCGAGGCATGTGCTGACGCCGAATAAGCTGCTCCATAAACAGATACGTGCAGATTGGCCTGCCGGAAAAACTGAAAAATAGGTAAGGCTATAGCCCATGCAAGTGTTATACCAGTCAGCTCCTCTTAATTTTTTCGAAAGCGCTTCTTCAGTGCATAAAGCACTCCCGATGCATGTGCTGAGGCCGAATAAGCTGCTTCTTAAACAGATACGCGCAGATTGACCTGCCGGAAAAATTGAAAGAAAGGTAAGCCTATAGCCCATTATATTGTTATTCCTGTGAGCTCCTAATTTTCTCGAAAGCGCTTGTTCAGTGCATAAAGCACTCCCGTGGCATGTGCTGACGCCGAATAAGCTGCTCCATAAAGAGATACGCGCCGATTGGCCCGCCGGAAAAACTGAAAAAAAAGGTAAGCCTATAGCCCATGAAATTCTTATTCCAGTCAGCTCCTCTTAATTTCCTCCAAAGCGCTTGTTCAGTGCGTAAAGCGCTGCCGAGACATGTGCTGAGGCCGAATAAGCTGCTCCATAAACAGATACGCGCAGATTGGCCTGCCGGAAAAACTGAAAAAAGGTAAGCCTATAGCCCATGAAATTGTTATTCCAGTCAGCTCCTCTTAATTTTCTGAAAAGCGTTTGTTCAGTTCGTAAAGCACTCCCGAGGCATGTGCTGACACAGAATAAGCTGCTCCATAAAGAGATACGCGCAGATTGGCCTGCCGGAAAAACTGAAAAAAATTTAAGCCTATAGCACATGAAATTGTTATTCCAGTCAGCTCATCTTAATTTTTTCGAAAGCGTTTGTAAAGCACTCCCGAGGCATGTGCTGACACATAATAAGCTGCTCCATAAACTGATGCGCGCAGATTGGCCTGCCGGAAAAACTGAAAAAAATTTAAGCCTATAGCACATGAAATTGTTATTCCAGTCAGCTCATCTTAATTTTCTCGAAAGCGTTTGTTCAGTGCATAAAGCACTCCCGAGTCATGTGCTGAGGCCGAATAAGCTGCCCCATAAACAGATACGCGAAGGTTGGCTTGCCGGAAAAACTGAAAAAAAGGTAACCCTATAGCCCATGAAATTGTTATTCCAGTCAGCTCATCTTAATTTTCTCGAAAGCGCTTGTTCAGTGCATAAAGCACTCCCGAGGCGTGTGCTGACGCCGAATAAGCTGCTCCATAAACAGATACGCGCAGATTGGCCTGCCGGAAAAACTGAAAAATAGGTAAGCCTATAGCCCATGAAATTGTTATTCCAGTCAGCTCCTCTTAATTTTCTCAAAAGCGCTTGTTCAGTGCATAAAGCACTCCCGAGGCATGTGCGGACGCCGAATAAGCTGCCCCATAAACAGATACGCGAAGGTTGGCTTGCCGGAAAAACTGAAAAAAAGGTAACCCTATAGCCCATGAAATTGTTATTCCAGTCAGCTCATCTTAATTTTCTCGAAAGCGCTTGTTCAGTGCATAAAGCACTCCCGAGGCGTGTGCTGACGCCGAATAAGCTGCTCCATAAACAGATACGCGCAGATTGGCCTGCCGGAAAAACTGAAAAATAGGTAAGCCTATAGCCCATGAAATTGTTATTCCAGTCAGCTCCTCTTAATTTTCTCGAAAGAGCTTGTTCAGTGCGTAAAGCACTCCCGAGGCATGTGCGGACGCCGAATAAGCTGCCCCATAAACAGATACGCGCAGGTTGGCCTGCCGGAAAAACTGAAAACAAGGTAACCCTATAGCCCATGAAATTGTTATTCCAGTCAGCTCCTCTTAATTTTCTCGAAAGCGCTTGTTCAGTGCATAAAGCGCTCCCGAGGCATGTGCTAACGTCGAATAAGCTGCTCCATAAACAGATACGCGCAGATTGGCCTGCCGGAAAAACTGAAAAATAGGTAAGCCTATAGCCCATGAAATCGTTCTTCCAGTCAGCTCCTCTTAATTTTCTCGAAAGCGCTTGTTCAGTGCATAAAGCACTCCCGAGGCATGTGCTGACGCCGAATAAGCTGCTCCATAAACAGATACGTGCAGATTAGCCTGCCGGAAAAACTGAAAAATAGGTAAGTCTATAGCCCATGCAAGTGTTATACCAGTCAGCTCCTCTTAATTTTTTCGAAAGCGTTTGTTCAGTGCATAAAGCACTCCCGAGGCATGTGCTGAGGCCGAATAAGCTGCTCCATAAACAGATACGCGCAGATTGGCCTGCCGGAAAAACTGAAAAAAGGTAAGCCTATAGCCCATGAAATTGTTATTCCAGTCAGCTCCTCTTAATTTTCTGAAAAGCGTTTGTTCAGTTCGTAAAGCACTCCGAGGCATGTGCTGACACAGAATAAGCTGCTCCATAAACAGATACGCGCAGATTGGCCTGCCGGAAAAACTGAAAAAAATTTAAGCCTATAGCACATGAAATTGTTATTCCAGTCAGCTCATCTTAATTTTTTTCGAAAGCGTTTGTAAAGCACTCCCGAGGCATGTGCAGAGGCCGAATAAGCTGCTCCATAAACAGATACGCGCAGATTGGCCTGCCGGAAAAACTGAAAAAAAATTAAGCCTATAGCACATGAATTTGTTATTCCAGTCAGCTCATCTTAATTTTCTCGAAAGCGCTTGTTCAGTGCATAAAGCACTCCCGAGGCATGTGCTGACGCCGAATAAGCTGCTCCATAAACAGATACGCGCAGATTGGCCTGCCGGAAAAACTGAAAAATAGGTAAGCCTATAGCCCATGAAATTGTTATTCCAGTCAGCTCCTCTTAATTTTCTCGAAAGCGCTTGTTCAGTGCATAAAGCGCTCCCGAGGCATGTGCTGACGCCGAATAAGCTGCCCCATAAACAGATACGCGCAGATTGGCCTGCCGGAAAAACTGAAAAATAGGTAAGCCTATAGCCCATGAAATCGTTATTCCAGTCAGCTCCTCTTAATTTTCTCGAAAGCGCTTGTTCAGTGCATAAAGTACTCCCGAGGCATGTGCGGACGCCGAATAAGCTGCTCCATAAACAGATACGTGCAGATTGGCCTGCCGGAAAAACTGAAAAATAGGTAAGTCTATAGCCCATGAAATTGTTATTCCTGTGAGCTCCTGATTTTCTCGAAAGCGCTTGTTCAGTGCATAAAGCACTCCCGAGGCATGTGCAGACGCCGAATAAGCTGCTCCATAAACAGATACGCGCCGATTGGCCCGCCGGAAAAACTGAAAAAAAAGGTAAGCCTATAGCCCATGAAATTCTTATTCCAGTCAGCTCCTCTTAATTTCCTCCAAAGCGCTTGTTCAGTGCGTAAAGCGCTGCCGAGACATGTGCTGACGACGAATAAGCTGCTCCATAAACAGATACGCGCAAATTGGCCTGCCGGAAAAACTGAAAGAAAGGTAAGCCTATAGCCCATGAAATTGTTATTCGAGTCAGCTCATCTTAATTTTCTCGAAAGCGCTTATTCAGTTCATAAAGCACTCCCGAGGCATGTGCTGATGCCGAATAAGCTGCTCCATAAACAGATACGCGCAGATTGGCCTGCCGGAAAAACAGAAAAAGAAAGGTAAGCCTATAGCACATGAAATTGTTATTCCAGTCAGCTCCTCTTAATTTTTTCGAAAGCGTTTGTTCAGTGCATAAAGCACTCCCGAGGCATGTGCGGAGGCCGAATAAGCTGCTCCATAAACAGATACGCGCAGATTGGCCTGCCGGAAAAACTGAAAAAAGGTAAGCCTATAGCCCATGAAATTGTTATTCCAGTCAGCTCCTCTTAATTTTCTGAAAAGCGTTTGTTCAGTTCGTAAAGCACTCCCGAGGCATGTGCTGACACAGAATAAGCTGCTCCATAAACAGATACGCGCAGATTGGCCTGCCGGAAAAACTGAAAAAAATTTAAGCCTATAGCACATGAAATTGTTATTCCAGTCAGCTCATCTTAATTTTTTCTAAAGCGTTTGTAAAGCACTCCCGAGGCATGTGCTGACACATAATAAGCTGCTCCATAAACAGATGCGCGCAGATTGGCCTGCCGGAAAAACTGAAAAAAATTTAAGCCTATAGCACATGAAATTGTTATTCCAGTCAGCTCATCTTAATTTTCTCGAAAGCGTTTGTTCAGTGCATAAAGCACTCCCGAGGCATGTGCTGAGGCCGAATAAGCTGCTCCATAAACAGATACGCGCAGATTGGCCTGCCGGAAAAACTGAAAAAAAGGTAAGCCTATAGACCATGAAATTGTTATTCCAGTCAGCTCCTCTTAATTTTCTGAAAAGCATTTGTTCAGTTCGTAAAGCACTCCCGAGGCATGTGCTGACACAGAATAAGCTGCTCCATAAACAGATACGCGCAGATTGGCCTGCCGGAAAAACTGAAAAAAATTTAAGCCTATAGCACATGAATTTGTTATTCCAGTCAGCTCATCTTAATTTTCTCGAAAGCGCTTGTTCAGTGCATAAAGCACTCCCGAGGCATGTGCGGACGCCGAACAAGCTGCCCCGTAAACAGATACGCGCAGATTGGCCTGCCGGAAAAACTGAAAAAAAGGTAACCCTATAGCCCATGAAATTGTTATTCCAGTCAGCTCATCTTAATTTTCTCGAAAGCGCTTGTTCAGTGCGTAAAGCACTCCCGAGGCATGTGCGGACGCCGAATAAGCTGCCCCATAAACAGATACGTTCAGGTTGGCCTGCCGGAAAAACTGAAAAAAAGGTAACCCTATAGCCCATGAAATTGTTATTCCAGTCAGCTCCTCTTAATTTTCTCGAAAGCGCTTGTTCAGTGCATAAAGCGCTCCCGAGGCATGTGCTGACGCCGAATAAGCTGCTCCATAAACAGATACGCGCAGATTGGGCTGCCGGAAAAACTGAAAAATAGGTAAGCCTATAGCCCATGAAATCGTTATTCCAGTCAGCTCCTCTTAATTTTCTCGAAAGCGCTTGTTCAGTGCATAAAGCACTCCCGAGGCATGTGCTGACGCCGAATAAGCTACTCCATAAACAGATACGTGCAGATTGGCCGGCCGGAAAAACAGAAAAATAGGTAAGCCTATAGCCCATGCAAGTGTTATACCAGTCAGCTCCTCTTAATTTTTTCGAAAGCGCTTCTTCAGTGCATAAAGCACTCCCGATGCATGTGCTGAGGCCGAATAAGCTGCTTCTTAAACAGATACGCGCAGATTGGCCTGCCGGAAAAACTGAAAAAAAAAGGTAAGCCTATAGCCCATGAAATTCTTATTCCAGTCAGCTCCTCTTAATTTCCTCCAAAGCGCTTGTTCAGTGCGTAAAGCGCTGCCGAGACATGTGCTGACGACGAATAAGCTGCTCCATAAACAGATACGCGAAAATTGGCCTGCCGGAAAAACTGAAAAAAAGGTAAGCCTATAGCCCATGAAATTGTTATTCGAGTCAGCTCATCTTAATTTTCTCGAAAGCGCTTGTTCAGTTCATAAAGCACTCCCGAGGCATGTGCTGATGCCGAATAAGCTGCTCCATAAACAGATACGCGCAGATTGGCCTGCCGGAAAAACAGAAAAAGAAAGGTAAGCCTATAGCACATGAAATTGTTATTCCAGTCAGCTCCTCTTAATTTTTTCGAAAGCGTTTGTTCAGTGCATAAAGCACTCCCGAGGCATGTGCTGAGGCCGAATAAGCTGCTCCATAAACAGATACGCGCAGATTGGCCTGCCGGAAAAACTGAAAAAAGGTAAGCCTATAGCCCATGAAATTGTTATTCCAGTCAGCTCCTCTTAATTTTCTCGAAAGCGCTTGTTCAGCGCATAAAGCGCTCCCGAGGCATGTGCTGACGCCGAATAAGCTGCTCCATAAACAGATACGCGCAAATTGGCCTGCCGGAAAAACTGAAAAAAAGGTAAGCCTATAGCCCATGAAACTGTTATTCCAGTCAGCTCCTCTTAATTTTCTGAAAAGCGTTTGTTCAGTTCATAAAGCACTCCCGAGGCATGTGCTGATGCCGAATAAGCTGCTCCATAAACAGATACGCGCAGATTCGCCTGCCGGAAAAACAGAAAAAGAAAGGTAAGCCTATAGCACATGAAATTTTTATTCCAGTCAGCTCCTCTTAATTTTTTCGAAAGGGTTTGTTCAGTGCATAAAGCACTCCCGAGGCATGTGCTGAGGCCGAATAAGCTGCTCCATAAACAGATACGCGCAGATTGGCCCGCCGGAAAAACTGAAAAAAAGGTAAGCCTATAGCCCATGAAATTGTTATTCCAGTCAGCTCCTCTTAATTTTCTCGAAAGCGCTTGTTCAGCGCATAAAGCGCTCCCGAGGCATGTGCTGAGGCCGAATAAGCTGCTCCATAAACAGATACGCGCAGATTGGCCCGCCGGAAAAACTGAAAAAAAGGTAAGCCTATAGCCCATGAAATTGTTATTCCAGTCAGCTCCTCTTAATTTTCTCGAAAGCGCTTGTTCAGTGCGTAAAGCGCTGCCGAGACATGTGCTGACGACGAATAAGCTGCTCCATAAACAGATACGCGCAAATTGGCCTGCCGGAAAAACTGAAAAAAAGGTAAGCCTATAGCCCATGAAATTGTTATTCGAGTCAGCTCATCTTAATTTTCTCGAAAGCGCTTGTTCAGTTCATAAAGCACTCCCGAGGCATGTGCTGATGCCGAATAAGCTGCTCCATAAACAGATACGCGCAGATTGGCCTGCCGGAAAAACAGAAAAAGAAAGGTAAGCCTATAGCACATGAAATTGTTATTCCAGTCAGCTCCTCTTAATTTTTTCGAAAGCGTTTGTTCAGTGCATAAAGCACTCCCGAGGCATGTGCTGAGGCCGAATAAGCTGCTCCATAAACAGATACGCGCAGATTGGCCTGCCGGAAAAACTGAAAAAAGGTAAGCCTATAGCCCATGAAATTGTTATTCCAGTCAGCTCCTCTTAATTTTCTCGAAAGCGCTTGTTCAGCGCATAAAGCGCTCCCGAGGCATGTGCTGAGGCCGAATAAGCTGCTCCATAAACAGATACGCGCAGATTGGCCCGCCGGAAAAACTGAAAAAAAGGTAAGCCTATAGCCCATGAAATTGTTATTCCAGTCAGCTCCTCTTAATTTTCTGAAAAGCGTTTGTTCAGTTCGTAAAGCACTCCCGAGGCATGTGCAGACACAGAATAAGCTGCTCCATAAACAGATACGCGCAGATTGGCCTGCCGGAAAAACTGAAAGAAATTTAAGCCTATAGCACATGAAATTGTTATTCCAGTCAGCTCATCTTAATTTTTTCGAAAGCGTTTGTAAAGCACTCCCGAGGCATGTGCTGAGGCCGAATAAGCTGCTCCATTAACAGATACGCGCAGATTGGCCTGCCGGAAAAACTGAAAAAAAGGTAAGCCTATATAGCCCATGAAATTGTTATTCCAGTCAGCTCCTCTTAATTTTCTGAAAAGCGTTTGTTCAGTTCGTAAAGCACTCCGGAGGCATGTGCTGACACATAATAAGCTGCTCCATAAACAGATACGCGCAGATTGGCCTGCCGGAAAAACTGAAAAAAATTTAAGCCTATAGCACATGAAATTGTTATTCCTGTGAGCTCCTAATTTTCTCGAAAGCGCTTGTTCAGTGCATAAAGCACTCCCGAGGCATGTGCTGACGCCGATTAAGCTGCTCCATAAACAGATACGCGCCGATTGGCCCGCCGGAAAAACTGAAAAAAAAGGTAAGCCTATAGCCCATGAAATTCTTATTCCAGTCAGCAACTCTTAATTTTTTCGAAAGCGTTTGTTCAGTGCATAAAGCACTCCCGAGGCATGTGCTGAGGCCGAATAAGCTGCTCCATAAACAGATACGCGCAGATTGGCCTGCCGGAAAAACTGAAAAAAAGGTAAGCCTATAGCCCATGAAATTGTTATTCCAGTCAGCTCCTCTTTATTTTCTGAAAAGCGTTTGTTCAGTTCGTAAAGCACTCCCGAGGCATGTGCTGAAAAAAATAAGCTGCTCCATAAACAGATACGCGCAGATTGGCCTGCCGGAAAAACTGAAAAAAATTTAAGCCTATAGCACATGAATTTGTTATTCCAGTCAGCTCATCTTAATTTTCTCGAGAGCGCTTGTTCACTGCATAAAGCACTCCCGAGGCATGTGCGGACGCCGAATAAGCTGCCCCATAAAGAGATACGCGCAGGTTGGCCTGCCGGAAAAACTGAAAAAAAGGTAACCCTATAGCCCATGAAATTGTTATTCCAGTCAGCTCATCTTAATTTTCTCGAAAGCGCTTGTTCAGTGCATAAAGCACTCCCGAGGCATGTGCTGACGCCGAATAAGCTGCTCCATAAACAGATACGCGCAGATTGGCCTGCCGGAAAAACTGAAAAATAGGTAAGCCTATAGCCCATGAAATTGTTATTCCAGTCAGCTCCTGTTAATTTTCTCGAAAGCGCTTGTTCAGTGCGTAAAGCACTCCCGAGGCATGTGCTGACGCCGAATAAGCTACTCCATAAACAGATACGTGCAGATTGGCCGGCCGGAAAAACAGAAAAATAGGTAAGCCTATAGCCCATGCAAGTGTTATACCAGTCAGCTCCTCTTAATTTTTTCGAAAGCGCTTCTTCAGTGCATAAAGCACTCCCGATGCATGTGCTGAGGCCGAATAAGCTGCTTCTTAAACAGATACGCGCAGATTGGCCTGCCGGAAAAACTGAAAAAAAAAAGGTAAGCCTATAGCCCATGAAATTCTTATTCCAGTCAGCTCCTCTTAATTTCCTCCAAAGCGCTTGTTCAGCGCATAAAGCGCTCCCGAGGCATGTGCTGACGCCGAATAAGCTGCTCCATAAACAGATACGCGCAAATTGGCCTGCCGGAAAAACTGAAAAAAAGGTAAGCCTATAGCCCATGAAATTGTTATTCCAGTCAGCTCCTCTTAATTTTCTGAAAAGCGTTTGTTCAGTTCATAAAGCACTCCCGAGGCATGTGCTGATGCCGAATAAGCTGCTCCATAAACAGATACGCGCAGATTCGCCTGCCGGAAAAACAGAAAAAGAAAGGTAAGCCTATAGCACATGAAATTTTTATTCCAGTCAGCTCCTCTTAATTTTTTCGAAAGCGTTTGTTCAGTGCATAAAGCACTCCCGAGGCATGTGCTGAGGCCGAATAAGCTGCTACATAAACAGATACGCGCAGATTGGCCCGCCGGAAAAACTGAAAAAAAGGTAAGCCTATAGCCCATGAAATTGTTATTCCAGTCAGCTCCTCTTAATTTTCTGGAAAGCGCTTGTTCAGCGCATAAAGCGCTCCCGAGGCATGTGCTGAGGCCGAATAAGCTGCTCCATAAACAGATACGCGCAGATTGGCCCGCCGGAAAAACTGAAAAAAAGGTAAGCCTATAGCCCATGAAATTGTTATTCCAGTCAGCTCCTCTTAATTTTCTCGAAAGCGCTTGTTCAGTGCGTAAAGCGCTGCCGAGACATGTGCTGACGACGAATAAGCTGCTCCATAAACAGATACGCGCAAATTGGCCTGCCGGAAAAACTGAAAAAAGGTAAGCCTATAGCCCATGAAATTGTTATTCGAGTCAGCTCATCTTAATTTTCTCGAAAGCGCTTGTTCAGTTCATAAAGCACTCCCGAGGCATGTGCTGATGCCGAATAAGCTGCTCCATAAACAGATACGCGCAGATTGGCCTGCCGGAAAAACAGAAAAAGAAAGGTAAGCCTATAGCACATGAAATTGTTATTCCAGTCAGCTCCTCTTAATTTTTTCGAAAGCGTTTGTTCAGTGCATAAAGCACTCCCGAGGCATGTGCTGAGGCCGAATAAGCTGCTCCGTAAACAGATACGCGCAGATTGGCCTGCCGGAAAAACTGAAAAAAGGTAAGCCTATAGCCCATGAAATTGTTATTCCAGTCAGCTCCTCTTAATTTTCTCGAAAGCGCTTGTTCAGCGCATAAAGCGCTCCCGAGGCATGTGCTGAGGCCGAATAAGCTGCTCCATAAACAGATACGCGCAGATTGGCCCGCCGGAAAAACTGAAAAAAAGGTAAGCCTATAGCCCATGAAATTGTTATTCCAGTCAGCTCCTCTTAATTTTCTGAAAAGCGTTTGTTCAGTTCGTAAAGCACTCCCGAGGCATGTGCAGACACAGAATAAGCTGCTCCATAAACAGATACGCGCAGATTGGCCTGCCGGAAAAACTGAAAGAAATTTAAGCCTATAGCACATGAAATTGTTATTCCAGTCAGCTCATCTTAATTTTTTCGAAAGCGTTTGTAAAGCACTCCCGAGGCATGTGCTGAGGCCGAATAAGCTGCTCCATTAACAGATACGCGCAGATTGGCCTGCCGGAAAAACTGAAAAAAAGGTAAGCCTATATAGCCCATGAAATTGTTATTCCAGTCAGCTCCTCTTAATTTTCTGAAAAGCGTTTGTTCAGTTCGTAAAGCACTCCGGAGGCATGTGCTGACACATAATAAGCTGCTCCATAAACAGATACGCGCAGATTGGCCTGCCGGAAAAACTGAAAAAAATTTAAGCCTATAGCACATGAAATTGTTATTCCAGTCAGCTCATCTTAATTTTCTCGAAAGCGTTTGTTCAGTGCATAAAGCACTCCCGAGGCATGTGCTGAGGCCGAATAAGCTGCTCCATAAACAGATACGCGCAGATTGGCCTGCCGGAAAAACCGAAAAAAAAGGTAAGCCTATAGCCCATGAAATTGTTATTCCAGTCAGCTCCTCTTAATTTTCTGAAAAGCGTTTGTTCAGTTCGTGAAGCACTCCCGAGGCATGTGCTGACACAGAATAAGCTGCTCCATAAACAGATACGCGCAGATTGGCCTGCCGGAAAAACTGAAAAAAATAAAGCCTATATCACATGAATTTGTTATTCCAGTCAGCTCATCTTAATTTTCTCGAAAGCGCTTGTTCAGTGCATAAAGCACTCCCGAGGCATGTGCTGATGCCGAATAAGCTGCTCCATAAACAGATACGCGCAGATTGGCCTGCCGGAAAATCTGAAAAATAGGTAAGCCTATAGCCCATGAAATCGTTATTCCAGTCAGCTCCTCTTAATTTTCTCGAAAGCGCTTGTTCAGTGCATAAGGCACTCCCGAGGCATGCGCTGAGGCCGAATAAGCTGCTTCATAAACAGATACGCGCAGATTGGCCTGCCGGAAAAATTGAAAGAAAGGTAAGCCTATAGCCCATGAAATTGTTATTCCTGTGAGCTCCTAATTTTCTCGAAAGCGCTTGTTCAGTGCATAAAGCACTCCCGAGGCATGTGCTGACGCCGAATAAGCTGCTCCATAAACAGATACGCGCCGATTGGCCCGCCGGAAAAACTGAAAAAAATTTAAGCCTATAGCACATGAATTTGTTATTCCAGTCAGCTCATCTTAATTTTCTCGAAAGCGCTTGTTCAGTACATAAAGCACTCCCGAGGCTTGTGCGGACGCCGAATAAGCTGCCCCATAAACAGATACGCGCAGGTTGGCCTGCCGGAAAAACTGAAAACAAGGTAACCCTATAGCCCATGAAATTGTTATTCCAGTCAGCTCCTCTTAATTTTCTCGAAAGCGCTTGTTCAGTGCATAAAGCACTCCCGAGGCATGTGCTGATGCCGAATAAGCTGCTCCATAAACAGATACGCGCAGATTGGCCTGCCGGAAAATCTGAAAAATAGGTAAGCCTATAGCCCATGAAATCGTTATTCCAGTCAGCTCCTCTTAATTTTCTCGAAAGCGCTTGTTCAGTGCATAAGGCACTCCCGAGGCATGTGCTGACGCCGAATAAGCTGCTCCATAAACAGATACGTGCAGATTGGCCTGCCGGAAAAACTGAAAAATAGGTAAGCCTATGGCCCATGGAAGTGTTATACCAGTCAGCTCCTCTTAATTTTTTCGAAAGCGCTTGTTCAGTGCATAAAGCACTCCCGATGCATGTGCTGAGGCCGAATAAGCTGCTTCATAAACAGATACGCGCAGATTGGCCTGCCGGAAAAATTGAAAGAAAGGTAAGCCTATAGCCCATGAAATTGTTATTCCTGTGAGCTCCTAATTTTCTCGAAAGCGCTTGTTCAGTGCATAAAGCACTCCCGAGGCATGTGCTGACGCCGAATAAGCTGCTCCATAAACAGATACGCGCCGATTGGCCCGCCGGAAAAACTGCAAAAAAAGGTAAGCCTATAGCCCATGAAATTCTTATTCCAGTCAGCTCCTCTTAATTTTTTCGAAAGCGTTTGTTCAGTGCATAAAGCACTCCCGAGGCATGTGCTGAGGCCGAATAAGCTGCTCCATAAACAGATACGCGCAGATTGGCCTGCCGGAAAAACTGAAAACAAGGTAACCCTATAGCCCATGAAATTGTTATTCCAGTCAGCTCCTCTTTATTTTCTGAAAAGCGTTTGTTCAGTTCGTAAAGCACTCCCGAGGCATGTGCTGAAAAAAATAAGCTGCTCCATAAACAGATACGCGCAGATTGGCCTGCCGGAAAAACTGAAAAAAATTTAAGCCTATAGCACATGAATTTGTTATTCCAGTCAGCTCATCTTAATTTTCTCGAGAGCGCTTGTTCACTGCATAAAGCACTCCCGAGGCATGTGCGGACGCCGAATAAGCTGCCCCATAAAGAGATACGCGCAGGTTGGCCTGCCGGGAAAACTGAAAAAAAGGTAACCCTATAGCCCATAAAATTGTTATTCCAGTCAGCTCATCTTAATTTTCTCGAAAGCGCTTGTTCAGTGCATAAAGCACTCCCGAGGCATGTGCTGACGCCGAATAAGCTGCTCCATAAACAGATACGCGCAGATTGGCCTGCCGGAAAAACTGAAAAATAGGTAAGCCTATAGCCCATGAAATTGTTATTCCAGTCAGCTCCTGTTAATTTTCTCGAAAGCGCTTGCTCAGTGCGTAAAGCACTCCCGAGGCATGTGTGGACGCCGAATAAGCTGCCCCATAAACAGATACGCGCAGGTTGGCCTGCCGGAAAAACTGAAAAAAAGGTAACCCTATAGCCCATGAAATTGTTATTCCAGTCAGCTCCTCTTAATTTTCTCGAAAGCGCTTGTTCAGCGCATAAAGCGCTCCCGAGGCATGTGCTGACGCCGAATAAGCTGCTCCATAAACAGATACGTGCAGATTGGCCTGCCGGAAAAACTGAAAAATAGGTAAGCCTATAGCCCATGGAAGTGTTATACCAGTCAGCTCCTCTTAATTTTTTCGAAAGCGCTTGTTCAGTGCATAAAGCACTCCCGATGCATGTGCTGAGGCCGAATAAGCTGCTTCATAAACAGATACGCGCAGATTGGCCTGCCGGAAAAATTGAAAGAAAGGTAAGCCTATAGCCCATGAAATTGTTATTCCTGTGAGCTCCTAATTTTCTCGAAAGCGCTTGTTCAGTGCATAAAGCACTCCCGAGGCATGTGCTGACGCCGAATAAGCTGCTCCATAAACAGATACGCGCAGATTGGCCTGCCGGAAAAACTGAAAAAAAAGGTAAGCCTATAGCCCATGAAATTGTTATTCCAGTCAGCTCCTCTTAATTTTCTGAAAAGCGTTTGTTCAGTTCGTGAAGCACTCCCGAGGCATGTGCTGACACAGAATAAGCTGCTCCATAAACAGATACGCGCAGATTGGCCTGCCGGAAAAACTGAAAAAAATTAAAGCCTATATCAAATGAATTTGTTATTCCAGTCAGCTCATCTTAATTTTCTCGAAAGCGCTTGTTCAGTGCATAAAGCACTCCCGAGGCATGTGCTGATGCCGAATAAGCTGCTCCATAAACAGATACGCGCAGATTGGCCTGCCGGAAAAACTGAAAAATAGGTAAGCCTATAGCCCATGAAATCGTTATTCCAGTCAGCTCCTCTTAATTTTCTCGAAAGCGCTTGTTCAGTGCATAAGGCACTCCCGAGGCATGTGCTGACGCCGAATAAGCTGCTCCATAAACAGATACGTGCAGATTGGCCTGCCGGAAAAACTGAAAAATAGGTAAGCCTATAGCCCATGGAAGTGTTATACCAGTCAGCTCCTCTTAATTTTTTCGAAAGCGCTTGTTCAGTGCATAAAGCACTCCCGATGCATGTGCTGAGGCCGAATAAGCTGCTTCATAAACAGATACGCGCAGATTGGCCTGCCGGAAAAATTGAAAGAAAGGTAAGCCCATGAAAGGTATAGCCCATGAAATTGTTATTCCTGTGAGCTCCTAATTTTCTCGAAAGCGCTTGTTCAGTGCATAAAGCACTCCCGAGGTATGTGCTGACGCCGAATAAGCTGCTCCATAAACAGATACTTGCAGATTGGCCTGCCGGAAAAACTTAAAAAAATTGAAGCCTATAGCACATGAAATTGTTATTCCAGTCAGCTCATCTTAATTTTCTCGAAAACGTTTGTTCAGGGCATAAAGCACTCCCGAGGCATGTGCTGAGGCCGAATAAGCTGCTCCATAAACAGATACGCGCAGATTGGCCTGCCGGAAAAACTGAAAAAAAGGTAAGCCTATAGCCCATGAAATTGTTATTCCAGTCAGCTCCTCTTAATTTTCTGAAAAGCGTTTGTTCAGTTCGTAAAGCACTCCCGAGGCATGTGCTGACAAAGAATAAGCTGCTCCATAAACAGATACGCGCAGATTGGCCTGCCGGAAAAACTGAAAAAAAGGTAACCCTATAGCCCATGAAATTGTTATTCCAGTCAGCTCATCTTAATTTTCTCGAAAGCGCTTGTTCAGTGCATAAAGCACTCCCGAGGCATGTGCTGACGCCGAATAAGCTGCTCCATAAACAGATACGCGCAGATTGGCCTGCCGGAAAAACTGAAAAAAAGGTAACCCTATAGCCCATGAAATTGTTATTCCAGTCAGCTCCTCTTGATTTTCTCGAAAGCGCTTGTTCAGTGCATAAAGCGCTCCCGAGGCATGTGCTGACGCCGAATAAGTTGCTCCATAAACAGATACGCGCAGATTGGCCTGCCGGAAAAACTGAAAAAAAAGGTAAGCCTATAGCCCATGAAATTGTTATTCCAGTCAGCTCCTCTTAATTTTCTGAAAAGCGTTTGTTCAGTTCGTAAAGCACTCCCGAGGCATGTGCTGACACAGAATAAGCTGCTCCATAAACAGATACGCGCAGATTGGCCTGCCGGAAGAATTGAAAAAAATTTAAGCCTATAGCACATGAAATTGTTATTCCAGTCAGCTCATCTTAATTTTTTCGAAAGCGTTTGTAAAGCACTCCCGAGGCATGTGCTGAGGCCGAATAAGCTGCTCCATAAACAGATACGCGCAGATTGGCCTGCCGGAAAAACTGAAAAAAAGGTAAGCCTATAGCCCATGAAATTGTTATTCCAGTCAGCTCCTCTTAATTTTCTGAAAAGCGTTTGTTCAGTTCGTAAAGCACTCCCGAGGCATGTGCTGACACAGAATAAGCTGCTCCATAAACAGATACCCGCAGATTGGCCTTCCGGAAAAACTGAAAAAAATTTAAGCCTATAGCACATGAATTTGTTATTCCAGTCAGCTCATCTTAATTTTCTCCAAAGCGCTTGTTCAGTACATAAAGCACTCCCGAGGCTTGTGCGGACGCCGAATAAGCTGCCCCATAAACAGATACGCGCAGGTTGGCCTGCCGGAAAAACTGAAAACAAGGTAACCCTATAGCCCATGAAATTGTTATTCCAGTCAGCTCCTCTTAATTTTCTCGAAAGCGCTTGTTCAGTGCATAAAGCGCTCCCGAGGCATGTGCTAACGCCGAATAAGCTGCTCCATAAACAGATACGCGCAGATTGGCCTGCCGGAAAAACTGAAAAATAGGTAAGCCTATAGCCCATGAAATCGTTATTCCAGTCAGCTCCTCTTAATTTTCTCGAAAGCGCTTGTTCAGTGCATAAGGCACTCCCGAGGCATGTGCTGACGCCGAATAAGCTGCTCCATAAACAGATACGTGCAGATTGGCCTGCCGGAAAAACTGAAAAATAGGTAAGCCTATAGCCCATGGAAGTGTTATACCAGTCAGCTCCTCTTAATTTTTTCGAAAGCGCTTGTTCAGTGCATAAAGCACTCCCGATGCATGTGCTGAGGCCGAATAAGCTGCTTCATAAACAGATACGCGCAGATTGGCCTGCCGGAAAAATTGAAAGAAAGGTAAGCCCATGAAAGGTATAGCCCATGAAATTGTTATTCCTGTGAGCTCCTAATTTTCTCGAAAGCGCTTGTTCAGTGCATAAAGCACTCCCGAGGCATGTGCTGACGCCGAATAAGCTGCTCCATAAACAGATACTTGCAGATTGGCCTGCCGGAAAAACTTAAAAAAATTGAAGCCTATAGCACATGAAATTGTTATTCCAGTCAGCTCATCTTAATTTTCTCGAAAACGTTTGTTCAGGGCATAAAGCACTCCCGAGGCATGTGCTGAGGCCGAATAAGCTGCTCCATAAACAGATACGCGCAGATTGGCCTGCCGGAAAAACTGAAAAAAAGGTAAGCCTATAGCCCATGAAATTGTTATTCCAGTCAGCTCCTCTTAATTTTCTGAAAAGCGTTTGTTCAGTTCGTAAAGCACTCCCGAGGCATGTGCTGACAAAGAATAAGCTGCTCCATAAACAGATACGCGCAGATTGGCCTGCCGGAAAAACTGAAAAAAAGGTAACCCTATAGCCCATGAAATTGTTATTCCAGTCAGCTCATCTTAATTTTCTCGAAAGCGCTTGTTCAGTGCATAAAGCACTCCCGAGGCATGTGCTGACGCCGAATAAGCTGCTCCATAAACAGATACGCGCAGATTGGCCTGCCGGAAAAACTGAAAAAAAGGTAACCCTATAGCCCATGAAATTGTTATTCCAGTCAGCTCCTCTTGATTTTCTCGAAAGCGCTTGTTCAGTGCATAAAGCGCTCCCGAGGCATGTGCTGACGCCGAATAAGTTGCTCCATAAACAGATACGCGCAGATTGGCCTGCCGGAAAAACTGAAAAAAAAGGTAAGCCTATAGCCCGTGAAATTGTTATTCCAGTCAGCTCCTCTTAATTTTCTGAAAAGCGTTTGTTCAGTTCGTAAAGCACTCCCGAGGCATGTGCTGACACAGAATAAGCTGCTCCATAAACAGATACGCGCAGATTGGCCTGCCGGAAGAATTGAAAAAAATTTAAGCCTATAGCACATGAAATTGTTATTCCAGTCAGCTCATCTTAATTTTTTCGAAAGCGTTTGTAAAGCACTCCCGAGGCATGTGCTGAGGCCGAATAAGCTGCTCCATAAACAGATACGCGCAGATTGGCCTGCCGGAAAAACTGAAAAAAAGGTAAGCCTATAGCCCATGAAATTGTTATTCCAGTCAGCTCCTCTTAATTTTCTGAAAAGCGTTTGTTCAGTTCGTAAAGCACTCCCGAGGCATGTGCTGACACAGAATAAGCTGCTCCATAAACAGATACGCGCAGATTGGCCTTCCGGAAAAACTGAAAAAAATTTAAGCCTATAGCACATGAATTTGTTATTCCAGTCAGCTCATCTTAATTTTCTCGAAAGCGCTTGTTCAGTACATAAAGCACTCCCGAGGCTTGTGCGGACGCCGAATAAGCTGCCCCATAAACAGATACGCGCAGGTTGGCCTGCCGGAAAAACTGAAAACAAGGTAACCCTATAGCCCATGAAATTGTTATTCCAGTCAGCTCCTCTTAATTTTCTCGAAAGCGCTTGTTCAGTGCATAAAGCGCTCCCGAGGCATGTGCTAACGCCGAATAAGCTGCTCCATAAACAGATACGCGCAGATTGGCCTGCCGGAAAAACTGAAAAATAGGTAAGCCTATAGCCCATGAAATTGTTATTCCAGTCAGCTCCTCTTAATTTTCTCGAAAGCGCTTGTTCAGTGCGTAAAGCACTCCCGAGGCATGTGCGGACACAGAATAAGCTGCTCCATAAACAGATACGCGCAGATTGGCCTGCCGGAAAAACTGAAAAAAATTTAAGCCTATAGCACATGAATTTGTTATTCCAGTCAGCTCATCTTAATTTTCTCGAAAGCGCTTGTTCAGTGCATAAAGCACTCCCGAGGCATGTGCTGACGCCGAATAAGCTGCTCCATAAACAGATACGTGCAGATTGGCCTGCCGGAAAAACTGAAAAATAGGTAAGCCTATAGCCCATGGAAGTGTTATACCAGTCAGCTCCTCTTAATTTTTTCGAAAGCGCTTGTTCAGTGCATAAAGCACTCCCGATGCATGTGCTGAGGCCGAATAAGCTGCTTCATAAACAGATACGCGCAGATTGGCCCGCCGGAAAAACTGAAAAAAAAGGTAAGCCTATAGCCCATGAAATTGTTATTCCAGTCAGCTCCTCCTAATTTTCTGAAAAGCGTTTGTTCAGTTCATAAAGCACTCCCGAGGCATGTGCTGATGCCGAATAAGCTGCTCCATAAACAGATACGCGCAGATTGGCCTGCCGGAAAAACTGAAATATAGGTAAGCCTATAGCACATGAAATTGTTATTCCAGTAAGCTCCTCTTAATTTTTTCGAAAGCGTTTGTTCAGTGCATAAAGCGCTCCCGAGGCACCTGCTGACGCCGAATAAGCTGTTCCATAAACAGATACGCGCAGATTGGCCTGCCGGAAAAACTGAAGAATAGGTATGCCTATAGCCCATGAAATTGTTATTCCAATCAGTTCCTCCTAATTATCTCAAAAGCGCTTGTTCAGTGCATCAAGCGCTGCCAAGGCACCTGCTGACGCCGATTAACATGCTCCATAAACGGATACGCGCAGATTGGCCTACCGGAAAAACTGAAAAAAAAAATAAGCCTATAGCCCATGAAATTTTGGCCCAGTCAACTCCTCTTGATTTTCTCAAAAGCGCTTGTTCTGTGCATCAAGCGCTCCCAAGGCACCTGCTCACGCCGATTAACATGCTCGATCAACGGATACGCGCAGATTGGCCTACCGGAAAAACTGAAAAAAAAATAAGCCTATAGCCCCTGAAATGTTGGCCCAGTCAACTCCTCTTGATTTTCTCGAAAGCGCTTGTTCAGTGCATAAAGCGCTGCCGAGGCATGTGCTGACGCCGAATAAGCTGCTGCATAAAAGGGCATGCGTAGATTGGTTTGCCCGAAAAATTGAAAAAAAAACGTTATGAAATAAAAGGTCATGAAAAGCATTGCCCCTTCAGGTCCTTTCAATTTTCTCGAAAGCGCTTGTTCGGTGCCTAAAGTGCTCCCAATGCAAGTGCTGATGTTGACTAACTCCCTGGATCAACGGATACGAGCAGATTGGCTTGCCGAAAATGTTGAAAAATAAGGTAAGCCTATAGCCCATGAAAATGTTGGCCGTCAGAGCCCTTCAAGTTTTCTGGAAAGGGCGGTGCATAAAGCGCCCCCATGGCCCGTGCTAACGCCGATTAAGGCGTTGCAAAACGGATACATGCAGATTGGCCTGCCGGAAAAGAAAGTAAGCCCATGGATATGTTGGCCCAGCCAGACTCCTTCAAACTTTCTCGAAAGACCTGGCTCGGCGCGTAGAACGCTCCGAAGGCATGTGCTGACGCCGATTAACGCACTGCATAAAGGGATACGCGCAGATTGGCCTGCCGGAAAAACTAAAAAAGGTAAGTCTATGAAGATATTAACCCTATCAGGTCGTTCTAATTCTCTCGAAAGAGCTGGTTCCGCGCATGAAGTGCTCCCAAGGCACGTGCAGACGCCGATTAACGCGCTGCATAAACGGATACGCGCAGTGTAATGGTTGGGGTCGGGCTTGAAATAGATGGTAACTGGCCCATGCCGTCGTCCAACTCATCCACGCTGAGGACCTGGTTGAAAGGAAGGGCTTGTTCTCATCGAGAACGAGGAATATGGGATTTATTTGCAGCATCTACATGAGAACGTTACAGTCCATCTGTCTAGCATGACCGAAAGAGAATGCACAACCAGCAGCCGCGCCACGGCTGCTTATAAACCCTCTGTCCTCCCTAGATCCCTAGGTGAGGGAAAACGGCCGTTCAACCGTCGACCAATTCGGAGCGTCCAAAGTCATCGTAACGATGATGATGTTTACGATGATGTGTTCTTTTTGTCCATCCCTTTTTGACAGCTCGGGGAATAAAAGGGGTGACGCTGTTTTGGAGAAGAAGGCGATTATGTCGACATGGGGACGCCTGCATGAACGCTTCTTATACTTGAGAGGTCGATGTCCAGGCTTACCGTAACACCCTTTTCCGGGAAGAGGCAACTCATCTTGTGATGGGAACGTAAGCATGGATGTCTCTCACACTTTACATGTCGATAATAACAGCGCTGTTATGATCGACCTGTCAAGTGTGAGAAGCATTTAAACGGGCTTCCCCATGTCAACATAATTGCCCTCTTCTCCGAAACGGAGTCACCCTTTTTCCCGAGCTGACACAAAATGATGGAAGGAGAAATACAAACCGTAGATCAAGACAGCGCCACCCCGTTCCCCACGAGCTGACTCAAGGGATGGATGACGAAAGCACTACTACTTCCACAGCCTCCGGAAGAAGACTGCGACGACCACAGGACTACCAGGGGCTAATTAAGGCCATGCTGGCCCCCATGTTAGGAAGAACCACTCGAGACTCAGATGAGAGTCACATCCATGTACCAATGAAGTTAATACAAACTTTTCTACTTTTCTTTAATCATCACGATGCCCGGCTTCTTCGTCGTTTCCTGATTCTTGCTGTGAAGACCCATCCCACTCGGTCGAGATTGTATCAGCGCATAAAGCGCTCCCATGGCACATGCTGACGCCGATTATCGCGGTGGATAAACGGATACGCGCAGTTTGCCCTGCTGGAAGAATTGAAGAATAGGTAAGCCTATTTCCCTATATTGTCCTTGATGTCTTTGTTTGTTGGCTTCTTATGATAAATAAGACTAATAAAAATCGGGCCCTCGGTTAACCGCCTTTCATCTCGTTCATTATACAGCGAAGGTCTCGAATCTGGCAACATTGATGCCTTCAGGTAGCATGTGTGGGTTTATCGACCACTTGCCTTTACCCAAAAGGATTACGTACTCGTGAAGCACGTGGCTGAAAGGATGTTCCACATCCACCGCCAAGGTTTGTGAGTGGTGGCGCTGGCGAACACTCGCAAGGTTAGTTGTAGTAGTAAAACATAAACACCCAAGAGAGTGGTGGGAAGACGGCGCCGCGGTAGCTCAATTGGTTAGAGCGTCGCACGTGTATAATGCGAAGGCCTGGAATCGTTCCGGACCCGCTGAAAGTTGTTTTTTCAGCCACCTTAATTGCCATTAATTTATCATTTCTTTAAATAAATTAATAAGGGCAAGTAATTTCCTCTATGTTGTCCTTGGTGTCTTTGTTGGCTTCGTGTGATATTTCGTGTGATATTTCGTGTTTCGTGTTTCGTGTTCGGGTTTCGTTTTCGTGTTTATATATATATATATATATATATATATATATATATATATATATATATATATATATATATATATATATATATAGTACTCTTAAGGAAAACAGCGGTGAAAGAGTACAATCACCGGTACTGGAAATTCATCTGTGTTCCCGCAAGCAGAATGGTTATCTGGACCCTCCATAGCGCCAAGAAAGAGGCTGATGACACTTTTGGGGGTGATGACCGACAGTTAGAGAAAAACTGGGTTAGAGCATCGGATCGTTGCACTGGGGGCCGAGGTTCGAATGACGGTGCCGGACTTCCTTAATTTTTCTTTAAGTGATTGCAAATCTACTCGACGTGAACCTGACCTGCGACCGAGCGGCTGACAGGCAGAGCAACCGACCGACGCTAAATCATAAAATGATATGCAAAGAAAGCTTCAATTTAATAATAGACGCATGTAATAACTTTGGAACAGTCAGCCAGCGCAACTAATGATCAATGCGGCGGATTTTAACATCCATTTAAGGAGAGGCGTGGCGTAGTACCATACAGATAGCGATGGTAATACGTTATTTGAGTTGAACTGCGTATAAGCCTTTGTCTGCTGCCTCAAGGCTGCCTTGAATAATTTGCAAGTAATTTGTCCTGCGCTTTGCTGCGCTACATTGTCAGTTGGTCCCTCTTAGTTGTTACTAAAATCGATCTTTTCGGTTCTTTCTCGAATACATGTACGAATCAGTCATAACATATGGTGTCCACTTTACGTTTCCTCTACTCCCCACACACAATCATCTTATTGACGGCTCTCACAGAGCGACAGAAACAAATCTAGGAGGTCATGCTTTTAGTTGAACTGCGGTCAGTCGAAAAGACCTGTTGCGCCGGCCTTTTTGTGGACCATATTTTAGGCTGTCGTATTGTGGCCTATACCAAACCGCCACTGGACGTTTGGTTTGCTCTGGCGACCTCTGGAACAGGAGGTTTCAACCGGAGCAGACGACGAGACAAAGTAAAAGAAGAAGAAAAAAACGGAGTGTTGTATGTTTCTATCACATCCTTTATTTTGCGGAAATGGGAGACAGGATAAGGGGGGAAATTTGGGGATCTCAAATGTAAGGCACACACAGCACTATTAAAAATCGTGATCACATCCCTCTATGTACAAGAGGCACACACGCTGAACAGTCTCGATATTAAATAACATTTGTGCAGGACGAGACGAAGAAGGAGGAGGGGGAGAAACGAAAAGACGACAAAAAAAAAAAAAGAGAAAGAGCAAAGATGAGAAAAAACAAAAGTACGAAAAAAAAGAACGAAACAATAAAAAAGGCCTTTGGAAAGCAGCTTAAATAAGTTCGCTCATCTCTGCCTTGAGGCATGCTAGTCGACGTGTGCGAACTCAAGACAAAGGAAACGGGTGAACAATGCGAGAGGAACAGCTACTGCGGCAGCGTTGATTGAACATTTGGTCAAAGCGTCGGTTGCGAGAGTTTTATCGGGGCCCGTCATTGTGCAGTGTTGACAGGGCTTCCGCACGCCACAATGTTACAGGAAAACACAGATACAAAAGTAAAGGCAACGCCAGAACATATCGGAATCACTTAAAGGCGTCAGTGACAGGTCTTTCGGGGGGCAAAAATCAAATCTGTTGCTAAAGGCGGGGTAAATGCCTGCAGACACTGCAACGCTAAGTCCACTTCTTCTTTGTGTTTTGCGACAGATCAGTCGACCAATCAGTCGATCAACCAATCAATGTACATCGATGAGTGTTGCTCGGAGCATATTTATGAACAATTTTGTGCTAAGTGTGGACAACAGAAAAAAATTGCGCCTAGACAATGTTAAGCTTACAAAGTTGCATGCATTCATGCGACCTTGACACAACGGAAGCAGAAGAATGTTTCTGAACTGCCGGGAAGACAGGAACACGAAAGCCCTTCGCGAAAGAAAAATAAAGCAAAACCAAAAGTTTGGGCACAGAAGCTGTTCGGTTAAGTATATCGTACAGGAACAAAATAGGAAGAGAACAAGAGATAAATGTGGGCTACCCATTCATAAAAACGACAAAGTACACTGAAGGAACCTAAGGAAAAAAAGGAGAAACGTGTGGCTGGGCTATACCACGACACTGAAATCCAATAAACGGTGGTTAGGGGGAACGGGCAAGTAGTATGCATAGTTTATCTGACCACTGTAGGTCGCAACACGTGCCCTGCGCCTGCTGGTATATTTATGGTATGTACAAGCTTGAAGAAGAATATAATAAAGGAAGGAAGTAAAGGAGAAATGAGCGCAGAATTGGTTCCTGTATTGCGACAGGCTGTTAATCTCTCCCTAGAAAAATAATGCTGGGTTTTTCTCTCTTTCTCTCTCTCTCTCCTGCCTCGGCGGCTCGCGAAAAAATAAAAAAAAACATGACCCGGACAAGGAACGACGATATATAGTTTCGTCGTCCGGCTACTCGTCTTTAGAAGCCAAGGCCAGCCAGCCACGCTCTTTCTGTACATTCGGCGGGAAGACGTGTTTCATTAACGCGAACACGCGCAGTTATCTGCCCTGCAGCGGTTCAGGCTCACGCGTACGGTCACCGGGTTGATTACACTTTACCCCACGCTCACTCCCACGGGGCGCTAAGAGGAGCGGTATAAAAAAAAAAAAGCTGAGATAGCGGGCGAGAAGAGTAAGCTACAAACTTGGGCGTCTCCCTATTTAAAAAGAAATAAAAAGTCGAAACCCGCAAATGCTGCCATCGGGAAATTGCTGAACCGATTTAAATAAAGTTTGTTAGTGTTAAGAAGGAAAGGTTCAGAGTGATTTTGTATTGAAGCCCTCAATATTTGTTAATAATACAGGCCAAGAATAAGAAAAGAAAGGTAAAAATAGTTAGGGCGCAACAGTATCTAAATTTGCAGTAATGAAATGCACAACAATGTTGCTATCTGCTCCCGTTAGAGCATCTAAAGCGGGTAATACTGATGGATTGTGCAGTGGGCTTTAATATGTAGGAATAATTTGGGAACGGCACTTTTGCAAAGTACGCGCAAATGAAGCGAGGGTTTCGCATAAACTGAAAACTAGTACGCTAGGTTCGTAGACTTTGGAGGCATCAATAGGTATAGCAAATCGAAGCGCAATATATATTTTATGCCTCAATAATGAAGGTGAAGACCCAAACATTTTTGTTTGGGTCGTCCTTTCAGCACTTCCCAACATTTGGTAACATTGTGATATATTTGTGAGCGTATATTAGGCCAGATTTCTTGCTTCAGGGGGTCTTATAAATGCAGTTTACAGAAATGCAACGCGCCAGATCTTGCGCAGTCCGAAAGTTGTGAACTTGTTGCGTAATTATTTATGAAGCTTGACGTCAGACTTTGTAAAAAGATTCCAGCACCCGGTAAAACTGCGGGCGCTGCCGCCAATCACTAGAATGTAGCGCTTTTTTTTTTTTAATGTCAAGAAATTCATTAAAATCGACTGGGCGGTAGTTTAACGAGAGTCATTCCTGCATTACACGTGCATTTCAATAAGAACATCGGAGTTATCCACGAGTTTAGGCTTTCTCTTGAAAATAACAAAAAATAATAATAATCAGTTATGTACACGAAGGGGGAGGTTATATAATTTACCGCCACTTGCTGAAATGCTCTGACATACAGTCGAGTGTTGGTGTGCCTGCACTGGCACACTTCAACGCCTCGGGGACGCGATCACCGGAAGTTTTCATCAAATGAAGTAGCATTCGCTACCATGTGCTAGAAGAGTACAATGAAACAGAACCGAGAAAGCAAAGCGCACAAACGATTCACGAGTGACAAAAACGGCTCTCAAAACTGGGTGCCATGAAAACATAGTGAAGACTCTTTTGAAAAAAAAAAGAGCGACATTCAAATTACCGACAGCCTGTCCAAATGTCGCCTTTGTCTCTCCAGTTTAGGCCTACTGTTAGCTTGTTTATATAGTGTGAGGCACCTAACTTGTTCAAGAAATAACCGATGAGATTGAAAGAAACAAGAAGTCATGCGCTACAAATGAAGTTCACGTGATGACAGTGCGCCAGTTGCAGTGCGTGACGTTGACCTGCAACGGTACAGACAAGCTGATATTCGAAATTTGAGTTAAATACAGATATAACCGACGACACACTACACGATGTTTATAAACTTTGTGAGAGTACACAGCCTCGTTTACAGACGACAGTGCTGCTTTCGGACACAGAAACACAGGTGGGTAATGAAAGTGTGTTCCAACGCCTAGAGTATCTAATATGTTTTCCTTTGTTTGATGTACCGAACAGACTAAGCAAATGAACTGGACAACAAGTGCAGATACAATCATTTGTCATACGGTTTCCTGAACCACGCTCTATCATAAATGCAAACACAGCAGCTCCCTCTGAGAGGCTTCTTTTTCTTTTGCACTTTTGCCGTCCTTTCATCAACTACAGCACTTCACACTCTCAGTGCTCAGTTTCGCTGTGGCGTGATTTGTACACATATACATTGGTGCATACAGCTCCATTGACTCGTTTTGCTTTCGCGATATGGACCTGCCTGCTAAGCCATCAGCAAAGCACGCAGCTGCCTTTCACGTCATCGACAAGCCAGCAATCTAGCTTCCTTAACCTAAGCTGCTACTCCAATATTAACTTTCCTCGACATGCGAACGGACCAACGCACGCGTGAAGTCTTACCGCACGGTCTTTCTTTTCACAATTCTTATTGCCCTGATTCTTGTCACCTTGCATAGAGTCAATATTACAAGTGCCGCTGGCGAGTCCTTTCAGAAATGTATACCTTCTTCATATCGAAAGTGAAAAAAGAAAGCGAAGGAAAAGAAAGGTTCAAGTTGTCTTGGCATGACACACGAAACACGCGTTCAAATATAAACTGTCAACTACAAGCAAACGACACAATTCTCTTTCTTCTTTTTTTTTCAGAAGGGCGAAAATTTCTAGCACTTCGCTCCCATTAGCGCGACGCATGAATGTTGTTGTGCAAGTCGTGATATTCCGCATTCCACGAGAAAGCTTAGACTTACATCACTCAATTCAGTAAAAGGCGCCAGTAAATTGGAAAAGTGAACCGCGCAACCACTCGTGGGCGTATAGACGTAGCTAAAAAAAAAAAAAAAACACATGCTCGCACCGCGCTGGTTGCCCTGCAGGTATGTGCAAGAATAATAAAGAATTTGCGTGCGCGCACTGACGAACAGCAGCGCTGATATTAAAGCACCGGGAAGCCTACAAAGCCGCTTTGCAGATCGTGCACACGTACGTACAGCTTGTCGTGCGAGAAGGGGAAAAATGGCAATGTACAAAATTACTGCCTCTGTTTTAGTGCATAATCTTATTTCAATTATACTGCATGACATATATGTATATATATACGTGCTGTGCAGTCTGTAAACAGTATACAGTGGCCTCACGACCAAACGGTACCGAGGGCCTAGACTTCCACCACGTTGCTTAGTGGAAGAAATATTTAAAAAAAAGTAATAATGAAGGAGAGAGGCTCGACAATCCAAGCATTGCACACGTTGTTCACTACGTCACAGACACCGCAGCCCACGTTGTCCATTTGTTCTTGCTCGCTCACCGTACAGGTTGAACGCTTAAATACACACACTCAACCAAGACCTCGACTGTATTGTGACACATAACCGTGTGACGTAAGGTCTCCAAACAAAGAAAGAAAACGGATGCAAATGTGATGACACAACGCCATCCTACTCGATGACACCAAAACACGTTTCGATGCACAATACGCCAACGAAACATTAAAAGGAAGAGCAAAGCAGGCCCAGGGAACAAGTGTTCACTATTAAGTCAGAATGCTTGGCATTCTCTACATTCTTAGGTTCCTACAGTTCATTGCGACAGAAAACAAACAAAAAAGAAGAAGATTGCTCGTCCCTAAGCGCGCACTGCGGGTGTCGTCCAACACCCACTCGTCAGACACGCGAGCGAGGAGGAAGAAGACGGACAGCCTTCTCAGCCACCACCACAAAAGTGCCGAGTACACGTGACCGGCTCGCGCAGCGCGTCACGGACGCCGCAACGCACACCGCTGCGCCCGCCAGCGCCATCAGTCAATCAGTCCATGTGGCGGTACTTGTGCGAAGACATCTGCGACAGGCCCAGCACCGCGTATTGGCACTTGAGGCAGTGGTAGTGCGTCTGCTTCGCGTTGTAGTTGCAGCTGTCGACGCCGCAGTTCTGCGAGGGCGTGTACTTCTCGAAGCCCGCGGCGTTGATGCTGTCCAGCTTGGCGTGCTGCCGGCGGTGCGCGACCACCTTGTTGGTGTCCGTGCACACGAAGTCGCACTTGAGGCAGTGGAAGTGCGACGCCTTGTTGCTGCCGCCGCCGCCCACGCCGCCCGGCCCGTTGGCCGCCGCCTGGCTCGCGGCGTGCGGGCAGTCGGCGCGGCCGCAGTGCACGTTGGCGCGGAACTGGCGGAAGTCGCCGCCCATGAGCGTGTCCAGTCGCTCGTGGCGCGCCGTGTGCTGCACGAAGCGCGTCTTGTCGCAGAAGCTGTAGCCGCAGTCCTTGCGCGTGCAGTGGAAGTGCGTCTGGTGCTCGCGGTAGCCGCAGTGCCGGTAGCCGCAGTCCTCGTTGAAGCGGAACCGCACGTAGCCCTCGGGCACCGGCTCGTCCTTGAGGATGCGTAGGCTGGGCATCTTCATGCGCTTCGCCTCGCTCACCATGGTGAGCGGCTCGTCGCCCTTGCAGTTTCCGAACAGGGGCCGCTTCTGGTCGGACGCCGCGGCGGCGGCAGCGGCCGCGGCTGCTGCGGCGGCGGCAGCGTTCATCTGGTTGGCCGAGTTGTAGAACATGTCGCCCGACGGGCACATGAGCGCCAAGTGCTGCAGGTCGATGTTGGGGTGGCCCGACATGTCGCCCAGGCCCAGCAGCGCCGGGTTGAGAGGCGCCATGCCCGGTATCATGCCGGGAGACGAGACGGGCGGCCAGAACATGTGCTGCATGTTTTGCATGTTCTGCATGTTCTGGATGTTCTGCAGGCTCAGCTTGGGAGGCGTGCTGAAGAACGGGTGCTGTTGCTGCTGATCCTCGTTGTTGCTGTTCGCCGTGGTGCTCGTGGGAGGCTGGTAGCCCTGGGGCACAAGCTGAGGAGGGCCTCCCTGGGGCCTCGGGTCGGGCGACGACCTCTTCGAGGACGGGGAATCGGTGCGCCCAGGCGTCTCTTGCTCTTCGTCGCCGTCCGAGTCTCCCTGCGCCGTCGAGGACACCGGCGAAGACTGCCCGGACAAAGGTGTGGTGCGGCCGTCGGGGTACACGGGCACAGGACTTGGAGCGCCCGAGTGCTTGCCCACGTGCAGCCGGAGTCGGGAGAAGCTCGAGAACGCCTGCGTCACACGGGAAACATCGCGGAGGGTTGGCTTCTTAGCATTACCGGTTACACAGTGGCAAAGCCGCCATAAGGCGGCGATTTCTCATGTAAATACATGTAAAAGACAGAAAATCGATCTTAGGGAGCTGATAGAACGACTTGCACAGAACGATTGCATCTAATGTCGAGTACTATTGGCTCATGGTCACACAATCTTCACTTAAGCCTTGGAAATTTTACAGAAATAAACGTGAATCAACAAATATCAATTAATAATGGCAAGCTTAAAGGTTCCCAACTTCGTAAATAACAACAAACGATTATATTCCTATTCTGTGAAGGTTACTAGCACAGAATTTGAAGAGTGCCAAATCAATATTTTATATGTTGTGTAAGTGGCGCTTGTTACCTCGATTATGTGAATTCCGCAAACGTTTAAAGACAACATATGAGTGTAGCTTAAAGCGAAATGGTGTAGGTTTAACTTGGTTACATTAAATCACACATATGGTGCTGTACCAAATTTCAAAATACGATTTTGCATCACAGCAGTGAAGTTATTAAGTCTACATTTTACTCATCTTTGAAGAGAATTATGCAGTTTTCGTCTAATTATGCAAAATATTTCGGAGCCTAAATAAAAATACTGATACCTTCGGGCATGGAGGCTTGACTTCCTTTAAATTAGTTCGGTGGCTTTTTGATGCTGTTCAGCGGCTGCCTAACAAGTGTATTTGTTCTTTTTGCATGTACCGGGGCAAAAAAATTCGAGCTTTACAGCAGCTAAATATTCTTCATGCAAACTATCATTACAGGTAAAATGTCAATATTAGTCATTCACTTAATAGTGCCTATGATACTCGTCGTGTCAGCCATATCTTCCTGATGTCATTTCTCTACCTATCGAAATAGGCTAAACAAAGAACTCTTCTGAATGCCCCAAAGATGTGGCTGAAGCGTTCGCAAATCAGCCAATCGAACTTCATCGAATAAAGGTTCTCACACATAGAGAAACGTTCCTGCTTCCTGCTACGTCGGTAAACTTCGTGTTCATCAATACGTAACTTATCACTACGACGCCGAGAGGGGGAAGTGAAGGATATTAACAGAAATGGCTCTCACCTGATTGCATATGTTGCAGTGAAAGTGCTCCCGTTTCTTCTTCTTGCAAAAGGGCCTTCCGCAGCTCTGGCACTCGCTGAACATGACGTGCCTCTCCATGCCAGGGATTATGTTGGCCACCGGCATGCTGGCCGCCGCGGTCGGCTTCATCAGGAGCTTCATCAGTGGTTGCTGGTCCGTGTCGGGCAGCGAAGAGGCCGTGCTCGAAGCCGGACTCGTGCGAAGCCTTTCCTTCTCCGCGTCTTCGTCCTCGTTGTGGCTCCCGTTGTCATTGCCCGTCTTGCCTGCGCCGCTGTTATTGTTGTTGTTGCCGCCGCCGCCGCTATTCGTGAACGCAGAGAGCGGGTAGAAGGTTCCGGAGGACTTCACGACCGTCTTCTGGGAGCTGTCACTAGCGGCCGGACTAGCGGTTCGGTCGTCGTCGCTGGAGCAGGACTTCTTCTTCGGAGGCGAGGGCCCTTCGTCCTCTTCCTCTTGCAAGGGCGAACTATTGGGCTGCTGCCGGAGATGCTGCTGAGGGCTGCTGTGCTTCTGTTCGTGCAGACTCATGGTCGAGTAGCGGACGAAAGAGTAGCTGCAGTTGGGTCGCGTGCAGTGGAAGTGCCTGTTGACCTTGTTGCTATGGCAGCCGGGCAGCCGGCAGTCGACGCTTCGGTCGTAGAAGACGAATCCCTCGATGATGTCGATGTTGTCGTGGAAGTCTTTGGAATGCAGCACCAGGATGTCTTCCCGGTCGGTCACGTAGTGACACCGCGCCTGGACGCAGTGGAAGTGCCGCTGACCAAGGAAAGCGCACAGGTTGTCCGGACATACGCTGTTCTCCGGGAAGATGAAGAAGCCCTCGTGCACCTGCGGGAATGTTGAAGAATTCGTTGATATAATCTGCGCACCACTGCTGCGTTTATGAACGGAAGAACTGAAAAAATGGAAAGGATGTGCTAAAGAACCATGCACGGTAATGCTGGAGAACGCAAAGATGTTGTTCTTAGGAGGAAGCTTTGGCTCGGGTCCAACTCCGATACCGCCTATCCAAGCACATATAAAACGCGGAAATTCTTTCGTGAGATAACCTCTGAAACAATTTGGATGAAATTTGTTTAAGTTGAAAGACAAAGTTAAATTCCATTGACTGTAGAAAGCAAAAGGTTGATTTACAGTCTTAATTTTCTTACATACATTGGCGAATATTTGTGTGTTTGAAAAAAAAAATATTGAAGCACGAAGCTTACAAATGCGTAGTTCTGCACTAAAGACAGACATCGTAGTTCAGTAAACTTCATCCGTTAAGGCATATAAAGCAGACAAAGTTGGTATTTAATTTACAGATTAAGTGACAATGTTTACAAGGCAGTTGCAAAAGTACTGTTCGCAAGCTAGTCACATATTTGACAGGCATGTATAATGCACCAGTTCTTTCTGCTTTAATGTGTTAATATGTGCAGTTCGCAGAACTGCGATATCGTTTTTCTTTGCTGAGTTAGAGCTGTAAGTTTGATAGCTTGGTTTTTCTAGATCTTGCAATTTCCAACAATCTTAATTTAAAGGATTAAGGGCCTGAACAAGAGTTATCTTCCTACAGTCACTAAGTTTTCACTTCTTTTAAAAAAAATTTAACAAACTTCATCAATTTCGACGCTGTGGTCACCGAGGAAAACTATTTCTCTTTTCTCATGTATTCTGCAGGTTGCCAGAGCTAAAGCTTTCTCTTAGGTATGTACTTTATAGCTACGTAGACATTCTGTGTTTCTGCAGTCTCTTGACAGATAATGCCGCTACAACGCATATTATTGTTGAGTTGACGAGTTGACGGAAATGTGTATTTGAGGATTGTGCCAGTGAGCTATTGGCGACTCCATTTCTCCGGCGGCGGCGTTTTCGACAGACCGTGAAAAACGACGACGCAGCGTAATCGTGTCAGAGAACGTCACCAGACATTTCCACTGTACTCACGTCAGGATTGGTCGTTGGCTGCGACGGCGTGGGCGTGGTGCGAGGCGCTGTCGTCTCCGGCTCCGACGGCTCCTTCGGTTCGGCTTTGATTGCCATCAGAGCAGCCTGTTCAGCAGAGTGCTTTTCCTGCTGCTCCAGCAACTTCTCCTGGATGTGCTGGTGCTGCTGGAGGAACTGCAGTGCCTGCTGGTTCTCGACTGTGAAGTCCATCCCACCGGAGCCCATCGGCATGCGAGGCATGCTGGAAGGGCCGGGCATCCCTAGGAGACCACCGGTGCCGCCCGGTCCTTGGAACGGTGGGAAGAGGGTCGGCATGTTTTGACTAGATCCAGGCTTGGGAAGCTTGAAGCTCGCGTAGATCGCTTGCGACAGGTGGGGTGAAGCGGGGCCGAGCGGGAACTGAGTGCGGAAGAGATCAAAAAGGACCGTCAGCAAACTTCAACACGAAAACCACCATCATACTGAAAAACCTGGCTACTGTCTTCAACTCAACGCTGCTTCTTGAGCAACGGCGAAAATGGAATTCGTGCCGTTCACACAGCATGTGTTAACAGCAGCTGATGTCAGGACGCTCCTCAATAGCTATTCTACCAGGTAGGGCTTACAAAATGAAAGAAACATCTTCCAGCTCTCTGAGAAAGACTGAACACGTTAACGTTGGGCATGATAGCCCTATAAAGCTTCAGTTTTTATATTAGTTGTACACTGCTTACATACATAAAAGCAAATTTTGCATCTAGTGACAGTATGAGCTGCTCACCTCAATCATGCGGTTCTTTGGTGGCCGTCCCCGCTTGCGCCTGAAGACACCGTCTATGGGCACCGATGGGATGGCACTGAACTGGTCCCTGGACATGCTCAACTTGGTCGTGTACTCGTGCATCTTGTAGTGGTCCAGCCGCCGAAAGGGCTTGTCAGTACTGCTCACAATGTCCCTGCAACCATCCTGCAGAAAGAATAGGATCGTCATGAGTTACACAACATTACGCCCAAACGCAAACACCAAGTTACCCTTTCTTAGCTGTTGAAAAAAGAAAGGTTTCGATCATTCTGAGATGTCAAGTGTGCAAAAATTGATGTACTCACCCATTGGCAATGGTAGTGCTTTTCCTTTAATGTGAAGGGGCAATCAGGTGGGCATTCTCCATCGATGCTCTTTCCCACAGTGTGGTAGAAGCACTGCGTGATCTGATCCTGATGCTCGTGATTCCTGTAATTACCAAGAAGCATAATTAATCATTGATGAAAAATAAAACTGTTATGGGTTGGCCCTATGCTTGGTCAAAACAGCTCAAAGAAAAAAAAAGAAAGCTTGCTTAAATATAGATTCGGTGCACATTGCCTTAATTCACACAACTGTGTCAGTAAATTCCGCCAGCAAATTAATTTTTCTATGAAATTTAGAAGTAAAATGCACTAGCTGATGAGGCCAAAGTCTCACTTCGCATGTTCTTGAACTCCTCCAATGTCTTTTCCAGGAAAAACCATGGAACAGTTGTCGGTGGTGCAGTGATAATGCTCGCGGTAGATAAACTCGCATTCGGGTCGGCATAGATCCGTTGGCGAGTACCTGCACAGAGAGAACAAACATGGATATAGTAAGCATAGTAGCGGGCCTGTGGTCATCGCCAAACGAGCAAGCATAAAATAACGGCGCGACTTAACGCATTGCCTTCCCTATATGCCGCAAAAAAAATCTATCGTGTGTATTTTGTCTGCGCGTGTTTAGAGCAACCCGTAATCGCGCTAGTAAAGTTTCATTCCCATTTGCAGAAAACCTGAGCTCAAGTGGTAAAGTGATGTTATCACCAATTACCAAGACGTTTTGGTACTGCACAAAAAAGCAAGGCTTAACTCACACTAATTAAACTAGCTTCACTGTCGACATTGCTTATATGGTCAATTCATTCTACATATGCGTCGACAACGTGCACAGATCGCCTATCTGCTGCAGGCTTCTGATTTTGCGCCGAGGTGAGCGAGTCATCGCCAAGAATAGCCGCAAGGCCCTGCGAACGACGCACGTGCACGATAAAGGGGCTCACCTGACCATGTACCGCTGCCAGGTCTCCTCCACTTTTGCCGCATCTCTGGCGGCGTCGAGCGCCCTCTGACCGTTGCTCGGCGGCGCGCAGCCGTCGTCCTCTTTCGCGCTGCTGCCGAAGCCCTGACTGGTCGCAAAGTTGAACGCCAGACCCGGGTGCATGGCGGCGCCCACGCCCGAAGCATTGGGCAGGAACGCCGACAGGAACGCCGGGTCGAGCATGTTGTGCGCTTTGGGCTGCTGGCTCGCGTCGGACGCGCCGGGCTGCGGCGCCGAGCCGCTACCGCCGTTACTGCTGAGGCCCATGCTGCTGAGCTGCTTGCTGCCGTCGAACGACAGCGCCTGCTGCTGCTGTTGCTGCTGCTGCTGATGCTGCTGATGGTGGTGGTGGTGGTGGTTGCCGACGAGACCCTTAGAGTCCGCGGCGGGGCCCAGGCTTCCTACTCCTCCAGACGCTGTCGTCACGGGCGTAGCGGTGCCGATGTTGGCACCCTGCTGAAGTGGCGACGTTCCGGAGGGTACGCCGCCGGGGAACATGCTCTGCACGGGCGAGCTGCTCAAGCTCTGCTCGCACAGGGCCAGCTGCGAAAGAGAGAGGAGCAATGCGTGAGAAATGTACCGTGCGATATACCACGAATGACGCTTCCGGGCAATCTCGAGTCGCTTCACCCCATTCCCGCTGCTGCTGCGAAAATATGTTGATCTGCTGCTTTCCATAGGATTTCGCAGAAAAGTGGAATTGATGACAAGAAAAAAAAATAGTTTTTTTGTTTTGTTTCTACCTCTTCGGAGCAAAACATATTTCTGTAGAGAAGGACAGGTGGCTGAAGTATCTCGTTCAGTTTAAGCTTCGACCTTCCGCGAAAGATGTTCAGCTCGGGGATGACTTTCGAAGTTCAAATGCGGCGCGAGGACCGTGGGCGGCTGCTTGCGAATTAATTTGCGAAGAACCGCGGGACCATTGACTTGGTGTCACTGCAGCCTGGCACTGCAGAATCGTGATGTGACCAGTACCAGCAGCCGAGGAAGTGCAACGCCCAGTACACACGACCTGTCTAGCCGATCTGCAAGGCCGGTGAGGCTGTATTGAATATCGCCTCGCAAATGTTCTTGCACGTCCACGCTGCTTAACTGTTCTGGCGATGTTTACGGCGCGGCACATAGAGCAACGCAAGTTCCAGCTTGAACCGCAGGGTTCGCTGACTTACCTGTTCGGCGGTGATTCCGGGAGGTAAGTCGCCGGGCTGCCCGTAGCTCTTGAGCATACTCTGGGCCAGCTTGAACTTGCGGTAGGCCATCTCGGTGTCCTGGCGCTCGTGTTTGCGCTTGTGGGAGTACAGCTGCCCGCTGGAATGCAGCACGTAGCTGCACCCCGGCCGGATGCAGTGGATGTGGTTGCAGATGCGCGAGAACCGGCAGTTCTCGTATGAGCAGTGCTCGTGCTTCATGAACTTCTTGAAGCCGTCCTTGTTCAGCTGCTCGTCTTTGATGTGGTATGTCTTGTGCTTCTCTGCGGGACGAATGGAGAAAGAAAGGAAAGACGGCATTAGAAAAGGGCCTAGAAGATGGCCCTTCTGCACCCTAATATATAAGCCTCACAGATGGCTCCTCTTAAAGAAGAGACCTACATATCGTAAGCATTCACAGTGCATGGTGGATCCAGATTTCACCATTCACCATAGGCTAAATGTGGGCGCCTCCGTTATTCTTGACGTTGAAAAACTGAGCCGTAACAAGAGGAATAAACGAAGTCACGTCGGCACAACTGCACCGACAACTGCGTTCACATGATCCTTTTTTCAAGGGCGAATGAAGCCCAAGTGAATGAAGTCGCAAAACGCGTGCAACAATGCTTTTTATTTATTTTTATTTTTAATTGACAGCGTGCGTGTGGAGCAAGACATGTTGGTGCGCTTACCGATATCAGCCTTGTTCTTGAAGGTAGTCTTGCAGCCTGGTCGGCGGCAATGGAAATGCGTGGTCCTCTGCCCGTAGAAGAGGCACGTCGGAGTGTTACAATCCTCGGTTGCGCGGAACCTCTGGAAGCCTTCCTGGATGATGGCCGAGTCCTTACGATGGTAGTTGGCATGCATTTGAACGTCTGACGTGCTGATGTACACCTTGTCACAGTTATCCTGCAATGTGAAAGAAGAGACAGATGTGGCATTCAATTCTCGAAACACTGATAGCGGCAGAGGTTTACCGTAAACATCTAATGAAGATCTGTGGCCTAACGCACAGAGCTCTTCGTCCACAAGAGTTGTTTGCAATTGGCTGGTCACCCTCGCTAATAACATGTACAAAAGCACAATTTACTGGCAACTGCTGCGCTCATAACTGTTCTAAGATAATTTTTATGAGTACAGCTCGTTAAATTTGAACTGGCGCCAAAATGTTTTAAATGCACTATCCGAAACAAACATTTTGTTAATTTTTCCAACTGTTACACGGTTTCGGTTTCGTGCGAACAAGTTCAAAACAGGAACAGATGGGAAGTGGGTCGACTTGAAAATTTGACACACAACGCAGTAGTTCCGACATTCCAGTCATTGCCTTAGCTCAAGAAATAGAACAGGAGTGATTAGTTCACATAACGCACGAAAAAAAAAAAGGAAGCATAAAAATCGCGGCAAAGCTCACCTTTAGACAATGGTAATGTGTCTGTTTTCTGTTGTGAGCACAGTTGGGGAACTTCTCCGAGCAGTCGTCCATGGGACTGTAGCGCAGGAAGCCGTGCTGCAGGGACTCGTCTCGCTTCTTGTGCCACTTGAAGTGCCGGATCATTTCTTCCTTTTTCACAAAGACCTACACGTATGGAAGCAAGGAGGCATCTCCTGTGAGCTATACGCTGTGTCCAGCAATCGGAAAACAGGTGAAGAAACAGTAAAAGCTGACGTGTCTTCATGACAGAAAAAAAAAAGACGCGATAAACAGCAAAAAAAAAAAAAGGCCGCCATCTTTTTTTTCTTTTTTTCCGTGACAACGCGGTACCAGCAAGCTCATGTGCAGACTATTCTGCAGTTGGGATGGGCGCCAGATCGTAGCGACCGCAGGAAATAACTCCGAAAAGATGTCATAAGGTATAAGCCGCACGCAGCGCCAATAAAGTATATTTTCCTGTGGTTTCACTTACATTTTCTTTTTGACCACGAATTTTAGCGACCACATTTAACAATAGTGTGCCCGTAGTTAGGTTAAAACACTGCCTTAAGCTCTTCTTGATAACAGGGCTGCCAGCACATCACTCATCGTGCTCGTGGCAACTGCCAACAGGAAAGAGATGGAAAGAGAGAAATGTATACGTCTAAGAACACTTTGACAATGCTCCCACATGACGCAGTTTGCCTGGCAAAGGGTACGACAACCTTCAGATTCGCTCGGCAAGAGTCAACAGCTGTCATTTCTAAATTCTGAAAGGAGTGCTCAGTTAGTGATCTGTTCTAACGTATATATATATATATATATATATATATATATATATATATATATATATATATATATATATACGTTAACACAGATCACTAATGATCATTAAGAATGAATGATCACTAATGAACGGTCCCGTAAGGTATTCACGTCACCAACACTCTTTCTGAGCGTCTATATACACTTTACACACTGCAAAATTTTCTCGGAATCGGAATGTACATAGACCTGCGCCACAGTACAGACGTAAGGCTGCATTAGTAAAGGTAATGTAGAAGCTAAGAAGCAACGTTCATCGAACTCGACATCCGCACACAGTTCAAAAACCCGTATGGCTTCTTGCAGTCTCCTCCACGGGGCAAGTTACCGCGGCGCTGAAGAATATGCTTCTGCGATCCGCCAATAAAGACAGGTAGCGGGCAAAGTGCGACGTTGGCAACTTTGTCCCCTACTTAACTCCTACTTCAGGACTATCTCTGCTCACCGATATCGCCAGCGTGCTTAGAGGACAAAACAAACAAAGCGTTCCAAATTAAATGCCCAATACTTTTTTATGCGCTTCCTCGTGTGGCTCGGCGTTCGCCCGTATATACAACAGAAAGGTGGCGAGGATGAGATGCATTAGCCAGGCATTTGCAAATGAAGAAAGCGCGGAAGCCACAAACCAGCATCCATTATCAACGGGAGCCGATGGGGTTGCTCAGTAAACGGATAAGAGAAGCCGGAGCATCGAGACACCCGAAAGGTGCTAGCATGCTCGTGCCGTCGAGACCGCATTCTCGTCTCTGTACGCCCGCTATGGCGCCTCGAGGCGCCGGCGTTATCGTAGGCCTACACGCACTGCCGATTTCTTTTGCTTCCGACGAGCGCTCCTTGAGGCCGCTCGGCCATACGCATAGGACTATATTTCACGCCGCTTCTGGCGCGGTCGCTCCGTTCTCGGCGCCGGTAATATGCGCCCCTGGGTTACCACTAAAAGCTTGACCATTCGGTCGGGAGCGAAATGAAAAAAAAAAAGAAGAGACAAGCAAGAGCACGGAGCAACTGACAGCGAGAGAAAAAGTAGCACACCACTGTGGTAATCAAGTTCCGCGCATTCATTTCGCGCGCCTCCCTAACGAGGATCGTTTCTTCGCTTCTTTAGTTTTGTCTTCCTTTCTTTTCTTTCTCTCCGTTTTCCTGGTCCTCTGCTTATTGCCGTAGATGTGTTATTTTCTCTTTCTTTCTTTCTTTCTTTCTTTCTTTCTTTCTTTCTTTCTTTCTTTCTTTCTTTCTTTCTTTCTTTCTTTCTTTCTTTCCCTGGCCCTCTACTTCTGTGGTTCGTGTGCAGAGGTTAGGCCAGTACACACTTAACTTTTCGTTACTGCGAGGCACCTGCTTCCAAAAGTGCGTTAGTTTCAGCACAAATAGAGCAAGAGAGAAACGAGCGCCAGGAGTCAAGACACGGCGGGCATCACGCGTTCTTGCTGCGCTTTTTCGGAGTGAACCGGGCGCTGTAAGCACGAACTTGGCGGGGAGCACCGAACGAAGGGCGCTTAAAACTTTAGAGGCATGCAATTAAAGCAAAATAAACAAAAAAGGACAGGATAAAAAAAACCGAAAGCCCTCCCAAGGTCGAGCGAAGGAACGTGTTCAATGGCGTCGTTTATATTTGGTTTAACACGGCCGACTTCGTGCCGTTCGGTTTCTCACCTATCTTGAACAAACACATATGGAAGACCAAGTGATGAGGGTTCTTCGGTTCGCGGAAAATAAGAAAGAAAGAAAAAACAAACAAACAAAAAGAAAGCAGATACGACCACCACCTTTGCAGCTCTGAAAGCGTAAAGTCACGAGGCTCTTCACGGAGCGCTCTTCAGTATCATATAAGCTATATTCCGTGGAAGAACTGTGCTAAATCTATAGTTCCATGTCTTGTACTGCCTTGTCTCGAAGACATCACGTTCTTTCAGGCTCACGTTCTGAGGAATAGTTCCAGGAAGCCAGGAACACAGAGCAATAGGCTCCGATGTAGACTTTTCATTGGCGACTAAATAAGCTCGCATAGAGTTGTGGCCAATGCAACAGCACAACTCTGGACGCTGCAGTAAACAGCAGAACATCGCATGCTTCAATCGTGGTGAGCCCTGCGGGAGCTATGCACCCAAGTTCGCACTTCGGTCTAATTGGTTGCTAATCAATGAAAGAAACTTTACACTACAACACAACGCACAATACAGGTAATAACAAACACGACAATGCCACTCCTGTTGTGCTCGTTCCTTACTTCACTGTCCTTTTTCGATGATTGCTAAGTCACTTCTTCAACGGTCACACGGGCGTCAAAGTGACCCAGGCAGATCCGCGGTCACTTCGCTCGTTAAGACAAAATGTTGTGCGCGACGACACATTTCCTTGACACGTCTTTCCTAACCGGCGTAGAGGCTGCCAAATGCAATAAATAGTTTGCGAAGTGTTTCGTTCATAAAACAGGTCCAGCGGCCTTCCGCGTGATGGAAATGCTCTCAGGCGACGCCTGGATAACGTACGGCCTGCGCGCACCTTGCTCGGGCGGCGCGGTATTTCCCGCCAGTTTCGTGTTTCCCGTTTACGACAGCTGTTCTGTGTTTTTTCCAGTTTCGCGTTCTTTTTCTTGCGCTTGCGCCTATAATTGTGACCAGCTAGCGCGGCCTGTTTCATGGCCTCCTCACCTCTCACTCCTTTATTTTTCTTCTTCTCTTCGCACCAGCTACATCGTTGATACATCATAGAGCGAGCAAGTATATAAGAACATTGAAGTATTTTGAGAGTTTACCTTATTTTCCTTGGAAGTAGCCAAGGCAGAAAATATAGTAATAATACATTTGCTCAGACAGAGCGGTGAACACTCATCTAGCTCTAGTAAAACCAAAGTTTACAAAATAAATGCGGTTAATATATTTATGAGAGATCAATCTATACAGATAGAACGCGGAATTCGCGGTACATGCATCCTGCCCGGAGGTTTCGCAATGATGAAAACTTGATCGTGGGGGATTGCCGCGTTCAAATGCCTGCTCACTATAATGTTAGTAACCTCTTATATCGGCTAATTAATGCTTAATTAACACCGTCACAGTGATTTGTCTTTCCAAGCTATTTGATCTTTGTATTAATTTTAGATGGAGCCAGTGAACAATGAATGCAGATAGTCGGGAAAGTGTCTTGATGCGTGTACTTTGGACCGTATTGGTTTGAGATAAATAATGCGATTTAAATCGAAATGCAGATACGTAGGTCGAATATTACAGTATTTATCGCAATTTAATACCACATTCTGGATGCGTATTAAGATTGCAGTGCTATGATGAGATTAACCACGAGCTCTTAAATGAAAGGATATATGGAATGAGGAACTCGGCGGTGGACTCAGTGGCATTGCCGCTTCCTTTCACCAAAGACTATCACGAAAGCGAAAGCACTTGTTGCCACGAACAGCTCTAACGAACGAACTTCTTCCTTGTGCCCAGATAAAGGAGGGCCCAGATAAATGGAGCCATATGTAAATTATGAACTTCGCAATCGCTAAGGCATGTTTACGAGCTGCTTTCACGCGTTCGTGCGAGCACTCTGTTGAACAAAGCTTTTCGGCACAAGTCAAAAGACTAACTGATGTGCATCGTTGCTGGTGACTTGGTAAAAGAACGCCGGAAAATAAACTATGCAGTCATAGCCTTCGAAATCTAGGCTTGCTGTCATTCCATAAGTACAACGTGTGGCCCATAACATTACGAAAATTGCGGCTAAGGCAGGAGTGAGGGTTGTGTGCAATGCCCCTAATAAACTGAGCGAGTTTTGCAAATTAGTCAACAGGGTGGATACTGTCGCGCGAAAAACTGCTTCAAGAATCATGCTCGCGGGTTCATTGACTGTACGAAGCAGGTCGTCTATAAAATCACGCTCGATCGTAGACGTTGCTATATCGGGCAAGCGGAGAGGTGCATTAATGATCGCCTGCTAAATGATCGCCACTATAAGGAAAACCTTACAGCCATCTGGCTACCCGCTGTAACACATGTGGTTGCACCCGGATCTTTAAGAAATGCGAAATAATTGGAAAATATATAGTGAAAAGCGCGCGCGAAAAATCTTCGAGGCCTTTTGCATATTCACAAGTGGCGACGCATTCGTCAGTTCTGCGTCCCTCCCACTATCAACAAAAGAAATGGATTATCTCCGTGGCTAACGCTTAACCTTCTTTTTCTTTCTTTTATGTCAGCTTCAATGATTTCTTTATACTAAACTTCTGCAAATAAAGCATCTGAATGCTAGTCAGCGCGTACGGTCCTGTGCTCTTTACTCGCTCGCCCCGTGTCGCGCTGTTGCTGTTTTATTCCAATGATGAACCAATCAGTCCCTTCGTACACATTGGTATACAGCATATAGCCTCCGCCAAGATCTCCTACCCGCCCCGAACTTTTGTGCTATCGTCACGCCTGTACCTTCTGTCACTTACCTTCCTGCGGTCAACCCCTATCACCTCATGCCTTGTAACCACATTCTTAATCTATGACACCGCAGCGAAGAACGAAATGTGCGATAAGCGGTAGCTTACCCTGGAGTTGCAGTCGAGGCAGTGGAAGTGCTCCCGGTAATTGAGGTCTTTGCAGTAATTGCTGCCACACTGGGTCGCGCTGGAGTACCTGCAATGCGCGGACACGTCGCATGTCAGCGCTCCTCTTTTGTTAAAAGGGGCGAGGGAGATATTCTTGCATCCGATAGCATGGAGTCGCGTCTCACCTGCGCACGTAGCGGGAGTAGTCGATGGGCGGAACCTTTGGCTGGTCCAGCTTCACCGACAGACAGTTGGCCAGGTTAGTGCTCATGAGACCTGCAGGAAACAATAAAAAAAAGCACGCACACATTTAGGGCCCATAACGTGTGGCAGGACGTTTTGCAGAAGGACTCTGTGTCATTGGAAGCGCCTGTCAACACGGCTAAATAATCTGTCCTTTTTTTTTTTTTTTCAGGCGCTAGAGCGTAAAATCAACCTCTCAAATGTTTGTTGTGCGCACTTCTTTAACGTCTTCTGCCTGCTATTTATGCTCAATTTCACTTTCTCTAAATTTGTAGAAACCTTATTCCCTGTTCAACGACTCGCTGTTGCCTAGAATGGCCGGTACTTAAATGACGATCAATGAAATCAAGATTGACAGTTTCCAGTGCTGGCATTCTTTCGCGTATCGCGTCGCTTACTAGTTACCTTGAATATGTTTCTTTAACGGAATGAAGGTCGCGTCCAATAAAAAATTCGTGTCGTCCCCGCTCGCAGCAGTGTGGCTCGGCTTCAAGAGTGAGTGAGTGAGTGAGTGGCTCGGCTTCAACTATGAGGCAACAACCAGTGCCTCATAGTTGCCCTACAGGTTAGCGGGCAACCGTTCAAGTCTGAAGGACAGTAGGACTGATTTCACTGCAACGAGACGCTTTCTTGTCAAGCGACGTATTACGGTTAAGCTCACTCAACCTGTCGCTAGCGATAACGAGCTACTATTACGCCAAAGGAAACAAAGAAACTGGCAACCTTCCCTGTGGGCGGAGTACGTAACCACACATGCGTTCCCAAGCGATGAATTGAAGGCTGAAAACGACACAAACTGCCCCAAGAACAAGGAGTGGCTCGAACGAGCGGTTTAAGGACGATACAGTGTTGCACGTATGCCAGGACCACGACAGCGTCGGCATTGCGGCTCACGTGACGCCGGTACACACTGCGCGCTATAGAAACCGCGACGCCGGAGTAAGCGCGCGCCTCATTACGGCAGCTCGCGCGTGTGGCGCGCTAATTGGCGCAACGGCAGAAACCGCCGCGGCATGGGCGCAGGAGGTGGCCGCCGCCGACTTCGCGCAATCTCCTGCGCGTGAGCCCTTTGTACAAACGCACATGCGTGCGGCAGGCGACCGCGTGCCGCCACCGGGACGTTTCGGTTAGCGCTTGTGCTCTCCGCGGTGCGATCGGCCGATCCATCATGCCTGTCTTCTTGGCTCTCCTCGGGGCCTCACGCGCCCACTACTCCCCCCCCTCCCCCTTCCCTATCCTTCTCTGCAGCTCGTCCCACCCGCGGCTATTGTGTTGCGTATACAGAACTAAGGCACGTTCACGAATTTGAGCATACAAAAAAAAAAGAAAACGACCGAAAACTAACAATAAATGTGAAGCGGTGGAAAACGCTTCGCAACACTATCTGCGCTGCTCGTATCTTTCTTTCTTTTTCTCGGCTTTCGAACGGCCGAGGTGAGCGAGTGGGCAGGCAGGCGGACGCCGCCGCATTATCATACGAAAATTAAAGCGATCGAACCAAGCCACCGGTTGGTCACATGCTGAAACTTTGCTCCCGCTTCTTTTTCTCATGTGTGTGTATGCGTTGCTTAATATTTCTTTTTACCTGTTGTCAGTCTCGAACGCATCTAATCTTGAACCTGGCATTCCCCGCTCCAAGTTCTATTTCCTGTTCTATTTTTTTTTCTGCCCACGGACAAGGAGGGGTCATGAAAACAATGCGAAAAATAGGGAAGCAACGGTCTGCTTGCTGCAAGTTTCGTCACAAAACTGACGCTGGCGCCCAAGAAAAGGCCTTTGCTGGGAAAGGCAGTGGTAACATCGTGCGCCGAAGACCACCAAAAACTTAAACAGGCCGTAAGAAACCAACCATATAATCGTTGAGACACTGCTGGCACAGGGTCTTATCGTTTTCTTTTTCTGCCGCGCATGAAAGGTCATGCTTTAGATGTACTCATGCGAATTCATGGCCGCAAAATACGAAAAAGAAAATTACACTAAAAAAGCATGCTTGCACGTATATCTGTTAAAGCGTCGGTCATTAGTGTAGAAAATGCCGCAAATTGGATAAAACGCATTTCTTGGGATGAAAAAGAAAATTAAAGAAGAAAATAAGGAGAAACAAAGACGCATCTAGCATAGTAGATGGGAAAGCGACTATGCGCGGCTCGCACATGAAATACAAAACGTCGCTGAGCTCTTTCGAAACCACAGGCAGCAACACAACACCGGCGCACTTCTACGGCTATGTCACAGACAGCTTGACTGACACCCGTTTCGATGCGAAAGCGTCAACCGGCGGCGTCTGTAACAGCGAAACGGCACCTAACTTCCCATTGGCTGCGACGCCACGTCGCAAGCGCGCTCGTGACGCTGGCTCGCGCCGACTGGCTCCTTCCTCGACGGTGCAGAGCGGGCGAAAGGGAACACCTATACCGCGATATTCCGCGAGGGGAGAGGGCTTCGCCGCGACGCCACGTCACCCCCATTCTCGCTCTCGGAAACCTATGTTATAGGTGGTGGTGATGTTACCCGCGCGTTTCCTGTGCGCGCAAGCTCTCACCTACCTTCTAACTGCGCCTCGGCAAGGTCAAATCAAAACGCGCCAAGCGTTTCAACGCATTCGCTTTCGCGCAACAAGTTCATAACCCAAAGAACCGCACAGCGGCGTTCAATTGGATATTAATGATTTCGCATTCACAACTGAGAAAGTGCTTAGGTATCCGCGGATTCTTTTTTCGATGGTACAAACATTAAAAAAAATGAAAGAGGAAGAACGAGAAACGTCGAACGAGCGCCTGTTTGTAAACTACCTGTGTCTTTCGTTCTTAGTGCTCTCTGAAGTTTTACCGTGAGCAACGTCCTCAAGGCAGCTCACCCCGAATTCAGCCGCATTTAAAGGTGCACCCTGAAGGGCGTGGGAGGATATCAAGTTGTATTCCTGGCTAAAAGCGTACATTGCTGTGGTAGCTACAGCTAGCGTGTCGGCCGTTGAGAAGCTGAATTCGCCAAACAGTTCGTAAATGAGATAAGAACTTTTGACTCACCTGTGCCTGCGAACTGACCCATAATAGGGTGCTTTGGCAAAGAGTTTTGCGGCATGGTTGCGTAGGAACTGAGAGTGTGGTGCACAGCGCTACATTGATCAGAACGCCCTATGCATGGCCGGCATGTGATCAATATATGCAACCGTCCACGTAAGCCTGGGACCGATATTACTATGCTTTCACAAGGCGGTTGTCTAACGACAAACAGTTCTTAAGGAAGACTGTTCAGGGAGTGCACAAATCATTGCGTTCATGCAGAAACTGTTCGTCACTGACAGGCTGTGATCGCTAATGCGGCAGGCGCGCGTTTCTTGCAAATTCCTCAAACGTTCGAACCGCTTCTCGAATACGTGCACCGTAACGTAAGCTGCAATGATAATCACCTAATCACGTTCAACGATACAGCGGGCGGCGTCTCGACCAATGCCAGAATGCCCTAACAGGTGGCTTTCACGAGTTCGACCACAAGTCCGACGGCGCCAGTAGCCTCTAACAGCGCTGCGCACATCTATAGCACGCAGGGGCTAGCGGTATATATCATCGGGGTGGCGTCGGGTTGTTTCCGATGGCTATCGATTCCTGTCGCCCTCTCATCTCTCGCCCCGGCGCTGTCCGTCGGACCGAAATGAATCGGGACATTGCACAAGGCCTCGATCGCGGCGGTCGCTCAGCGTTCTTCCACGACTTCCATTCTTCTTTTCTCCGACCGGTTCCATCGGTGGTCCGGCGGTCCAGCGTGCGCGGCGCTGGACAGGCGTGCAGTCTGGAAGAGCCTCGAATGCGCGCGCAAGTTGAGAGAGGGGGCGGAATTGGAAACGTTACTCGCGTTTCGGGAAAAACCGGCCCCTGACAATTAGGCGCATGCGACCGGCCTTTTAGCGAGCCGCTGAGGCGTAAAAGGAGGCGATAGCCGGGCAGGGCCACGACAGAGGAGCAGCTCTCGTTTCTGTTTTCCCATGGAATATGTAATGACGGCCGAGTGAGGCCACGCGCGCGCGCGCGATGCATGCAGTAGGCTTCTATATACATATACACACAGGCGCAACACCCCTCCCACCCACCCCTCTCCGCTTCCTCCATAGCGTAATCGCAGACTTCGTATGCATATCGCTGTTGCCGGAGACGCCAGTAAGGGGGGGGGGGGGGGGGGCAGAATTTAATCGTATTATTTTCGATCCGTGACACAAACTTTTGCCGCTGCCAAAGAATGTGCGCTCGGATAAGACGGAACATGGCCTTCGAAGAAACAACTCGAGCATCGAAGAGTCCTCGCCGAGGCGATCGCCAACAGAAAGCACCGAATGGGAGAAATCGTGATTCTTTCTCTCTGTTTCCCTATTTCTTTTTCTTATTGTTTCTTTTCCTCTGTTGTTTTGGTTCGCTGGCGGCCTTAGGTCGCTCGAAGATGGAAAGTTTGGTAGAGAAAGAGAGATTCCGAAACGGGGACGGCGTCTGTGTGTGCGTGCGTAACTTGGCGACGGCGACTCACTCGACGGCGAGATGGATTGCCCACTTTGGGGAGCGTTCGCGGCCCCCTGTACATAGCCTCTGACCTTCGCGATAAGCAGAAGGTTTTTTTAGTTTTTAAATATCAGCGGTGAGTGTAGCGATGAGCGATAACTCGATGTTATTTCTACATATCTCATGCGGCCGCCTATAGGCATGGGAGTGTAATCAAATGGAAATGAAGCAGGTATATCCAGCTTTTCCTCCGCGCATAGGACGGTCGACGTTGAAGAAGAAAAAAATAAGCTAGGCTCACGTCCATAAAATGTGAGCAGTTCTGCCTGATCACCATCTCGGTTACCGTAACGTAGCCTGTGAAGCCACCTTACAGCTCAATATAGGTTGTATTTCATTTCTATTTTTCAACTTCGTCTTTTTTTACGCTGTATCGTATTAAGTACTGACACAGATGTCTTGAATAAATTAAGCAGCAGGCTTCTGCTTATTAAAAAGTTTGCGCCGATAAGTACTGAATAACGTGTTATTGTGAAATATTGTTGACGAATTCAGGTACTTCCTCAACCACGAGTCATGAACGTTTTAAGAGTATAACGCCAAAGGCACTACGTTACACATACAGCAAATTAACTCATTTACAGCAGCTTGTCATACCTTATCAGCAAAGTAATAATTACTTCCTTCCGATTTTTGAAACATGTATTCTCTATCGATGGAAAGGAAAGAAAAAGAAAGGAAACGTTCATTGTAACGAGTCCGCTGTGTCACTGTGCATTTGACATACGGACTCGAGGTGCAGCTTTATTTCCGACCACTCCTTGCTCAATGTTTTCGTGTGTACCCGTTTCCTTAATATTGATCAGGTGACAAAAGCGACGCAATAACCTTTAAAAGAAAAAGGAAGTAATGAGAACTAGAACAAGTGTCTCTACAAACAGGCGATTCTGGTAAATCGTAGGCAAAGCGCAGCATTCCTTTTTTGGCCATCCAAAAGTGGGGCTCGTTCTGCGCTTACCTTTCTTGTAGTCTGTTACGTCGTGCGTCGCGAGAAATATATGGGTGGCTATTCTGGTACCTATCTTTTTCTGAATGGCGCGCTTATTTAGCTATTTATTTTTGTATAGCCGTTCTGCACTGACGGACGCTGTATTTTATGCAACCCTACCCGCTTAACCAGGCCGGCCAACGGGAAACCTCGAAGCGGTTTCCCAGGCGTGTTAAGAGGAAACGCCTCTCTCGGCCAAGCTGACCCCAACCCTAACTAATCGAACTGTCTCATCGGGCCCTGTGGTAAACAAGTTCTGCGCTAAGAGACAAAAAAGACCGCTGCAGCAGCAGTATCTACGTTTCCTTTTATTTAGGTCATTCCGTGCGAATGTCTCTGGCGCGCCGGAATTGTGATCCCCTCTCTGGTCAAATCGGAATGCCGTTCCAACGAGCCAGAACGTTCCTGTCGCGTCGATTTGTTTCTTTATTGACCGGCTAAGTGGAAAGTGATATGCGTCGAAAACTTGACTGTTACGCTAGTTTATTTTTAAACTTAATCGATACTGTCGCAAGACCGTCCCACGGTGTTGGAGTCTGTCGAGGTTGTTTGTCACAAAATCCTGAGCTCTTACTGCACCGGTTGCAGATCTCGCTCCTCGAAGAACGTATTTTCATTCCATGACACTTTCTTCAATATCCCCTTTCTTGTAATAAGCCAAAAAATTATAGTTTACAAAATAAAGCATTTCCTCAACCAATCAATATACCAGAACATTAAGATTTGTTAATTTCTGCCACGAAAAAAAAATTTTTTTTCGCTTTGACTAAAACGATGACGCTAAGTTTTCACTTTCATACCGATTCAAGGATAATTCCACATTTTGTCAAGGACACTGCCCTAAGCACGGTTAATAACAATCACCGAAATTCCACATTGGGGGCGTTCCAATCAGACCACAAGCGGCATAAGAAAAAAAAAAAAAGAGGTGGAAAAGTCAAACGTGTTCTTATACGCGGACACTTCGCTTTGAAAAATGCCTTGCCGCGGAATGACCCATTTTCGTTTTTGGTTATTCCCCCTCCGCCGCTCACGCACTGTGCTTATCTCACCATCGCCAGTCCGTTCATCGCGGCGCTGCAGGGCGGAATTCATGTCCTTGGCTCCGAGCGTGAAGCAGTACTTCTGCGACACCTATTCGCGCTCTCGCGTTCAAAGGGACGACGTCGCACCGCGTGGGTTGAAAAAAAAAAACACGGAAACAGGCATGTATAATTCCTCCCGTCGACTCGCAAAAGTAAGTAATTCGAAAACTACGGAAAGATTGCTGCGAGACAATGCGTATGCGTGCTCCTACGGATATGCAAGCAATAGAGCCTCCTAGGCGCATTGATATATATATATATATATATATATATATATACTTGCATACGTACGCAAAGAGAAAGCGATCGCTTAATTTGCGGGCTGTTTTCGCACCCAGACAAGAAAGGAGAAAAGTAAAAGCAGTCGCGACAGGAGAATGTGACCACACCGAAGCAATCCATACGCTTGAAACGCCTGCGGATTTAGGTTTCGTCGCGGAATAGTCTTTTTTTTTTATTCCATTTAGTTTCTTTGTTACTCGGCCCGCCCATACGTTAAACCTAATCATACCGTGTTGGAAGAAATAGCGCGATGCATGCAGATGTCCTTGAGCTCGTGGATTACTGAGCTTCGACACCTTATCGGCGCAGTTTCGCGCGGTCGAAATGTCTCAGTTTGAACACGACAAAAAAAAACAGCATAGCTTCAGGGTATGTAAATGGAGCGAGAAATAAGAACAAGAAGAAAAAAAAAAGAAAACTATGTGGGCAGGCGACAGACGAGCTTACTTATAGAGTCGAGGCCATTCCAAGACTGGGGGAACTAATTTGAAGAGTCAGAGCAAAGGAAGGGTTCTCGCGAGATGTGGAACGCATTGGCTTTCGTTGGTTGCGCTTATAGTGTATACCATTACACATTATTCGGGCTTGTTTGGGAGATTAGCGTATAGCTAAGAAACGGAGCCTGGATAAATTCTTTGCCTTTCCCTTATCACTTCTGTTTCCCCCTCTTCAAGCAAAGTAGCGTTTGCTGTCCGTCTGATAGCACGCGAACCTTAGTTCACTTCAGTTTATACTCCGTACTACGCAGAATGTGCTCTCTCTCTCTCTCTCTCTCTCTCTCTCTCTCTCTCTCTCTCTCTCTCTCTCTCTCACACACACACACACACACACACACACACACACACACACAGAGCGAGAGAGAGAGAGAGAGAGAGAGAGAGAGAGAGAGGGAGGGAGGGAGGGAGAGAGATCAACAGAGAGGGAGAGACAAATAGAGGGGGAGAGAGAGAACACATTCTGCGTGGCAAATATAACCACCGTAGTTGTTACAGGGCATAAGGAAAGAGCATTAAAAAAAAAAAGAATGACAGTGAACGAAAGCCTATAAATGGAACGGATTCTCGTCTATGCTTACACCAGTGCCAGGCGAAATGACGCGCGCATGCCTACGAATAATCACAATGGCGAGCTCCGCAGGACAGCAAGCGCCGCTGCGAACAACAGTCTCAATATCGGATTCGCCCCAGCAAGCAGACGCGCGCGTGTAGTATACAGCCCCATGCTCACTCCTCGTTCGAGCCTTCTGCTTATACTTCGTCCGCATTTTTGATTCACCAGAGACGCGTCTGGCCGTAGTTGGCTTTCCATGCGGCTGTTCCCCGTCTTTTCTTTATTATTGCTGTTCTTGACTCCCGATCGAATGTCTTCGGCCGACCGAAACGTCCTCGTCCATGCCATTTCCACCAGGCTCAGAAACGCAATCCCGTTCAAATTACGGCAGTCACGCCACGACTGGCGCGATGGGCTAGTAATAAGAGCGATGTCGCACTTGCACTATAGCGAAGCAGCTGCCCACTCGATGCTTTGTTTGGCTTGCCGAATGCGTCCTGTATACGCGACTGTGGCTTCGTTAACGCTGATAGCCCCAATGGAATAAACAGCCTGGTGTAAACAGCGCAAAACGTAGACGAGAAGACGAGACGAGAAGACGACGTCTCGTGTCCCGTCTGCATTTAACACCAGGATGGAAAACCAATAAGCCCAAGCTGCTACTCTAGCGGAATAAACAAGCCGCCATTATATAAGAAGCGACATCATGTACGTGACTTGAAGATCGGCAAGCAGGCGCCACGAGTATGAAATCAAATGAACATTACCTTGAAAGACGAGAGCAGGAAGCGCGCAAGTGTTTTACGGGATGGCGTAGAATTGGAGAGATCGACGTCGGTCGAACAATGCGTGCCTGAAGCTAGAGCCAACTTTTGAAAATAAAAGGCAAGTCCCCTAGTCGAAACGCGGGCTTAGGCATTCCTTGTTCGAGCACTGTTGATAACAGGAAACAAGCATTCATTCGGCAATATGTTATAGCGATTTCCCGCTGATTTCGGGGAAGTCAAAAGAAAAATAATGACAAGGGATGAAGCAGTGGCATGCAAATGCAGTGCTTGAAATGCGTACAATCTTACGTCTGCAACTAAGCCCGACTTCGACTTCGTCGCAGCTTTTCTTTTTCATTTCTGTTACTGTTTTGGGCTCCTCTTAAAACACTAATGTGCTCGGCAACGTTTAAGACGTGATATAGGCTAGTTTGTTACCAGAACAAAACTCGTCGGTTTAAAATTCGGAACTTATCAAACGCATAGATTGTCGGTACCTCTCAGACATACAAAGAAACGCTACCTTATATGCAGCGAGATGCATTCTTTACTCTCAGGCAGGTTGACTATTTTTTCTTAGCCTATCGCTGCAAATTTTTATTTACCACGTCAGCACTGCTTGACCACTTACAGTGTAAGATTAGACCCGACATTTGTACGAAGGCGAAATCCCTCGTTTTATTTTTTTTTTTAGAATCATCTTCCACCATATACTTGCAATCACAAAATGAAAATCGTTCCCGTCCGTTTTAGTTTTCACTAAGACGACAACAGGACTCACTGCAGAATAACACGAATTTAAAGCCCACTGCATGCTCGCGTGCTTTTGATGAACGGTGATCACGTGACACGAAAGCGCATGCACGCAGCCAGGTGTCTAAAAACAGTCTTCCCTCCACATCTACCTGCTGTGCTTTCTATGCGTGCCATCCTTATATGGTCAGAAAATTCCGAGCTTACCCTTATTTATTATTTTTTTTTTAACTTTTTCATTTGAACAGTCGGTCGAGTGAAGCAGAGCGAGATCCTTTTCCCGAACAGCCGTGTAATGGATTACGGCTGCCCTTCTGTCAACCCCTGCTATCGCTTCCCTCTCGCTCCCCCCCCCCCCCCCCCCCACGTGTGATCAGTTCTCCTTACGACGCCGAGCTCAACCTTGCAAAGAACACGCATTCGCAACGACGGCGACGTCACCGCTCTCGGACGTCCAAGACAAGCAAACAGAGCGGCTCTGTTCTTCTCCGCTCCGAAATAGGTCTTATCTGTTTTGCAAGGGATATAGCCAGTTTCACGGGCGAATTACGAAAAGGCAAGACGAAAGAAAACGTAAGTTAACCCCGCCGGTCCGCGGCGGTGAAAGCCAAAAAGGGTCGATTCGTTTTCGAAACATCCTCGCGCTTGCCGCCATATCTGACTTTGCATATTCAACTAACTCTCGACGCGCTCCGATTTTAACCTGCTTCCTCCTCCTCCCCCCCCCGGCGACCAGTTTGCGCGGTTTGTCGGCAAAAAGATAACACACCGCGAGGAGGACGGGACACAGGTCGAAAACTCGGGGAATGAATGCCGCCCGCTGTATACACCGACCACACGAATGCGCGCTTTCTGGAAGGTAGACAAGACGGTGAACAGCACCAAAAGAAAGAAAAAAGACCAAGAAGAAGAAAGGAACAAAGACAGCATCAGCCAGCGTGGTCGGCGATCGTTGCCTCTACCAATGGATAAAACGAGAGAAGAGATAAATTAGTGCATGGGCTGGCCTTCTAAATACTGGTTTTGCTTCGATTATTGCGTTCGTTCCATCGTATATATAGCCTTTCTTCTGCATCTTTTTGTTTTGTTGTATAGGAGCAAGTGTAAAACTGTAGCCTCGCTGTTTGCCGACGACATATGTAAGTTTTGATTAACAGGACGTTTGCCTGCCGCGAAATCTGTGGGTGCATCCGGCGCGCTAACGACGGGAAGGGCTATAGACGACGTGTCTGCAGCTCCTGATATAGCAAATAAACAGAAGAAAAAGAGACGTGGGAGGAAACAAAGTAGCACTTCGCTTTGACGAACTTTGAGGGTCATCGAGGAGTTGCTCGCTCAAGTATGCGTGCATTGACACGAAATGAAAAGGAGCTTGCTGTCGGCGCGCCATGTCATGTACAATTGCTCGTTGACAGTGTATAGTCGTGATTTTCAAGTGGTCTTCGATGTACTGGGCAGAATAGCACGAGAATGCAATGCTGCACTTTACGCTTCTTTGATTGACGACGTCGAGTGCTTGGTAGAGGCAGAACTTATTAGGTCTCAATTATCTAAGGTAAAGATAAGCTTGTAGAAACGTAGTAATGGCTGATTAAATTGTTAACTGCAATTTGTTGCTACCTCCTTCCTAAATTACTCTCATTTTTTTAAGGATTACTTTACGGATTAGTTTAAGGCGTTGAATTTCACCCTCTGCTTATTTTATTCACAGCTGAGCTATGCTCGTCGCTTCTATCAGAACCTGCGGCGTCGTAACTAAACACCAGAGGCCGCTTTGTTTTTTTTCGTTCTCGTAAGCAATATACGTTACTCCGCTGTTACGAGGATGAGCGTCGGTTTTTAATTAACTCCCGTACTCCCGTGCGCGACCGCGGATTGCGCCAGGTCACATCGAGCGCCTCGCAAATATATATGACTTATCGACGCGGCGTCGCCAGAAGGGAAGAAAGAAAAAAAGTAAGGAAGACAAATTCGCGTTTGGAAACTACAGTATATTAATTACGCCCAAGGTCGTGTTCTGGCTTGTATCCCCGTTTCAATCTTGCTTCCTCTCTTCTTGTCTCTTCGGCCTGTAGGCATGCACGCACGAGGACGCACACACACACACACAAACGCGCACGCACACTCGCACGTTTGTTCGCTGAGCGCTGTGACCACTCAATTTGGGACTGGCGTCGATGTTGTCGCCAACGAATCTATAGCACGCAGCGCGCGCGCGCGCTGTGAAAGCAATTTTTCTTCGAACCGTTTAAGCGATATCGTAAAGTTGTCCCATAGCCGGGCTTCTGTTCACGGGGAAAGTATATATGGAACGCCCGAGAAAAATGATCCGGGTGTTCTGGCCTTGTAATGACTTCGATTAGCGCGAACCATGCATGCGCAGAAGTGGCCTGACCGTGAAAGGAAGCCGCGCGCGCGGCGTCTTGCTGGTGGGCACCGGCAGCGACAACTTGACGAAGTCGCGAGCTGGTCCGAGAGCTGCACACGAGGTACCCTGTCTACACTGCGTCGGCGTTTCCTTAATGCCGGCATATACGTCTGAGCTATAAGGAGCTCATGCCGCCGCCGACAGAGTTATAATGGAACTGGCTCTGATGAGGTTCCACGACGAGAATTTCGTCATTATATCAGGAGTGCAACAAAGATCGTAGCGCATATTAATGACATAATTGCGTGATTATAGGTTGTTGCACCGCTGTAACTTGCACAGATTAAACAAAAAGGCACTCAGTTACAAACGACACGTACAATATTTACTTATGTTTACCAACTAGCCCAACGTAAAGCTGTTCCAAGACGTAGAAAAAGCCTTCGAACCAGTTTATAATTTCTGGTGACGTGTACGCCCGAGTGGAGCAAAGCTTTTTCCCACATTGAAAACATTTTTTCTTCCCCACGTAAGTGCAAGCTTAACTGGACTTTTTCTGTGGGTGAGTTTACAGGTGCGCTATAGGTGAGCTTCTATCGGTGACATGTACAGGGTCGGGTAGACAGCCCATATAGCGCGCTCCTTTTTCGAGCCGTTTGTCTCACGAAGGATAGCTGCGTTTCTTGTGTTCTAGCTCCGTTTCCCGTGTGGTATCCGAATACGATACGAAAAATCATCGTAGAAATTTTGCTATGTTCCTGTTGAGCACCTGTTACCTCGAGTGGACTTATGGGTTTTGGCAAGGGTATATAAGTAGAAAGCCTCTGAGGCAAGGTTCCTGTCGTAAAAATGTTGCCCCAAGTTTTTTTTCTTGCTTGTCCTACCGTTCAAGCTATCATCTCGTGATAAACTCACCGGCCGCATGGCTCATGGTAGGCACTGCTGCGAGCGGGCTGCTTCCGCCGCCGCTGGAAGACGATGACGAGACGGGAGCGTTGGCCAGAACGCCGCCAGCGGCGAGCGTGCTGTTCAGTGCCTCGGGCGCCATCTTGCCGCCGAGGGTGGCCAGCGTCAGCAGAGTGGTAGCCATGTCCTGAGGAAGCATCGCCTGTCGAACAAAGTCAGCAGCGTGAGAAGTTGTATATCTTTTTTAAATCGGAACGTCCATATATGTATCATTGGGCTAGAAACCTATAGCTAGGAGTTGTCAGCGAAGTCGTCGTCCACATATAGTGCCGTTCAAGAATTCAAACGGTTTTTCGCACCGCTGACAACAGAGAGTTCTAGTATATATGACGTGCAAGTCATATATCCGTCTTCATTGTCTTCATCCTACTTTAATGCAGTTACATAGCAAGCATAACTTTAATGCGGTTACAAGCATAACTTTAAAGTCGTGACGTCAATGTCAGTGGCATCATAGCCCGTATGCACAAAAAAGTTTTTAAGTTAAAGTGTTCGCAAGGACAGGCGTCAGTCAGTCGCGAGCCAGCCTCACGATATATATATATATATATATATATATATATATATATATATATATATATATATATATATAGAGAGAGAGAGAGAGAGAGAGAGAGAGAGTGTGCTCTGCACTTTGACAATGTATACTGAAAAATGCGCGTATCTGAAAAAGAATAAAAATCGTGGGAACACGGTGAGCGCGTTTAGTTTTCTTTTTCGAAAATTGGCTCTCTCTTCCCAGTCCGGAAGAACAAGAAGTGCAAGAAGAAGAAGAAGAAAAAGCAGCTGCGCAGGACGAAGAGCTCAACGCTGAACACCTGTGTTTCCAAATACTCTCTCTCTCTCTCTCTCACACTCTAAATTTTTTCTTTCCTTTCTGAACTCAGACCAGGCCGCCGGGTAAACAGACGAGAAGGCAAGAGGAGCGTAGAACCATTGTTGTGACTGGAATTCGCAGCGCTTGGAGTAGAAGCCCGCCGCGGTGGAACACGCGCGAGCGTGCGCACTTACAGATGCACGCGCACGCACACGCGCACACACGCGCAATCCAGTACGAGTCGCAGACATGCAAAGGTGACTGCCGACTGCTCCTTAGACGCGCATCTGTAGCGCGGCACTGCCTTTTAGCTTACACGTAACACGTGTCAAAATTTCATCCTCGGCGTTCTTTATTTCTCGCGCAACAAGCACGTTGATAGCTTCACCTCTCGGCCAGTGAAGACAACAAAGTAACTGTAAAATTACCAAATGCCGAAGCCCGATGAAGGCACCCGAAGTTCCAACACGACTTTCAGGAGAAAACAAGGACGCACACATCATGACGGGAAGAACACTCGTGAACAGTCTGCCGACTAAAACAACTGGCCGTTTTATCGACACGAAATTCGCGAAGCCCGAACAGCAGCGCGGATCTATATTGTCTGAGCCTGATGCTGTTGCACGTTCAAGGGTGCACAGCGTGTGCCGAAGCAATTAGTAAACGTTTAGTTGCTGTTAAGCAGAGTCCGTATTGCTTCGTTTTGCACGACGCGCCCATCCTCGCTGTAAGCAGAAAGTCGTATTGTAATTGTGGACGAGTTCAGGCGAAAGCAACAGCTCACCTTGCGAAAAATATCGCTGTTTCGCAATAGCGGCGTAGCAATGAATGCGATAGCAACATGTCGGGGTATTACACTAAGTGTAAGGCTCGTCGCTGTAGTGGCAGCGTGAATTGATCGAAGTAAACGTAAGCTAAGTAAAAACGAGCTGATGTGGTAGGAGTCATCTGTTTGAATCCTGCCATCGGACAATTCGATTTATGTTTATTAATTAAAGCCTACGTCTTTCTCAGCGACTTTACCGCAGCCTTTTCTTATCGGGTATATTTCAAACCTCTTTCCTGGGCCGATCCCGGAGCTAGTAAGCAGCGGCGCAAAAAAATCACATCAATTTTAGGTTCGAGCACCGTTATTCTTTCGCACTTTGAATATTTAAGTCTGAGTAGGTTTAGGATAAAAGGCATGAACTATCGGTGTTTTGTGTCACGACATTTGTTTGTGGGCTGCCATTCTCAAAATTCTGAGGAATAATTTGGTCAAGAATGTAAGACCCGGTATAAGCAACTTTGGTAATAGAATGGCGTTCCAAAGTAACCCGCATGTAGCGCATGTCACATAGCATCACGTGGCATATAGCATACATTACCTAAATATATATACGGAACCGCACGGCGACGCCGACGGCGACGGCAAAAAATTGCTAGGGGTGTCCACATAATTGCTATCGCAATAAATATAAATACGTAAAATACTTCCTTCCCGCATACACAAGTATTACAACGTCATTGTCGCAAAGGCCGAGAACAACTGCAGAAATTACACAATTAATGAACGCAAGCGTTCTAGAGCCCAACAGTTCTACAGCGTATACAGACCAGTTCTCGCTTGAACTGCTGAGGCCGCTTCGCCGAGAGCAGTGGGCACTAAAAGAGCCGTCCGGAGCGCTGTGACGGGCCGAACGCGGGAGAGGCGGACAAGCCGAAGCTGCCTTTTCGGGCAATGTATGCGCTTTCCTTCGCAAACTCCGCACTTGGCGCCACGTTTGAACAAAAGAAATGGATACACAAAGGCGCGATGCCCCGTCGGGTCTGTGTGCGTGCGAGGGTGAGTTTACGCCCGCGGCCCTCTTGAACTTTGACGAACGCGCCGGCAGCACGAAAGACCCGAGACGCTGCAGTCTCAAGCGCGGCGAGGGAATCCGAGGTGCAAGAAAGAAAAAAGAAAAGAAAGAAATGAATAAAGGAGGCGGGGGGGAGAGTGGAAGAACAAAGAAATGAATAAACTAACGAATCCGGCGGGGGCCCCCCACCACTAGACGCGCACTCGTCTCGCATATACGAACTGACCGGCTGGCTGGCCGCGTTATCGGCTCGACTAGGTTCTGCATTTAAAGTTGTTCTCCTTTCTTTTTTTTTCTAACTATTGTGCTCGAATCGTTGCGTTCCTGAAACGTCGAGCCGCCCCTCGTCCTTACTTTCCCGGGATCTGCCAACCAAGGCTGGCTTCTCTTTTATTTCGAGCTTCATCGCGTATAAGAGGGAGAAATGCTTCAGTCAAGGTTGAACGCCTCGGCTCGACCCTTCACGCCGCCTGGTCCGCTAATAAAGCTCCCACGAAAAGGAGCGGACTCGAGAGGGAGGCGCAAGGTTTGCTTTTGTGTGTAGGCGCCGTCTAGAACAGGCGTCGTCGTCGCTGCTGCTGCTAAGCGGGGCATAAGGCGCTCGCCTTGCCGCGTATAATAATTCAAACACGGAAAACACGCGCACGCACGCATAAGCGCGCTGCTGCGAGACAAAAGCCGAGGCACGAAGGCAATCAGGGCCGGACTAGTGTTGCTGCTGGTCGTCGAACAATCAGAGAGATTAATGAGGCTCGCCTGCGCGTTGTTAATGAGTGCCGATAAAGCGGGGTGTTCGAATCCCGGGTAAAGCCCATAACGCAGATTTCACTGACAACTCCATCAGCGAGCGGTCAAGAAAGAAACTCCGATAAAAAAAGGGGGGCCTCTGGCATGGCCATCTCGTAGTGTTCTTGAATTCCTGACGCATACGGGGGGGGGGGGGGAGCAGTTGGCCCCCCGCACACACAAAGCTTGTGTGAATATAATGGCAGTGTGCGAAGAAAAGCCGCGAGTAAATGCGCGAGGTCTTAAGTGAAACATGAAGCCTGTTGCAACGTTACAGGAGAACGCAAGATGTGCGGGTGGTTGGAGAAGCCAGAAGTGAATAAAGAACTGCAGGCTACCCTGTATGAAGACATTAAACAACCTGTCTTGCGAGTGCGCGGGCAGGATAATGCAAAGCAAGCGCTGCGTGCACTTTGTACCGGCAGTATTGTTCCCGTTCTCCTGGTTCAACCTTTGTAAGCGGACGACTTCATATTTCATCGGATAACGAGGACTCAGCAGGTGCATGCGTACACCAGCCCGTACGAATTAAAGTAGCTCTTGGGGTATTTTTAATCTAACGCACAATCCACGAACGAGTTGAATATGTCCCAGTTCGTGGAGTTGCTTCGCGACGTATATAGAACGCACCATCCTGTTGAAAAAGTGATCAATGTTAGGTAATGGTACGGATCGAACGAGCAAAACCTTCTGACTTGTCATAAGATGCGTGCCTCTCTTACCACTCTAACAAGATCTTACACGTTCATATAGTTCATAGACACGTGTACGTGCAGTCTTGTAAGCCGGGGCTATTTAAAGCTGCCAGTCGTCGCAACAACAGCGCTATACCCTATTTATGTATGAGATAGGAAAGTACAACAGAGAACGCCGCGTTGCGCTTTGAGCGCACGTCTTCTTTGCCTGCTGTTCGAAAAGCGCTGTCCCGAACTCGTATTAAAAAAGCCCTTTTTATTCATGCAGCGGCCACACGGACGCGTCTTAGCGCGCTTCCAGACGCCTCTGCGATCCATGGTTCCCATACAGAAGAAAAGCACCAGAAACATTTTCCGAAATTCCTGGTGGAGCTTTTTTTGCATCCGCTAAGCTTTCGCGTCATTTGACTGGGGCCGCTTCAAGCAAGCGCGTAGGCCTGTAGCCACATGCAGGCGCGTGGTTGGCGCGCGCATATGGCTAGCGCCTCAATACGGCGGGTTTCCTCACGTACCTGCGCGTGACTGCCGAGTAGAGACTGGGCCGCGGCGCCGGCGATTTGCAGCGCCTTGTTGGCCACGTCACCGGGAATGGAACCGGCGGACACGGTCCCCTTGTTGCCCATGACGTCAGCGGAGCACGGGGCCGCCGGCGCGGGTGACAGCCGCGGGGGCAGGGCGCCGCGGCCGGACAACGCAGTGGTCGCGTCGGTCAGCGAGGCGCCCGTGCTGCCGCAGCTCGAAGAGGCCGGGCTCAGGGGTGGCGCCGACAGAGCCCCTCCTGGACCGGGTGCCGTCGAGCCGAGGCAGGAGACGAGCACGGGTGGGCCACCGCCAGCCGTTCCCACCATTGTTCCCGTTCCCGTTCCTCCGGATTGCTGGTGCTGGCTGGTGGCACAGGCGGCGGCCGCGGCCGCTGCCTGCTCTTTGGCTCTGGCGACGGCTTCGATGTTTTGCAGAAAAGCTTGCGTGCCCAGCAGCGCTCCCGGAGACATGCTCTCCAGGATGTTGCCTGCACGGAAGAAAGTAGAGACGGCGGGTTACTCGAAGATGCGCACTACTCAACTGCGCGTGCGGCAGGGCAGTTCGGTATAAAGGAAATCAATAAGACCACTACCAGCACAGTACTGTAAAGCGCCACAACCTGCACGCCTGCGTTTCTACTGCGGATACTGAGGCAACTTTGTCGCGCCCTATAGGGCGAGCTTAATAACCATACTTCTAGTTCAACGCGCGAGGAACAGACAGAGTTAGCCGATCTGACGCACCACGAACCATTTATGTTAGGGGACTGCTCGTTATCATCCGGATCGGACATTAGGGTGGCTGAAAAGTAAACTGTCGAACAAGGTTATTTATCCTTCTCTCTCTCTCTCTCTCTCTCTCTCTGATCAGCATTGCTGACAGAGGGAGAGAGAAGTCATAAGGAAAAGGTAGGGAGGTTAACCACGCTGAACCCGGTAGGCTACCCTGCACTGCGGTAGGGGAAAGGAGATTGAAAGAGGAGAAGGAAGAGAGAAGTTCACACTTTGCACAGTTACACAGACAAGCGTTCATAGCTTAATTAGTCACAGATGGTCATACGGGTTGGGGTATAATCCTCGTTGCAATCATGAAGATGGCTGCTGCGAATTGCGAAGAGCTCATGACCTTCTGCTGCTAAGATATGTGGTTTACAGATTTGATTTCCAGCAGCAGCCGCCGGTATTCCAACAGGTCCCCAATTTAAATCCGACCCTGTGTGCTGGCACTTTCATGCACGCCACTTCGGAGTGCTGCGTTACAGTCTCCCTTGTAGTTTATAATGTCGCTTTCAGCCGCAAGACCAAATCGATTTCGAATGCGAATTGAAGCAGCAATCATACCCAAACATAGTGTGCAACGTTTCGATGCCAGCAGCCCAGAAATTGCGTGGCCACTTGGACACATTTACACGAAAACGTCATCGACCCTGAACAGCTACTGCGCTCCCAATGGGTGCGTCTATAAGTGTGTATCAGGAATCGAAACGAAAACATCACAACCCCCGAAGAAATTTCGAACGCATGCTACGTAGGATACAAGGTTCACATCGGCCCAAACAACGCGTCATCTCAAGGGCTTTTCTCTTTATTTTCGCTCTTTATTTTTGCGGAGGAAATGACTGGTTAAGAAATGCGGTCGATTAAGGTTCGTTCGACCAATGTAACCATGTCTATGCCTCGTTGTGTTACGCTTATTTCGGCTTGTCTTAGCCTGAATGTCGATACTGTAACGCAGACCGCCGTCGTAGTTATTGCGAAACGCATGGCATGGTTATCGACCTGTCAAGTACGCGAAGAAAAACGCTTTATTCTTCATGCGCATGGATGATCCGTCATATTGGGAAGCAAAATGTATCGCTGTCCGCGTCCCTTATCGCCTTTCTGTTTCTCCCTTCCGGAAAGCGCCGCGAAAGACGTGGGTGTCGCAAGTCCGCGGTGTCTACATTCCGCGGTGAGCAATTGCACCACGAGCGCAGTGCAGGGCACACAGCGTATTATTCATACGAATGCTCGCGCTGCGAAAAAAAAAGAAAAAGAAAGAAAGAGTCCTAGCGCATACTTCTCGCAGCGGGGCGTTGGAAGAGATTGCGAGCAAACCTAACTCTGTGTCAACACTTTTAAGAATGAAAGGCCGACCGAGTCGGTTCCTCTACGGAACGCTTGCTGCAGTGTTGATTTACAGTGTCGCCGTTGCGATAGCACCACGGCGGCAGACCGGGACGATTCTCCACTCTTGCTTCTGTCTATGCATATATACGGGTGCACACACATCATCTTGCTCGGCACGGATAACGTGTTCCCTTTGGAAAAGCAAAGCTGCGATGCGCCTACATGGTACAAATTTATTTTCTTCTGATCGCACGGACGCAAGACTACGAATAAACCTTCGGAGAGCTGAGCTTCATGTACACATTCATTTTACGCCTCTATCCGCGCGAAAGGTTGCTCAGTTGGAGCCTTCCGGACGACGAGTGTGTTAACGAAGGCACCTAAAGAATGACGAAAAGGGACGAGAACGAAAAGAGGAAGAAAAACGCAAAACGCGGCAATGCTCGCACATAGCTGGTGCAGCACCGACACGGTCTCTTTCCTTTCGCGGTCCTGAGAAGCGTCGGGCGGAGGTGCTAATTCTATTTCTTATTCTTGAGTCGCGGTCCGTGGCGCGGCTTGATTAAACGGGGCAGGGCAGGGCGAATTCAAACAGGCCGCGTGTTAATTGCATTTCGCGCGCCAGAGTCGAGCAGCCCCTCCCCCCCTTCCCTGTCTCCCCATTCACCTCCCCACACCTCAGAGACGCCCAGGAGATGCATTCAGTGACAAGCCTCAATGATGGATTGGGAGCGTCCGCACGCCGACGGCGCTGAGAAGGACGACAACGAACCGAGCATGCGCACTGTCTCTGTAAGCGGAGGATGTTGAAAGAGTGGCGCGATACTTCTGGCAGGTGCGTGCATGAAAACATGGTGAGAGAGAAAAGGGGAAAGAAATAAAGAAATAAGATGAGCCTGTACAAGCTGTCCACCGAACAGACAGCTCTCTCTCTCTCTCTCTCTCTCTCTCTCTCTCTCTCTCTCTCTCTTGAAAGCCGTTTTGCTTCCACTGGCATAGAGGCAACGAGTGGCGAGGAAAAGAAAAATCGAATCAGCTTCGGAATCTGCGAGCCACTCCTTGTTTGAAGTGCTCGTTTTCTTGCTATTCGGTTGCCTGTCTGGACATTCCGCCTCTGCTTCCCTTCGGAAGACAAGTGCGGTCGTCGTTGCACAAGGAACGAAAATAGAATGAATTCGCGTAAGGACGCCCGGCTCGGGATCTGGCGCCCGCCGCGGCGTGTGTGTGTGCTCGTGTCCGCTTGGCAGGCGTTCAGAGGAGGCGTGACCGACTGCTTCGCACGTTCGATCAAAACGCGAGAACGAAATGTAGCAAAACGCTTCGAATAAAGGAATGTTTCCTTTGACTCAGACCCCTGATACGGTCCCTGCTCGTTTAATTTGAGAAGTCGATCCGCGCACGATACGCACGCTCGCGGATCCTTCTTTAATCGCAGGAAAAAAGAAATATGGACGGACGGTGGAGGGCAGAAAAAAAGAAGCGACGAATGACGTATAGAGAGTTATTAAGTCGGGCAAGAAGGCACGGTTCCGGAATCCGGTATGAGAATCAACAGCGCGTCTGGCAGTGGGCGTGGTCATGACGATGCAGATGTGAACGACGATAAGACCGTTTCTTTCTCTCGTTCTTTCTCTCGCTTTCTTTCGTCGTGCTTACGTAAGAAAAACTAAGTCATTTGAATATTTCCTTTCAGATGCAAGAACATCTTACAGATTATAGCCGATTACATGTCAAAGGCTGTAAGTCGATAGAGAAGACATACAGTTACAGACTTTGGCAAATTCAGTCCGTAGACAGTCAATGCACACAGAAATTTTTAGAAGGTAGTTTACAGAACGGCATCCAATTGTCACTATGTTTGAGAGTTCAGACGCGTCTATGGACGTCTACTAGACTACGTACGAAAATAGGTCCAGTGATGAGAAAAGCGCCATCATCCCATTAGTCATAAGCCAACGTGTATTATATGTGTAGTACAGTCGCGCTGGGCTATACGTTTCTGGAAAAGACGACACATGTAGCGGCATTTCTTGAATAAAATAAGCCCTACGCTGCTTTATGTCAACAAAACCGACACTGCTTCGAATCGAAAGTGCTTTTCGACAAATAAATTCGGACGATCACTGTTCTTTGCTGAAATTGAAGCGATCAGCTGAGCGCTCTATTCGATAACGCTATATTTTCTCCTTCACGCTAATCTGCACTCCACCTCAGTAACTTGCTGCAGTGCAGTGAAAGCTACCAGGTTCGCGTTAATCAACCAGAACAGGTAACTATGGAAAGGCTCCTACCCTGCCCGCCTCTGTTATCGTTTTCCGTGTGACTCTGACTGAATGTAAGAGTCACGGAAACAATGGTAGCGCACAATTTGCGACCCATCCTCCACTCTCTGGAAGACACAACCGGCTCTAGCTACTGATTGGCTGACAAGAGTCGTAGCCTTCACTGCAGTGCCCAGGTGTGGTGAGATGGGAGTCGCGGCGGCACTGGAGTGCCAGCAAGGAGTTGAGGAGCAAGGTTGTGCCAGACAGTATACCTACTATTCACGCATTGACGCCGCATGTACAGTAACCGCAATAAGTACTGGACACGGGGCATTCGAGGGTACAATCCAGGAATAGCAAACTTGAGAAGAAGCGTCGAAGGCGGCACCGAGTGAAAAGAAAGTAGCAGCGCGTCCGCTGGACGCACGCGGAAGCGAGAGCAGAGAAGGCGCTTTAAAAACGGTCTGCAAACAACCATCGCGTAGTGCGGACAGCTCACGCAGACTGCGGACTATAGTGCGACGACGGCAAAGCCTGAGGAGCGGAGGGCACAGGTGCGCGCCGAGCAGAGGAAAACGGGCCGGGAGGCGCGAGAGATCGTAAATAAGAGCCTTATCTGGGAAACCGTCTCGGCGAAATCTTGTTCAGCAGCGAGCCGGTGGGCACACACGCCGCGAGCGGCGCTAGAGCACGCCTCGCACGCGCGTGTACGCACACGCACGTACGGACGCGGTCAGGACAAGACGTGCATACACGCGTCGCGCTGCTGCAGGCGCACACGGACTTGCAGAGCCGCGCGCGCGCTCAACACGCAAGTTTGCTGGTGCTGCTTACTGGTGCTTGCTTCACGGGGTTCTTCCCCCCCCCCCGCCCCCCCCGCGCGGGTCTTTCGGCGAAGGATGACAGAAAGCACCTGAAGACAGTGCCGCAGAGACGAGGAGGAGATCCTTGCTTCAGCAACAAATTAAGCGCGGCATCTTGCGACGCGATCGGTGTTGATCACTGCTGTTGTAATGTGTTCCCATATCACGCCGACCGTTGCGGTACATTGTCGCCTTTGTCATCATCGGTATTGCACTTATATTTATCGTCGGATCAGTTTAGATGCTGTAGGTCGCATTTAAAGCTTTGTATTAAGCGGCCATACAGTCTTTCTAAAGGGTGTCTTCCTGCTATATAGATTGCATGACACCCAAGTCACCGAGGCTCTTCAGTGCTAGTGCGCCTATAAGCCCGTGGCCTAAGCTTAAAGGTGCGATGCAAGAGAGAAAGCAGGTAAAAGAATGTGCCAGAGAGGGCTTCGGGAAACAGCTACACCTGTAGTGTTTAGAACAAAAAAGAGAGAGTAAGAAATAAAATTCAAAACCGTGACGCTTTCGCCTCATTGGTCCAGTTATTCTACTGCGTGTTCGCCTCGTTCATGGTTATCGGTGCGACGAGTTGCGACGCGGCTACAATTAATTTTTGGAATAAGAAAGAAGTACAGCGAATAAGCAGAGTGAAGGCAAGACGTCCGGATGGTATAAAGAAATAAAGAAAGGAGGCCCAAGAGCAAGCGGGCGAACCGATCGAATTGACGGATCGAAATGGAGGCGCCAGCTGTTCGCGTCGTGCGCAGACCCCGTCGGTGCTTTCAGCGGGAGTGAAAGAAGGAAATGGAACTCGCATCGGTCACTCCGGCGCAACGTTAATCAGCAAAATAATTGCGAGAAAAAAAACAGAAATGACAACCTGTGTGCTGGATCCAATACATGTACGACCGAGTTCCTTCCATCGTTGTATGTATGTCACTGTTCTGCAGTCCTTCCTTCTTTTTCTAGCAGTATAATGACAAGGAGGAACGAGGAGTTTGTCGTAGGTTAAGGGACATCGAGTTGACGAATATAGGAGTACGAAATTCTGTTCTAGACAAGACAGAAAGCGCATGAACGGAGGAGAACATGATTATGAACCGTGCGGAAGTTTCGAACGATCTGCGACTTTTTTTTTTTTCAGTGAATCGGTGTGTTGGTTAACAGAAAGCGACTTTTCGAACATGCTTTATCTGAACTGGTCAGTAAAATAGGTGGTTTTGACTTTGGCTCAAAAAAAATACGAAGTATTTGATAACGAAGCGAAACCTACCTGGGCGCGCGCCTTTGGCGCAAGGAAATTAAAACGCATATAACAAAGGAGCAAAAGTTATTTACAAATCCTTGTAGTTGATTTTTGCATTGTTCAGTTTATAATTTTCGATTGGTCCAGTCTGATGAGGTCGCCATTTCCACTCCTTTTGTCAAATAAAAGCGTTTTCATGTGTATGTCTCCACAGATTTTCGAAATCACTTTGGCAGCATAAACAAAAATCCAGCGGCTCGAGCTACCGTTGTAATGGCGCTGCTATATGAGCAGTTGCAGTCGTGTTCATTCTCGTATACATATATCCTAAAGCGTTAGGGGTCAAGGGTGGTCATCAGGACAGCGAATGCGGATGTCGGCGAATGAATTTCCCCTATAGCGGCTGAACACAGCCTAACTTCCTGCCTCCTGATGACCCAACAAAGAATAAATTAATTAATTAATTAATTAATTAATTCTATTGGTGCGACATGTCGACGAAAGAAAAACTGAATTTCACGAATTAAATTACGTGTACTATACTATGACTTGGCGAGCAAACCCTCTCAGGCAGAGCAATTCATTCCAACGTACAGGTGCGAAATACAAGGCTCTATAGTGCATCCTGGCTACGAGCTTAAGATCTGGTATTGGCAACTGTCCAAGTACCGGCATGAATGTTGAGAAATGCTACCGGCGGCTCTTCAAGTATCAGCAGCCGATTTCGAATAAGGAAAGGAATAAGGAATAAGCGGAGGCGCGCATATGTTGCCGGACGTGGATAGAGAGCTAAAATAATAGCAGCGATTTACATTCTTGGTGGGAACGTTAACGAGGCACGAGCGTTTTCATAGCAAGGACGTCACTTCCTCGTCACATTACGCTTCAGTCTGCAGGCCACTTTGCCCGTTCTTGTATACTTTTTCCTTTCGTCTATCGAAAATCCGCAAACTGGCTGCAGAGAAAAGTCGCTATCAATTTTCTTTTTTAATCTGCGGTGGTCCACAGGCTTCCCAAACGGTTGTTTACAGATTGACTGCAAACGTTAGCCGTGAAAAAGTGTCAGGCACCAAGCCCGCAGGCGGTACGTATACGATCTATTGGTACTTCACAGAACATGTCAAGAAAACCCGTGGTTCGCAGAGCGGGATCAAGTGTGCGTGGCGCATAGGAAACATTCCCAGCTTGAAGAAACAAACGCAGCAAGCGCATTGAAACGAAACGAAAATGCGGCTTGAATGAAAGTTTCTGTTTATGTCCGTCGTCTTATGCAGAATGCAATAAAATAAAACAGGCGTGGTGCGAAGCTCGTGTCGTATGGCGAAGAGCAGACAGAACAATCAGAAACCAGCAAGAAAAATACAGAAAAGAAAGGTGCTGAGTCATCAGGATTGTCAACAATGATATCACTCAACTGAGAAAGGACGCGCTAAAGAAATTCATTCGGTTTGCCTTCTTTCTTTTCATCTAGTCGACTGCGTAGTGATATCTGCGCGCTGCTTGTTATTAGATGCAAGTCCCGTAACGCCCGCAGCAGGCTTTCCCGAGAGATCGGCGCTTGCATTTTGCTTTCGGTGTTTGCCATCGCAGCACCACTACAGCAGCCTCATGCGTCGGGCGCACACAACAAGATAACCGCTAAGTGAACCGGGGCCTCACGCTAGCTCTAAAGGAAACGTGAGCAACAGCATAGAGAAGCAAGAAAAAAAAAGTGAAGTCGGAAACAAGTCAAAAACTTGGCGCGAGCGCACGCGCGCGTAGACAATTCATTTGCGGAAGGGTGCTAATGAACGGCATAAAAAATAGGACCCGCGGAACAGCGTCGCGAAATGGAAATATGCGACAAGCAAGCAAAACAACCTAAGCTCTATTCAAAAGCAAAAGTAAAAGACAGGCACGGGTACCCAACCCAACCCAATCCGACCTCCCCCCCCTCCCCCCTTTCTCTACCGCGCTGCACGACTGAGCACTTTTCAAATGGCACAAAAACAAATGAGTCTTAACAGCAGCCAAATAGAAGCCAAACACGGGGTACAACACAGAAGAAGAAAAATAAATGAAATAACGGAAGGAATGAAACATAGCATGGCATGCACGCAGCAAGAAAGAGCATCAGGACGACAACGCGTTGCTTCATGACTCACTGCAGAGAGTGCCGCGGCTTCAGCCCACATCTTTGGCGGGGCCATTTCATTTCCTTTTCTCGTTTCATTTTTTTCTGCCGCGGCGCTTCTTGCGTCGCTGTTTTCTTTCTGATTTTTCTATATTCCTGCAATCGCATTAATTGTTATTTTCTTTGAGTGCTTTCCATCGTTACAACATGTGTGTGACTGCCAGGTTGGAAGGAAAAAAAATAAAACAAGGAATGAGAAAAAGGGAAACACAATAACGAAGAGGATACTGAAGGGTGCGAGGAAGGCACCGACTGTTTGTTATTTATCGCCTTCCTTTCGTTTATCTCGAAGAACAGAGCAGGGGCTTCCAGGAGAGATCTAGAGAGAAAGGAACAGTAATAAAATAGGAAAAGTCCAGCTGCATCAGCCGGGTCGCCTCTCAGTCGGTGCGTGCTTTTATTTAACCACAGCGACACGCCTTCGCGCGTCGTATGCTCGTCGTGAGTCATGTGTGTATTGCTTCAGGCTCTTTCCATTTGCGTGACGGGCCTTATAAGTCCCGGCGCGAACGAATGGATCGACGATGCATGGAGATAACGCGAAGGAAACAAAAATGACGAATGCCCAGTTCTCAGGAGAAAAAAAAAAACGAGTAAAGATTCCCTTTTCTTTTCATTAACAAGGCCTATAAAGACTGCACCATTGTATGCGTAAAAAAAATTGTGAATGCAGCTTCAGCGCACATATTGTAATCTATATGTGAAGCGAAGCTATCATGAAGCGGTCAATCGAATGCTATAAATTTGCCCGTTTCATACCTGCGTCTTTGTGAGTAAAGGAAACTGGCTTGCGCGTATTGTGCTCTTGCGGCTCGAGCTATAGTTGACGTTGACACGATAGAAGTATACGTGTGATACTGGTCCAGTGAATAGAGCGTCAGACTGCTGTGTCGGAGGAGCGATGTTCGATTCCACCGTCAAGCCATTCTTTCGGTGAGAAAACAGCAGCAACCAGGAGCAACACAGTCAAGAAAGCCCGCAATTGTTTTCAAAGAAATCTTCGCCTGAAAATGGCGCACGGTTTGTATTTGCTGGGGCAAGCGTTTAAAGCGTGCCTCTATACCATGGCCGAAACGATTGGAACTACAGGTATACGCCAAAAGCTTTTGAGCGCAGGCTGGTGCTTGTTATGCATGATCACTAAATTTTGCGGTTGTGCATACGTTCTCGGCTACCGCAACGAGAGCGATGAACGAGCGATTCCTCTAAGATACAGGTTTTACCTACATTGTCTCCAGGCTTATGGCCCTTTAACGAGCAGTGGCCATTCCTCATAATTATAGTCAACCTGTTTTAGGTACACTGTAGAACGAATGCCTTTCCCAGCGACGGCATGTTTCAAGAGTTAGCCCAAGTATCGTCGTTTACGCTCTCTCGCTATACTACCCCATTACACAACCGAACATATCGGAACACCGGAAGTTTGCCACGCCCTCTCCACTGTCATCACGTTACTCGATGTTACATAAGTCAACAAAGATCGCTGCTTTAAAATACGTTATTGGCGTCTTCGGACCAAATCATAACGAACTGACTGCGACAACACAAAAAAACGATTTTTGCCCTGTCATTCTCTTGGCAGACACCTTGTCTGTCAAGGGAACATAACGAGAAGCAAACAAGATAACAAATATACAGCATCTGTATGCCAAGGCGGCATACATATGCGAGCAAAGGTTTATATATATGTGAATCATCCACTTCAGGCTTGTAAATGTTGCAGCCCCTTGCCCACGTGACCTCTATTCTGGAGTTTATAGGTATAGATGGTGTTGCGTTTCGCCTGCGACACGTGGTTTTGCCGGCGCGACGGCGGCGGGGCGGCGGACATTTTGGCCCGATCGTCGTCACCGCAACACTCATCGCCAGGTGTTTCCAGGCGCGTCTGCGGCGATGCGACCGCCTAGGGATTTCGTTCCAGTCATTGTGCCCGAAACAGGCGATGCCAAAGCAGGGATCTCATTCCAGTTATTGGGCCCGAAACAGGCGATGCCAAAGCAGGGATCTCGTTCCAGTCATTGTGCCCGAAACAGGCGATGCCAAAGCAGGGACCATCTTCTCGTTACAGTCATTGTGTCCGACCGGCAGCGCCACGACAGTGTGCTGCGCAGCGCCACGACAGTGTGCTGCGCAGCGCCACGACCAGGTGCTACGAGATCGTGCGCAGCGCCACGACATGGTGCTACGGCATCGCTACGACAGTGTGCGTCACCATTAGCCCATTGTACATTCACGTGCTCGTCTTTTGAGGGGTTCCTTCTTGCCCTCAACTGCGAGAGTATAAAAACAGCTGCCCCCGGACGCCAGAAGAGGGCTCCGATTTCTTCAGTTGAGTGAAGTGCTCTCCCGTCTCTCTACGTCGGTCAAACCTGACCACCAACTCTTTGCGATGTTAAAATAAACAAGTTGTTTCGTTGTTACCTGTCGACTCATGCTTTGCCGGGACCTTCGGATGCTTGCAGTTGTACCCCAGGCCGCCAGGCCAACGCTACCCTTGGGGCTTGCGACCCAGGTACAACCACGGGCGTCAGCGCCGAGTTCCCAACCGACCGCGCCAGTGTCGAGATCCAAACATCTGGTTGCCAGCGGTGAGATCGCCTACGACTTCAAACAACTGTCTGCCAGCGGCGAGATCACGACAACGGAGGCCAGCAGCAAAGAGATGCAGTTGACAGTATGCTGAGCAGCTCAACGACGATCCGGGAGCAGTGCAACGAGCCCTGTGTGACGACTGGTTGCCTGCAGCGGAACGACTGCGTGGAATTCCTGCCTGCGAGGTTTGGTGAGTGCGGGACTTTCTTCTTCTGAGCTTTGCCAGGCTTTTGTTAGTGTCAGAAACAGAGCTGGTAATTGTGGTTGTCGTTGCTGCCGGGTTAGTTTGCGGCAAGACAATAGTAAGCAGTAGAGAAAGCAGCATTCAGAGCAGCCATGGATTTGAAGTCGTTGCGCAAACCGAAATTGTTGGAGCTTGCAAGAGAGTTGGGTCTGGATGTCTCGGACAAACTCAGAAAACCAGAACTGATAAAGGCTATTCTTGAGTTAGAGGCTGAGGATGACGAGCTGTCGGAATGCCTTGAGACCATGGAGGAGAGGGAGACTGCAAAAAGACAGGAGCGCGAACTTAAAGAGCAAAAAGAAAAAGAAGAGCGCGAACTTAAAGAACAGAAAGAAAAACAAGAGCGTGACCGTCAACACGCTTTGGAAATGAAGCGTCTTGAGGTAGAGATGGAACGCGCTCGTAATGGAAGTCAGGCACACGGTGCAGGAGAACGCGTATTGTTCAAAATGACTGACCTGATGCGGCCGTTTAAGCTTGGAGAGGACATTGGTTTGTTCCTGGTTAACTTTGAGCGAACGTGCGAGAAGCAGGGGTTCTCTCGGGAAACGTGGCCACAGCGCTTGCTCACTTTGTTACCCGGCGAGGCGGCCGACGTAGTCGCTCGCTTGGATAGAGAGGAGGCAGAGGATTTCGACACAGTGAAATCGAGTCTTCTAAAAAAGTACCGGCTGTCTGCGGAGGCGTTCCGTCGGAAGTTTCGGGAAAATGAGAAAGGCAGAAGTGAGTCATATACAGAGTTTGCGTATAGGCTTATGTCGAACATGCAGGAGTGGCTCAAAGAAGAGAAAGCGTTTGGTGACCACGATAAAGTTCTGCAGTGTTTCGGGCTAGAACAGTTTTATAGTCGGTTACCGGAGAACGTGCGATACTGGGTCTTGGATAGGCCAGACGTGAGTACGGTGGCTAGAGCCGCTGAGCTAGCCGAGGAGTTTGTGACGCGTCGAGCTCGCGGAGCTAAGGACGGTCAAAAGGGTGAATTTGGCTCCAAGTCTGAGAGGCCAAGGTTCACGCCCATGAGATTTAAGGGGGACACGCGTAGTGAGGATGCGAGTGAAAGCAATCCGACCAAACGTAAAGAGACGGCAGCCGAAGCCGAACGCAGAAAGCGGTTCGAGATGAGGCGAGCGGGCGTTTGTTATACGTGCCAGAAGCCGGGTCACTTTTCGGCGCAGTGTCCGGAAACAACACCAAAAGTTGTGTTTTTTTCAATAGGCAGCACGGACGAGAACATGAAGCTTCTCGAGCCTTACATGCGAGACCTCCTCGTGAACGGGAAAGAGTGCCGAGTGCTTCGCGATTCCGCAGCTACGATGGATGTAGTTCACCCGTCTTACGTAGAACCCCATATGTTCACGGGCGAGTGCGCATGGATCAAGCAAGCCGTGGAAGCTCATAGCGTGTGTCTGCCGGTAGCAAAAGTGCTTATTGAAGGACCTTTCGGAGCGCTTGAGACGGAGGCGGCAGTGTCATCTATGCTGCCACCCCAGTACCCGTACCTATTTTCAAACAGGTCCGATCACCTCCTGCGCGAGAAGGGGCTTTTGTTTGGTGAAGCTAGTGTTCAGGCCTTAACCAGATCGAAAGTTCGGGAGCTCGCTGCAAAGGCGGTAGTTGCGGGGCCGACGTTATCAAACAACGAAAAAGGGTCAGAGGCGCAGCAAGCTGATATTCAGAGCACGCCCGAACAGAATAAAATTGAGTCTGTAGCGTTGAAGGCGCCAGATACTGGAGAGGAAAATCCCGACGCGGGAAAGTTAGAAGAGCTATCTACTGATTTGCTCATCGCGCCTACGTCAGACGGACTTGATAGGTTGCTAAAAGTCAGCCGGACGGCTTTGATAGCCGAGCAAAAAAAGGATGGCAGCCTGGAAAACGTGCGCTGCAATGTCAAAGAAGGTATCGCCAGGAAAACTGCGCGTTTTGTGGAAAGAGGTGGAGTCCTGTACCGGAAGTATCTAGACCGCCGAGGAGTGGAGTTCGATCAGCTGGTCGTGCCTCAATGCTATCGTCAGGATCTGTTGCGCTTGTCACATGGGGGTTCGTGGTCCGGACACCTAGGAGTTAAGAAAACTAAGGACCGTCTCTTGCAAGAGTACTATTGGCCAGGGTGTTTTCGGGACGCAGACCATTTCGTGAGGACATGTGACACTTGTCAGCGGGTGGGCAAACCAGGGGACAAATCGAGGGCGCCGTTGAAATTGGTACCTATCATTACGGAGCCTTTTAGACGGCTCGTTATTGATACAGTGGGACCTCTGCCGGTAACAGCCACGGGGTACAGACACATTTTGACTGTGATCTGCCCAGCGACAAAGTTCCCTGAAGCAGTGCCGCTTAAAGAACTCAGCTCAGTTGAGATAGTTAATGCACTACTGTCCATATTTGCGCGAGTTGGTTTTCCTGCAGAAATTCAATCAGATCAGGGCACAGTGTTTACTAGCGCTTTGACGACAACTTTTCTCGAAAGGTGTGGGGTAAAGCTGCTACACAGCTCAGTGTACCACCCACAGTCGAATTCCGTTGAGAAGCTCCACTCCGTCATGAAGCGCATGTTGAGAGCCTTGTGTTTTGAACATCAAACTGACTGGGAGCTGTGTCTGCCTGGGGTGATGTTTGCTTTAAGGACCGCGCCGCATGCGGCTACGGGGTTTTCGCCAACTGAACTGGTGTACGGTCGCTCGCTTCGATCTCCGCTTCGCATGCTTCGAGAATCATGGGAAGGTAGGGGCGACGACCCAGTCGTGGTGGAGTACGTGCTTAAGCTCCTCGAACGCTTAAGAAGGGCACAGGAGTTGTCAGGTGAAGCAATGGCAAAGGCCCAGCAGAGGGCCAAGGTTTATTATGATCGGACAGCCAGGGCCCGTCGTTTTGAGGTTGGCGATGAGGTCATGATATTGCGCACATCGCTAAACAACAAACTAGACGTGCAGTGGGAGGGCCCGGCGCGAATTGTTCAGAAACTGTCGGACGTTAACTACGTGGTAAGTCTGCCAGGAAAGCGGAAAGCACAGCAAGTTTACCACTGTAATCTGCTCAAACCTTATAGACAAAGGGAAGCAGTGGTGTGCATGATGGTAAACGTTCCTGAAGAGCTTCCGGTCGAGCTTCCGGGACTAGGCTCAGTGACGAACAGGGAAGACACCGGTCAAGTCATTAGTGACCTTATCAGTAAAGCACCGCTGTCGCCTGAGCAGAAAACCGAACTACACCAGCTATTACAAGAGTTTCAAGGTCTGTTCTCTGAGAGGCCTGGTAGGACTTCTGTACTTACTCATGATATAGAACTTACCTCCACAGAGCCAGTACGATCCAAGGCGTATCGGGTGTCACCCCGCCAGAGCGATATTATGAAGGCTGAGGTAAAGAAAATGCTACAGCTCGGTGTTATTGAGGCAGGTGAGAGTGATTATACCTCCCCTTTGATTTTAGTTGAGGTACCGGGCAAGGAACCTCGTCCTTGCGTCGACTACCGCAGGCTTAATTCCATCACTAAGGATCAAATTTATCCGATCCCTAACATCGAGGAGCGCCTTGAAAAAGTTAGTAGCGCTCAGTTTATTTCCACCCTAGATCTTGTCAGGGGTTATTGGCAGGTTCCACTTACAGAAGAGGCTAGTAGGTATGCGGCGTTCATTTCACCAATGGGAACATTCCGTCCTAAAGTGTTGAGTTTTGGTTTGAAGAACGCGCCATACTGTTTTTCAAGTCTCATGGATAAAGTGTTGCGGGGACAGCAAGAATTCGCTTTACCGTATCTAGACGACGTAGCGATATTCTCCGCATCCTGGTCTGAGCATATGACACACTTGCGGGCAGTGCTAACCCGCCTGCGCGAAGCAGGCTTGACAGTAAAGGCTCCTAAGTGCCAGTTAGCACAGGCCGAGGTTGTCTACCTCGGTCACGTGATTGGTCAGGGTCGTCGCCGCCCCTCTGAAATAAAAGTGGCCGCTGTGCGAGACTTTCCGCAACCGCGCACAAAGACCGATATTCGGTCGTTCTTAGGTGTCGCCGGCTACTATCAGAGGTACATCCCTAGGTACTCTGATATCGCGGCTCCCCTGACGGATGCTCTAAGAAAGACAGAGCCTCAAACAGTCGTCTGGGACGAGACAAAGGAAAGAGCTTTTAGCGCCCTAAAGAGTGCCCTAACAAGCCAGCCTGTGCTACGATCGCCAGACTATACAAAAGGGTTCATTGTTCAGTGCGATGCTAGTGAGCGAGGCATGGGCGTTGTACTGTGCCAACGGGAAAATGGAGAAGTAGAACACCCCGTCCTGTATGCTAGTCGTAAGCTGACCAGTCGTGAGCAGGCGTATAGCGCCACCGAGAAAGAGTGTGCATGTCTCGTGTGGGCCGTTCAGAAATTGTCATGCTATCTAGCCGGCTCGAGGTTTATCATTGAGACAGATCACTGCCCTCTCCAATGGCTGCAGACCATCTCTCCCAAAAATGGCCGCCTCCTGCGCTGGAGCCTCGCTTTACAACAATATTCCTTTGAGGTGCGTTACAAAAAGGGGAGTCTCAACGGTAACGCCGATGGCTTAAGTCGAAGCCCCTAACGTAGGAATCAGCCTCAAAATTGTTTGTTACTGATGTTTTTCTTCCTGAGGCAGGATTTTTTTAACATATTGCTTTTGTTTAGTGTTTCAAAGTGATGATATGCTTTCTAGTGCAATTTTTCAATTTGTGGACGCGTTCTGAGTGATGCTAGACTACTGTAAGGAACTAGGCAGTGGTATAAAAAGGGGAAAGAGCCTGGCAGGGCTTAGTGAGGGTTGTGCCGTGCTTGCTGACTGAGCGGTTGAGTTTTCAGCGTAGTTCTAACGCTTGCCGGGAACGAGAACAAAAATGTGAACTCTCCCGAAGTCACTTTGCAGTGTCCCGTGCGAACCTGAACGAGAGAACGAGGCCTTCTCTGTGCGCTGCGCTCAAGAAACGTCAAGGGACGCCCGACTTCGGTTATGAGCATCATCGAGCGACATCCCTCCGGACAGCGGATGCAGTCCCCTGTCCATCGGGATCTCCTTTCCCCGGCGGGGCGGTCTGTTGCGTTTCGCCTGCGACACGTGGTTTTGCCGGCGCGACGGCGGCGGGGCGGCGGACATTTTGGCCCGATCGTCGTCACCGCAACACTCATCGCCAGGTGTTTCCAGGCGCGTCTGCGGCGATGCGACCGCCTAGGGATTTCGTTCCAGTCATTGTGCCCGAAACAGGCGATGCCAAAGCAGGGATCTCATTCCAGTTATTGGGCCCGAAACAGGCGATGCCAAAGCAGGGATCTCGTTCCAGTCATTGTGCCCGAAACAGGCGATGCCAAAGCAGGGACCATCTTCTCGTTACAGTCATTGTGTCCGACCGGCAGCGCCACGACAGTGTGCTGCGCAGCGCCACGACAGTGTGCTGCGCAGCGCCACGACCAGGTGCTACGAGATCGTGCGCAGCGCCACGACATGGTGCTACGGCATCGCTACGACAGTGTGCGTCACCATTAGCCCATTGTACATTCACGTGCTCGTCTTTTGAGGGGTTCCTTCTTGCCCTCAACTGCGAGAGTATAAAAACAGCTGCCCCCGGACGCCAGAAGAGGGCTCCGATTTCTTCAGTTGAGTGAAGTGCTCTCCCGTCTCTCTACGTCGGTCAAACCTGACCACCAACTCTTTGCGATGTTAAAATAAACAAGTTGTTTCGTTGTTACCTGTCGACTCATGCTTTGCCGGGACCTTCGGATGCTTGCAGTTGTACCCCAGGCCGCCAGGCCAACGCTACCCTTGGGGCTTGCGACCCAGGTACAACCACGGGCGTCAGCGCCGAGTTCCCAACCGACCGCGCCAGTGTCGAGATCCAAATAATGGGAATTAAAAAAGAAAACATCCAATATTGCGTTTCGGTTGTTTTTAACATCGTACGGGATGTGTGGCCTCAACAATAGCTCATATGTACGGAAGTTGCTTAAAAAGGAAGAAAAAAAAAAGGCTCAGCTCAAAATCCACTTAGCAACCGACGTGTCTCAAATCTCTTCGACCCTTGACTGTATACTTCTGTAATCATCTCGTCAACTCCCAGCCTGTAATTCACGGCAACTCTTCTTAATCCCTGCATTCCCTTTCCACTCTCCCTTTAGCAATGACTACGCACCGTGCGTGTTTCGCCTGAACTCCAGCAGGCCGTAAAATCAGCCACGCAGCTAGGCAGTCGTAGGCCTAGGGACAAATAAAAATACAGCACAGACACCCTAATCGCACGAGCCAGGAGCAGTGCGAGCAGTATTAGCTGGAGAAAACACCACTGCGCGTCGGTTAGGAGGAATGTATCCCCCCCCCCCTTTTTTTTTCCGCGCTATGTGCAGTGGGCACCCGAGCGTTTTCGCATCGTATACGCGTTCGCCACCGCTCCTCCCCGCAGCCTATCGTCAACGGCGGCTGGCGTGGCGTAGCGCTGGCTAGCGAGCGAGCGAAAGAAAGGCCGGGAGTGGAGCCGGCGAGCGATCCACAGTCCACGCGCGCGTGCGTGTGTGCGTTTAATCCAAACACCCCGCGTCCCTTCCCACCACCCCCACCTCCCTTCACCGACCTCCCTCTCTCGTGCGTCGCGCACCTCGTTCGAATCCATGCGGGCTCGCGAGCGGCGCTGCTGCTGCTGGAAGGGACGGGAGAAAGACCGTATTCCAGCTCTTCCGCATCATTTTCGCGCGCACGACGTCGGTCGCGGTTCTCTCCTCCTCCTGCGTTGGCCCTCTTTCCACAACGCTGCCGCCGCCTCGCGCAGGCAGCGCTGGCTCGCCAAAGAGAGCGAGGGAACGGAAGGGCTGCTGCTCGCTGGGTTGAATGAAGGAAAGAAAGAACGATAGAGAGAGGCGCTGTGGCTGCGAGCGCCAGGAAAGAAAAAAAAACGCTCCGCCCCCTCCTCGTTGGCGAAAGCCAATCGGGAGCGACCACCTTTCCTCGCCGGATACGCCCCCGCTGTAAGAAAAAATAAAGGGGGGAGGAAAGTTCTGAGAGGGTTGCTTGCGCTGGAAGAGGGGGGGGGGCAGTGGCGAGGGAAGGGGGGCGCTAGCAGCAAGGCACTCTCGCTTTGTACAGCTACTTTTTCGCCCCGTTTCGCTCCCTGCACTCGCCGGGTTTCGTCTCTGTTTCTTCTTTACTTTTAATGGCACATCTGCTATCCTTATTTGATCATTTCAACGTAGACGCGAAAAGAAAAAAATAATTGAAGCGAAGAAAGCAATGGCTCCGGTGAGAGATGGGGAAGTAGACATATGAACTTAAACACAAAATACTCCTTATAAAACGAACGAGAGAGACGAGATGGCTCGAAACAGGAGTGAAAAGGAAAAAAGAAGAAGAAGGATTTCAATCCCGGCGGCCTGCGCGCATCACGCTGGTGACGTCAGCTCCCGGAGAAACAATAGACGACAGACAGACGCTGAATCCACCACTCCCCTCCCCCTCCTTCTTACAGGGAGACCTCCGCCTCCTCTTCCTTCCCTGCGGTAGACACACGATGCTCGGAGGCGGGAAGGAAATATATTACAAACTCAGGGACGGCTCCGAGGTATGCCAAGGCTTTTGAAATCTGCGGCTCTTTTTGTGCCTGGCTTCGTTTTTCGCGCCGCGCGGCGCCGAAGCGTTTACTGTTACGGCGTTTGTTCTTTGACGACCGTAGACGGCGACGCTGCGAGCTTCTCCTCTCGAGAAGCGCGCGCGTACGTGCGCGAGCGTGCCGAGTGCTTCTGCGGCTTTCTTTTTCGCCTCGCCCGAACACAAGCGCAGGAAATGCGCTCGAATGAAGCGCGAGAGGGGATCCTCTTCAAGGTTGAACAAAGGTGACTGACGTCGCCTCTTTCTCGGGGGGATCAATAGAGGTCGCAGAATGTGGCGCCATACACAGGGAACGATGTAAGAGGAGAAACGGGCATCGGCTTCAGTGAGCTGCGGCGAATCAATAAAAAATAATAATAAAGGAATTACCCGGCGCGACATGCATGACTCTCTCCTACCTCATTCTTATTTGCCACCTGTTATTGCAGCCTGCTCAGTCACGCTATAGCCTGAGCAAATTGTGCGTCACGTATCGAAAAGGCTGCAAGAAAATTTGTTAGCACTTAATTTAGATTTCCTAAGTGCGGTACATATTTTCCTTATTCAGAATATCAGTGCAGGCGCTGCCGACATACGGCAGAATCAAAACTGTCGTGAACACAATAAATTGCGTGTGGTAGCTCACGCTTCTTGGATATAGAAGAACTCAACTAAAGACAGTATATTTAACCCGGACGCCGAATGCAAGCTTCAAGCTATATTAGTTAATATGCACATGCTCTCGAGATCCAGCACGACTTGCAGCGCCAGAGCACCACACGTTGCAGCGGCGACTCTGGTTAGCACGAAGGGACCATGGCTTTATTAGATCGCAAGCAAGAAAGGTGCACGAGGAGTGCTCACTCTTTAAGGCCCTATTACTTTCACACGTCTCAGTAGAGTACGTATGCAGAGTAATAAAGGGAGCGGCTTGATACTTTTTTGAATGTGAAGACTATAAAGTTTGCGCCCTAGGTGGAATAAAACGGGAACGCATCTTTCGTCTCACCGAAGGTAAACGCCTCTTCGGTGAGGGGCGTGTACACCAAACGGGATACAGCACACGCCCAAAAATAAAGTCGACAAGCCACATATATCATTTCGCTTCGTGTCCCCTAACGAGCGCCTACCGCCTGAAACCTTTTCTTCGTTCTCGGAAACGTCGTCTTCTTGCTCGAGGCATTAACGCGGCTGACTTCGCAGTCTTCTCGATGCGTGCACGAACACGCGCATATAGGCGGGCGAGCGCGACATACACATAGATGGTGGGCAAACGACATGCAACTTCTGTCATTCCCAATCGCGATGGCGTGTGTCAGCCATTTGTCAGGGGCGCCCCGGAAGGCAAGACGTCGGCGCGACGATGGAGCGAGGAGGAAATGTAGAGAGAAAGAGAGAGCGCATGTGCCAATGTCCTGCGAGAACGAAGGCAGGAAGGGATGCCGCATTGGCGCGTGCACTTATGTGTACAGGCGCACGGAGGGAAGTGACCGGCCTGCCTGTTTACGCGAAAACAAGCAGAAGTGAAAAAACAGAAGCAATAGAAAGGACCGGTGGCAGGGATCCGGGCTACACCCTGCTTAAGTAATAGTGCGCAGCGACAGCGAAGGCATGCACGCTGGCCAATCAGGGGGGCTGTATAGTTCGCATCGCAGTTAGCACGTGATAACAGTTCGCGTTTAACAGCTCGCACGCACGCCGGTCGATCACGACTATGCCCACTATGCGAGACAGCCAAAAGACTGCGGACAACCAGGAAGCGTTGTTAAGTGCCAACGCGGCTTTGAGAATTCGTCAGCCGATCCGAGTGAAGCGCTGCTCAGGCGGCCGTATAGCGCTGCACGCTTCTAATGAGACACTCGGCGCATAGGAGTCAGCGGCGGCTCCGCGCTGGCGCCGGATTCGGTCCGCGGACAGAAACGAGACTCGCGTATATGCACGCACAAATTTCATGCGCGCGCTCGCGCGACCATCAAAAACAGGCAGCGAACGCGGCCGAACGTGAGCGCAGGAGAGGAGGGCAGTCGAGAGAAGGGGATGGGTATAGTGTGATCGCATACCTGGCCAGTCCGTGCAGCTTACGGAACGTATACATATACTAGACGGCTCACAAGGGCGACCAACAGAAGCGAGCGAAGGATTTCGACTCACGATTCGACGGCGCCAGCAACTGCATGTATTTTTTTTTTTTCCTCGCTCCGTCGAGATCAAACTACACACAGTATAGGTATATTGATGGCGAGCGGGTAATGCGATTCCAGCCCGGACGCTATGCGCTGCGCTGCCACCGGTGGAAGCGAGGCAGGCCCGGTTCGAAGAAGCGTTATGGAGGAAAAGCTGATCTGAGATAAGGTTCGCGTCGCATTGGACTTCTGGGAGCGCAGAAAATGGGCGCCCGCGATGGCGTGGCTCATAAAGGCGTCGCTTGTTCGAAATGGCGTTGTGTGCTTCGTATGGAAATGAAACAGACCGTAAAAGTCCTGGCTTTGCCTGTTGAAACAGCAACGACCGAGAGTTCAAACGGGAGCACGCCTCCTGTATAAGTTATGTAACTACTGGATTAAAGTGATATTTGACACACGTATATATGTAATGACACTACCCGGGACAACTCGCTGCGGCATTGCTTTCAACTGCATGCACTGTTTCGTTACCATCACCAGACTTCAGTAAATATAAATTCTTTGTAATGTCCCCTTCCTACACATAAGCTATATATACGCTTTGACGACTCGAGCAGGTGATTAGCAGTGAAGTCGTCGCGGCCGCTGTGTTGGCGAATCATTCACACAGTCGGAAACCTGCGGGTTCCCGTTTTAAGCTAATATATTCAAAGAGCGCGGTATAGGAGCTGCGAACAGCGATCGTTCGTGACTTGGCGTGCAAGCCACATGTAGGTATGTACGCATCACGCCGTTCATTTCAGGAAAGGCCGTCCTTCCATATAGGCGTACACGACGACGCAAGCGACATCATACGACCAAACGACGAGGTGTCGCGACAGTGGCGACACGGCGCGGGCGCAGACGTACTATCGCGTTATCATCGCAGCTCAATGAAACCGACAGACGTGCCTCATCGCGCACACGAAGATGAACAAAGCAGGAAGGCAGGCGCGGGACGATGGCCGACACGAGCAGTTTAAACGCGGGGAGCGACGTCGTTGTTGACTCTGCGCGGCGTGACCGGATACGCGCTGCGCACAACCGGCAGGGCACCACGGCGTGCAGCAAACGCTGCCGGCCGATGGCGACGCAACCACGACGACAGTGACAAGGCTTCTTCCCCCGTGGTGTCGTGGTGAGCGCGTGACTCGTGATCGTGCAAACACGAGCGAGCCTGCACGCGGACAGATCAAGGTCTGGGACAGCCTCGTGGTGTGAGGAAGGAAGAGAGATAGAGAGCAAGGACAGCAAAGGCAGGAAGGTCAACCAGACGAGCACCAGGTTTGCTACCCTACACTGAGGGTTGGGGGAAAGGGGAATAGATAGAGGAATAAAGGGAGAGAGTAAGCACTGAGTGCGTGTAGGAGGGACACTATACACAGGGACACGATAAACGGTTTCTTAAGCCGGTGCACTTCAAGTATTGTACTAGTGCACGAATCGCTTTTCGTGCCAGTGACGGGTGTGGCCACGGTCCGAAAATCTTTGACTCGGTGAACGGTCTCGAGTCCAGTTGGTGTAAAGTTGCCCGCAGAGAGAGGCGTTGGACATCGTAGCGAGGGCAGGTACACAATAGGTGCTCGATGGTTTCCTCGCACCCACAGGAGTCGCGCACCGGGCTCCACACAAACAAATCGGAATGAGCCTAATCGACACTCGAACACTTCCGTCCGGAATATTCTCATGCGAGCGCAAGATCGTATTGGATAAATAAGAGATGATAGCTGAATGCTGAGCAGCCACAAAAGCCAGCGAAGATATGCTGTGGTAGACCTGAGATTAGGTGGTCATATACTCACTGCGAAAGGAAATGAAAAATGCGACGTGGAGAAGCCGAGCTATAGTGCATCATGTGAAGACGTACCTTCGTCAAAAGTTTAGGGAACACCTCGAGTGTATGACGAGAGCTGACCAAGGGAGACGCGTATAGACAGGTTTCTCTTGCAGCGTCCACGCATGTCTTTGAAAAAGCGAGCATAAATCTAGGCGTCCCCTTCCACTGGTTATAGAAAAAAGGGCCACAAGAGTGTCTACGTGAATTATTGATTCGGTCACGAGCGTGGTGTCTCGTATGCAAATATTCAGAAGGCTTATACATTTGTTGATAAAATTCGGGTTCGATTACTTGTCTGGTATTCGTTGTATATGTGATGCAATAAGCACATTTCTCATCACTTCTTTTGCTTAGCAGCACAGCTCTGTAAAGGCTGTACCATGTAATTGCTAACCGAAACACAAGAAAAAATAAAGACACAGGACGCATGTGCTGAAGGATGATATATTTGCGGAACAACTTCCTGCTCAGATCGCTAATAAACTAGCAGTCCCTTCACGAATCGTGATTGGCTATCGCTGGTGCATTCGTCAATCATGTGAGATTAGTTCTGTGAAACCGCAGGACCGAATTTCGCAACGATTCTTCCCTACAGCTTGCGCCGTATATGCACTGGTTCACACGAAGCCCCGGTTACCGTCGGGAACGGCAGCCCAGCGCGCTCCGAGAATCTGAGGAATGAATTCCCCGACGAATTTAGTTCCTTTGCCAAGTGACAAGGAGTAGCCGGTGCCACCATAAAGGCGCCAACCTCTCCTAATATTCATTACAATTAAAAAAATGCGAAATTTGACCGCATCTCTACACGTGTTCTTTTTTTTTTATTTCGCTGGCGCGGACAACCTGTCTCATGCGGCACGTTGCAAACGGAGCGAAGTGCGGCGCGACCGTTTCGCTAATCTGGAGATGGCGATAGCCAGCGCATAGGTGACGCATGGGCGCGATCCACAGCAGCCGCCGCCGACTGACCTCATAGACGACGCGTGCTACTCTGGCGCCATCTCGTAGTCGTGGTCGCCGCACTACATATTTATTCTCCCGCTTTCGCCATACCCTCCTCCGCTTTCCGCCTCATGGTAAAGCTGCACCCTCCTCTCCGCTTTCCTCCTCGCGTCTTTCATTGCCCGCTGCATTCATCTCTCTCTCTGTGTTCGTTCGCTCGGTTATGCCGCCGCCGCCGCCGCTCGCCGCTGGAACAAGAGCCTAAAGCCCGGAATACATGGAGCGTTTTTGAGGCGATTTTCGCCTCACGGCGCCTATTTGACGCCCGGCGTCGAGAAAAACGCCCGCCGCCGCCGTTCAGGACCGGCTAGATTTTGACGCGGCGCGCACGCGTCTGACGCTACCGGAAGTGCCTGTCGGAGTCACTTCCGTCTGTTTTCGGCGGGAGCGGCCAGCCGTCTCACCGTTCCTTGCCGTTTTGCCGTCCCTTGAACACTTCGCGCGCGTGCGCTGAAACTCTGCGCAATCCGCACACCCGTTTCAGTCGCACAAGGTCGCCAGACGAAACATTTCCGGCCAACTCTCTCCGCTGAACATTCACAAAAATATCGATACAATACTAAACTTACCTGGTAATGTGTATAGACATATTAGTGGGGTATTTATTGCATAATTTATTAATTATAACACAAACAAACAACATATAAGCATTGTTCGTTCATTTAGTGGTAGCCAAAACATTTTTGCCTTGTCTGGCCACACTGCGGCGGCGTTCGCCGCTCGTACGCCTCGTGTAGCCTGGCCGGCGTCCCGCCAGCGCGTTTTTTTTCTTTTTTTTGGCGCGCGATAATCGCAGAAGAAAAACGCCCCATGTAGCCCCCGCTTAAAAGTTGCGCTCTGAAATATTCCTTACGAAATGCGGCCTCTGCTTTCCCATCATTTCGAGCGCTTTAACGCTGGCGGCAAAGCTTGGCAACAGCGCGAACAAAGGAAAAATAAGCACGAGGCAGGCGTTCGTTATCGGTGCACATCTAACGGCCGCACACAGCGCCGGCATATTCCATCGGCTGCCGCGCGCACGCGAGCGCGTGTTTCAGAGCTTCGCTGCGCGTAGTGTATGTACACGTGTATACGGGAGGCAGTAAACAAGGATCAATGCCAAAGCCTCCGGGCGTGTGGCGATGTCTCGAATTCGTGTATATATATGTGTGTGTGCGCGTGTGGTCGCTTCCACGCTCCGCGACTCCAGTATACGAAGGCGTCTTCAGCGATTCAAGCGACAAGCTTCTAGACGGCAACGCTGATAAACAGGTATGCATGCACACACGAAGCTATGTGAAATGGCGAGGAACTGCAAAGGCACTTTAAATCACCGAGCACAGGCCCAAAGACGGGTCTGATGCGGGTCCGTATTCAAGAAAAAAAAAATCTGGTATTGGACCTATCATTACTGACGGCGACCGGGCTTTAATACCGGCAAAGAGTGCTTGCAAACGAAAAGCTTTGTAACTTGGGCCCGTGGTCTGTTGCCCTAACGAAGACAATCGTTCCTTTCTCGAAATGTTAGTTCCAGCGATATCACTTGCTTGGCTCCTTTTGGTCACTCCAAGTAACTCAGCTAGTGAACTTATATTACATAGATCTTCGCAAGCTCTGGATCAAGTGAATAAAACTCCACAAGCGGAATGAATCGACTTGGGCTGCGCTGCTCGCCTAAAAGGACGGTGACCCGAGATGCATATGCGGGAGCGCTAAAAACATACAGGCACTTTAAGCAGGCAGGCTTTTACATAGTCTCCCCACTCACATACTGTGAACGCTAGCTGTCGTGCAATTAAAAGTAACAATATTAAAAAGAAGTAGAAAAGAAACAGCGCTCGTGGAAATAATCCATGGAATCCGCGCGGATATTTGACACCGTTCAGATATGCCATAAATTTGTACTGTTTAGAAAGAAAGCCACTGCGCCTTTAGTTCTTTATCAAAACCGCTGCGAAGCAACTAAGGGCATACATCCCATGAATGCGTGTACGCAACACAGTCAAGAAAACTATGGACAGATCGAAAAAGCGGGAGGCGAGGCTTCGCACACGCCTTTTCCCTCGCAATTTCTATACGCGCAACAAATGGGCGCATGTGTATACGTTGCCACGTAGAAGACGCGTGTATTGGCAAATCAAGTGCGCGCTGCCGACGCCAGGTTCCAATACCACTTTTCACCGCCACAATGGAATCTGCCAGTCATGCGCTATAAAAGGAAGAGAATAATCGTCACCGGCATATATATATATACACGCATTCGCCAAAAGACGCAAGACTCAACTACTACGCACAAGAAGAAGAGAGAAAGAAAACGAAAACATGGAAAGAGGAGGAATGATGCAGGATTAATGCGTCTTTCTTTTTTCACCTTTTCTTCCTTCCGTCTTCTTTTCCCGCAATTTCTGGCGGTTATATAGACTTGGCTGCCGACTTTGCGGCGCTCACAAAGCGAGACACGCCCAGTTTCTCCGACATTCGAGCGCGCTTTGGACGCTTTTATTCGGTGTTTATTTCTTTTTTTCGGCCTCTCTCACGTGCCGCTGTGGCCGGTGTCTGCGGTGCGAAGGCGTTGACATAACCCCGCCACGAATTCGCTTATTCCTCTCTTATTTTCTTTCTTTCTAAACGCGGTGTCGCAATCTCCTCTTTTACAGTCAGCCGTCCGTTGTATATGAGGGCGTAATAGGCTTCTTCGTTGCCTTTCCCGCTGTTGCTCGGAACGGGAATAGATGCCAGTGGGCGTCAGAAAGACGAAATAGCTGGAAAAAAAAAAAAAAGAATACGCGAAGAGCGATGGCTAACGCTGCACGCGCGCAAATACGCCGTTAAAGAAAGAAAGAAAGAAAGAAAGAAAGAAAGAAAGAAAGAAAGAAAGAAAGAAAGAAAGAAAAGCGACTAATGCAGAGAGGCGCGACCTGGAAAAACGCAGTAGCAATAGGGACTTCGTCCTTTTGTCGCTGTGTGAAAAAAAGAAAGAGAGAAGAAATGCTAAAGAGAGAAGGAGCGTTTTAACGCCGTTCTCTCTTTTCCAAATCTTTCGACTCACTCCTTTTCTCGGTGCTTTCACAAAAACAGAAAGAAGGTTATTGTTGTTATTTGCTTATTCTTTCGCAACACGCCAAAGTGCTGCCGAGCATTGTGCGCTTCTGAAGGCTTGGCAAAAAAAAAAAAAAAAAACATACGGAAGAAAAGAAGAAAAAAGTTTGGAATGGCTAATGGACGCCTTTTGAAGAAAGAGGCGCCTACTGAATATTATTACCCCACGATCGTGAAAAACGCTTTTGAGAAATGCGTCGGCGTTGCAACGCCTGCAAATATTAGTCTCGAGCTACTTTAGTGTCGCTTTTGCTGCCTGCCTGCATTTGTCCACGAGCAACGATTGTTCGCAAAATAAACTTTAAAACCATTTTGGTTATTCTCTTTAAGATATTGTTTTCAATTTGGCGGGCGGCCCAAAGCAGGTATATTCAGTTTACGAGATCGTTGTTTCTCGCTACTGGAAGGGTTTTTAAATGGCGTAATGGAAGTACTGAAGGTCAAGAATAAGTAAATTTCGTTCGTTTTTTCGTTCTTATTTTTAGTGGTTTGTTTGTTTGCGAAACGCCGCCAACGATCTAGAAATGACAGACTGAAGACAAAAGATGGCGAATCGCTATAAAACTCGCCAGCAAACCGATTGAGGTTCATTATCTGCATAAACACTGTCCGAGATGTTGTCAAGTGCCTACATTTGGAAACGTGTACACCGTTCACATCTCATACGAAAATAAGGTAGGACGCCTAAGGGACAAGAGCGCCATACAGTCCGCCATTTGGGAAGTGCGAGTCATTTTTCTTATTCCTTTGAAACTAAAAAGTACCATGCTTGCACGATGAGATGACTTTACCTATAGGCTGTGCTGCAAGCTCAAGATCGAAATGCGCACAGTGGTTATAAGGCAAGTGAAGAAGCCGAAACCAAGACTACATTTGTGTCAAATTCACCTCACGTTGAGTTCACCGTGAAGGGTATCTTTAACTGACGTGCTGACGGAGTCGCTCGAATGACAGCAGGGCTGGACAAAAATACTGCGCAATTATATCATGATACCGTAGAAGACGTTCGGGCAACAAGTACTTGAGATAGAGGTACAAGATACTACCGAAGTTATTGTATCCGATACGATACTTTCCATTCTTATTTTAAGATACTTCGATACATTCGCAAATTTCTTATTATACATCTATGTAATGCAGCAGCAAACGCGTACGCAGGAAAATGTTTGCTTGGAAATTTCTTAACGCCGACAAACCTTGTTTCATTTGAATGAATTGTCTTTTGGTACCTAAACTGTTAGTATCAATTGTTAGTAGTGAATTGCTTTATAGCTGCTTAACGCCAATGCTCCTTATATGCTACGCTGTCACCGGTTGCTACTTGCGGCTTTTGTAAGTGATGGGAGTCGCTGCTCCGCTTGCGGACCAGCCAGCGGGTCCACACTTAACCACAAGAAAGGCGATAGGAATCCTCTGCACGATGAGACAAACACCGCTGTGGAGTTTTACCTAGTCCCTAAGCGTATTAACGTTGACGCAATACCAGATCACCGGACAGATATACAGCAGCAACTTGTAGCGACATCTCTTGTGACGCATCGTGTATACATGAGAGCACAGCAAAGCTGCAGTGACCTTTTATATTCTAATTATCTGCTGACCTAAAGCGGTCGTTGGCGACATTTTCATTAAGTGCAGTCCTTTCACGATCTTTATTCTACGAGAAAACGTGCAGCCGAAAAACGTTTCATACATATAGGGTCACAAAGCGACGCAATATAAGTTGGAGGGCTCTGACAGAAAGATAGAAGAATGTCGCTGCCTTTAGTTTTATTCAAGTGGATTAGTAGCAATAGTATCAGCTCGATAAGCGGAGTTCAGCCTACGTTTATAGTTTCGCAGGGTGATGTTGCGAGAGCAGTATCTTGTATCTTAAGGTAAATGATGCATTCATTCATGTATCAGAAATACAGATACTTATACACGTCTTGCCAGAAGTATCATGATACAGACACAAGACACCTAAAGGGTATCTAAGATGCATTTATCTTTGATATTGCCCAGCAACTAATGACAACTATGACCCCTTAGCCCTTTCGATGATCGCTACACAAATGACATTACCAGAGAAGTGTAGTGCCATGTGCACGCTCAATGGTGATAACGCAGACGTCGTCAACAGTCATATTCGCGACGAGAATTCATAGCAATAGCGACAACTAAGTCTGAAGACCAACAGTAAGAGGTTGCGTGCCCGGATATCACCGGTGTCGTCTTCATTTTTCTTGCACTCTCATTCCCTTTCAGATCACATAATTCTATAAACAATAAAGACGAAATTAGCACTCCCCTGCACCCAAACCACTTGCTGTTCCCCTACGCTTTTCTATAGGCTACGGTTAATGATTAGCTTCTATCACTCCCAACTTTTCCACAATTCTTTCACGCAACGAGTACACGCAAAAACTCTAGGCTATTTACAGCAGCAAACTATGACGGCGCCGCAGATTTCCGGTGACGAACAAAGACGTCAACGCACAGCCAGGCAGGTGATCTTCGCGTCCTCCTCTCAAAAGGTCACGCTCGAAGGGCGCCCTCTGGTTGTGGTTTAGAAGTCAAGGCGCGACCGGGAACGCGCCCAACTCAGTCCCGGAGGGTTTGACCGCCCGACAACACGGGGTCGCCCGAGCCGCGCAGAAATAGTGAACCAACCGAGCGCCCTCATTGAAACACAGAAAATAAAGACATAAATGAAACAAGCTCACCCTTTCTATAGCAGATGCAAGCGGTCCGTAAAGGGGTGTCGTCGGCAGACAAAGGGCAGACCTGTCCGTTAATGCTTCTTCGCGAAAAATTGCCACTCTTGACGTTCTCTTAGAGCGCCTCGTCAGCCTTTTCTCTTTCATTCGCTCTTACATCGCCCCCTCCCCTTTTCTTTTTCTTGCCCGCAGGGGGACACTCGAAGACACTGGTTCCCCGGAGACGTTTTCACAAGCAGACTGCTTTTCAAAGCGCCACCTCCCTCTCTGCGTAATCTCTCTCTCTCTCTCTCTCTCTCTCTCTCTCTCTCTCTCTCTCCGTATCCTCACCAGTGCTAACTTTTGTTCCGCACGTGGGCGACACGCGACAATTATTGCGCTGACGGTCCGCTTCGCCTTCCGGGCTCGGTTGTTTGAAACGGCCGCCCGGCTTATTAAGAAGGAACGGTCGAGGCTGAGGAGAGAGAGAGTAATGCGACAGACAGGGGAGCAAACGAGGAGAAAGGGTGCTGCACGGCGATCTCCTATTGAAACGTTCTTCAGACCGCGGCCTCTGTGTCTCCCAAGGGCCCCCGGCCAAGTCGTAGAGAAAAGGGAACGAGAGATGAATACCGGTGCGGCTGCCATATCAAAGAACTCGGGCAGGCATGCATGACTGATGCGCCATGTGACACGGGTCAATGTTAGGGCAGGTAAGAAAGGAACGAAGATAGATCTCGGAATAGAGTTAAGACAATAACGTTTCGTGGCGTTTTTTTTCCCTCTCTCTCTTTCTCCTATCCGGAGTGCGCGAAGCAAACGAAAATGGAAGCGGCGGCCAAGGCTAGGAAAAATGAGCGAAAACGTATTCGATCTTGTTATACGTAGCGTTCCTGGAACTCCTTTTCGCAAGTTTAACGTCGACGTCTAAAGTCACCGTTGCTCCTTAGAGCGAGCTATGACGTCACTGCGAAGGAATATATTAATTAATTCGCAGTGAAGAATGCTCGCAGGTGACTCCGCCAAAGTGCACATCATTTTTAGCAAGCAAGCGGTCACACCTAACGTCAACACTTCTTTAAAATATCTTCGCAGTGTTCTTTTGTTTTCATCTTCTATTTAAGGGTATCCACGCAGAAAGCACTAGCATTTAAAAACCGAAGTCGAAACTGCACTGCGTACGAAGTTTGCATGCGAACTTTGAACCCTTCGTTCACTCCCTTGCAACCTATAGGATTGTCGCTCATTCGAGCGGCATGCAAGGCGAACGTGACACCATGTTTCTCTTTGTAAGACGCATCACGAAACTCCGGCGCACCGACGAAATGCATAGCGGCGGGTCCCTGCCGTTTGGCCTCTATACAGGTGGCCCCCGGGTTCGCGTGCAACCGCCTTATAGCGCAGGCTGCAGTTCAGACTCCAGCAAGACAGAAAGAACGGCGACCACCGTGAAATCATTTTTTGAGACGCACGTGCGCGAACAAAAGGTGCGCTTAGCGCCGTTCCTTGTGCTTCGGGCCCCCTCATAAACATTCTTCTTTTCGTCTTTGTTCTCCTCCTCATCCACCTCTCTCTCTCTCTCTCTCTCTCTCTCTCTCTCTCTCTCTCTCTCTCTCTCTCTCTCTCAATTTCGTTTTTTGTAACTCGGAACATGCACACCACGCGCGCGTGCGTGGCCGACCCGTTCCGGACGCGTGCCCGTAACCCCCGACATGCCTGCGTCGAGCGATCTTTCGCCGTCTCTTTAGAATTTGCATAATGAAGAGCGGGAAAGAATAGAATAAAAAAAGAGGGACGGCTGAAAGGGTGCAAGGTGGTCGCGGGAAAGAGAGGCGATCTCCCCGTTCAGTATCCTGCAGGGCGCGCGCCGAGGTGGCAGAACAAAAGACTTTGCAAGGGCGAGGCGTCGGCAACTGGGCTTCGCCGAGTTGACGTTGGAGGAGGTGGCACCGCGGAAACGGGAAAAATAAGGTTTTCACGCCGTACATTTGCGCTCCAGCTAATCAGATCGCATTCTCAGAGTGACGTGAAGTGTGCACCGACGTGGTTATGTATAGAAAAAGAAACTTTCGTGCTCAACAAGAGGAGGAAAGAACGCGAATAAGATAATACGGTGTCCATGTTAACTTGAAATCTCGATTGAATTATTGAAGTTCACTGCTTGAGCGTCTTCTGCTAGTAAAACGATCGTAAGCACACCTAGCGAATATTTAGAGGGCGTGATGACCTGCCGCGAAGACGTAGCAATAAGGGAAGGCGCGATGGTGTTGGAAGGAATGATACGCCTCGCGTTTAGTGAGCTAGACGCATTGGTGTCTATGCGCACTCCGCTCAGGTATATATGCGGCCGTCTTGCATGCGACGGCTTGCACGGACTGATCCGAGATTCAGCTATTGCAATGGCGGATATAAAAGCACCCGTCTGCTAAAGTTTTAAAATTAAGCCAAGTGTTATTTGATCAGTGACCTAACAGTTCTGTGATTTGTGTCTGCACTCTCCTCTCTTTGCAAGGCGACGCCATTCCATAGTTCGGACTTGGCGATATCGTACATCTCTAAAGAATTACAGTCAGTAAAGCACCCTCTTACGTCTGTAGATTCTCTAAATTTACACACACACAAAAAAGAAGGTGGAAGAGGAGGGGGAGGAGACTCCTGTCAATATTTCTACGACATTTTAGTTGGCGTCGAAGATGGCTAACAATTCTAAATGTATTCCCCCTTAGTACGCCATTTTTCTGCATTGCTTTCAAGAGACCACCCTGTGAGACGCCGAAGGGCAGCAGTCTCTTTAAGAACTACACGGTCCGCTAAGCAACTGACGTCAGAACGAAAGTTTGCGATACGCAAAGCGTTGACCCGTCGCCATTGCAGGCACTTCAGATGCAAGATCTCGGAGCACGTAATGCTATTATAATAACAACGAACAATGACCTCGTTGGATAACCCATAAATGCAAAATAAAGGGGCATCAACTGGGAAAGAAATAGAGTGCACAAAGACCGGTTTTACAGTGACAAGAGCTGCTATTTAGGGAAACAACGCAACAAACTATATATACAGTGGACATGCATAAGGGAAGTGTAAGTATACTATGCGGAAAGAACGAGAGAAAGATCATCGCGCGGGGCTTAAAATAGCGCCAGTTTCCGACAATACGGGGAAGCAACATCAGCTTTTTCCGAGCGAGCCGCAATTTTTATCGCGCTCTAATTGAAGGGCGAGGAGGAAAGACAGAGAGGCCAAGGGGTGTGGGGTACTTGCGGCTCGCGGAGCAGAGGAGGGGGGGGGGGGGTGAAAGGCCCGCCGCGTGCACTGACCCAGCACGACCCAGAAGGCGACCCCGCGACGACGACGACGACGACGGAGAGGATCCTTTTACGCATGCACCGCCTCGCAGACGCAATCTCGCCGCTATATTTCTGTCCCGCGCATCTCTTCGCATCTCTTCGCCCAGAGGCTAGTTACGTCGTCCGAGCAGCCCTTCTTCGTTCGCCCTACAAAGACAAAAGGCGAGCCGCAACCCACCCGTGCACGTCTCACACTGCAGGGTGGGAGGGGGGGTTCTAGATACGGCGTCGCAGGGGCCACGTAATCACGGGATGGAAGAAACATGGAGAAATGGGTGGATGAGGACTGGGAACCGTGCGTGGGGAGGGGAGCGGGCGCAAGCACGCATGTCCGCCACTCACATGGCGACGACGCGCAACGCGGCGTATACAGTTAAAGGCGCGTATCAGAGTGTGTAAGCACGCATAAAGAAGCTGCGTGACGGCGGCAGCGACGACGACTGCAAGAGAGAGAGAGAGAGAGGAAAAGGGCGAAGAGTGGTGTAAGCGGAGCAGTGCCATTAGCGAGGAAAATGCAGGTGCGGAAACAAAAGGATGCGAACGCGTGGTCTCCGTTTCCTCCGCACTTATAAGCCTGGAAAAGAAAATGCGGGATGATTGCGTGTTTCTCATTGCCCACGGCTGTAAGCGCGCGTATAACGGGTTCCGCAGATGCGGTCGCGGAATTGTATGTTTCCTTATTTATTCTTTTCTCTCACCCTTTCCGTCTTTCCTTAGATTTTTTTTTTTTGGTTTTGTTTTCTCGCGGGCAAGATGTACAAACAAAGGCCGTGCGCATGCGCTGGGCGTCGCATTTGGACGGCGTGAGGCATGCATGAATCTGCTTAATGCGTGATTCAGATTTTTTGTGACATCTTCGGGTTTTTGTCGATGCGCTATATAAGCACGCAGAAATGCTTTGACGATATAGACACCGTGAGGATCGTTCTTCAGTTTTGCGGACTTAAAAGGATATGTTTTTCACTCGAAAACTATGTATCTGTGTCACGTAGCTGCACAAACTCAATGCCTCTGAGAGCGCAAAATCGTAAGAAAGGAAGAAAGAAAGAAAGAAAGAAAGAGAAAAGGACATGTCTGCTTTTGTTCTAAATACTCAATGGGCAGCACACCTAGGAAATCCTGTGACATTATCAAACCTATTTGTCGTATCACTGTCAACCTGTTCTCTTTCCATACCACTTCTATTTCGTACACTAGAGCTCAAACTAATTTTTATTACCAGTGTGAACCGCTATACAGTGCGCGTATAGTCGTCCAGACAAACAAATGCGAGTTGTGCGAGGTCGGACAGAAACGCTCCTAATTTAGTATACAGTTGGAAATGCAAATAATGTTTACCACCGATGACCGCGTGAGAAGCGAATCGAGATGTCTTGGGCGATAAGGCAGTGCCTAAACATGAAGCTCCTTGGCCATCACGCAAGGACGCACGACTAATTCGCGTTTACTCCGAGACCACTAAAAGAAGTAAGGAGAGAGACGTCGTGTAGTCGCTTTACTGGGTGCACGTTCGCATGCACTATATGTACACACGGAGAGATCGCATCCCATCAGGCCAACCTGAAGCACACGCGTTCGCGAATTTGCAGGAAGCGTCGATTGCGCAATGTAAACGGAGAAACACGTCACATTAAGCGTCGTCAGCTGCATAAGCGACGACGGCCCGAACGCAAGGAAACACGCGTGCAACTTACGCATGCGAAACGCGAGCGGAATGCAAACCAGAGCAGGTATCGCGTTAAGGCGCGCGGGGACACACTGGCGTTTCCCACGGTAATAAATGCAGAATAGGTCTAACCTCGCGATTCAACCGCTGTCTCGTGCTTATTTCTTTTTTGTCTTGAACGGGGAACGCATTAATCGCGCAGAGTCAGGGACTTGCTCGCCGCCGCAGCCTTTCCGCATGTTGGGGCTCGCCAACGCAGACGTCGTGAACGAAGGTTTTTCCTTGCATGCGTTATACGCTTCTTAATCCCTGGACAACGGCTTACTATATCTGCGCCTTCTGAAAGGCTCAGTTTTACTGCGACAGCAGTTAGAAGCTCGAAACCAAGTTTGTCTAAGAAGAAGAAGAATATAACGATGATAAATTTATTAATCATCACCTTGCCCATCGTCGGCTTCGTCCTTCGCCAAATGGCCGAGGAAACTCAAAACTTTGACCGCCCCACCGCCACACGAATCGAACCCACGGCCATGCGGCAATTGTACCGTTGAGAGCAGCGGGCGCTCTAACCACTGAGATATATCGCACCAACACCCCTGTTTGGATGTACCTGTGCATAGTCTTGAGCGTCATGGGAGTCTCAGAGTTGCGGAGTCAGTTCATGCATTTCGGGGGGAAAGGGGGGGGGGGGTCGGAGCACGCATAGCCGGCCATTACACTGTAGCTGAAGAAGACGACGTTGTTCTTTTAGTATAATCGTTCTTGAGAAGATATAGTGGGGTCAGTCGTGAGAGCCAGCATCCACTGCTGGAAGAGCTCAAGGCCCGAGGAATCGCCGAAGTCTCTGCCTTCTTACCTTTTGGCTCAACTACATTTATTTTATTCAGTTTTCCACGCCATGCGCAGCTCGTAAAAGCAACTCACAAAGTGGATTCTCCCAGTTTGGGAGAACACCTGCGACCCGCTCACATATTTTCACCTTGCCGGCTATGTTTGGAATGAGAGATACAGCCGCGTTGTAGTGGGCCGCGTGCTGTTGTAACCTGTTTACGTTTGCTTGCCATGTATCTGCGCAATCACGTTCACGTCGCCCTACCCCTCCAGTTTTTGCGGACACATAGATGTAGATGAATGCGAACGTGTACCTCGTGGTGCAGCGCTGTTAGAATAATAATAACAATAATAATAATAATAATAATAATAATAATAATAATAATAATAATAATAATAATAATAATAATAATAGCTCTGACAGATTCCGTATAATGGAAAGCTGCAAAATGGTTTTGACCACTTGGGGCTCTTTGAACATGTGCTCAAATTTAGATACGCAAACATTCTTTTTTTTAATGCAGCCGACTGTCCCTAAGTTACTATTATTAAGGTAACGTTTCAAGCAGACAAGTAAAGAAATGAACAAGAAGAAGAGCAAGACTGAATGCACGAGCACATAGCGTTATACACTAACACGGGCCACAGGCGCCCACGGAGCGTCTATTCTACATCACAAGGGTCCCTTCAAGCATAAATCACGCTGTTGAGAATTCATGAAAACGGTTGACCAGGCTAGCGCACTTTCCACAACAGGGCTTCCATTTAAATGAAGACCCAGTGTAAATGATGATCAGTTACAGCGGAACCGCGTCACATTATCAAGTCAAAAGAAGAACTACAACAACCACAGCAATGACGAGTACTGAGGCAAGCGAGCAGGTCGTGTTCACAGTGTAAAACGCGCAACTTGCTCCTGTTCCACGACCCTTAATTCCACAGATAACCGTATACGCCTGGCCAAGTCTATTGCGAGCACCGAAAGTCTGCTTCTTGCGACGAAAATGCAGCCGGAATGCCACAAGCATTTTCTTTTTTCTCTCTCTCCCTAACGACTACGTGGACCAACGATGGAGCGCTATTTATTTTACCCGTAAACGCGGCTTCTTTGCAGCAAACGCGCTCTTTCGTCGGCACAAGCTGCCACGAGGAGACCGCTCATTTGTCTCACGGTTCGGAGGACGTGATAAATAGCTCGTATTTTCGTTTCCATAAATCCACGGCTGCTTCTCTGGCAAGACACGAGCCCTCTATGCGCGCGAGCTTCACTTGCACCCCCCCCCCCCCCCCCCCCACTCCGACGTCAACTCGATGTACCCCTCTTCTCTCCCCAACCCCCTCACACTTGGTCCCATCAACGACCACACCTTGCTCTCTCTTGTGCTCTCATCGCCGCTTGTCTGTGGCTGCTCGTGTGGACTTTGGTAGAGACAAAGTGTCCTTTGGCGAGAACATATGAGGACGCGTAAGACAGGACGCGAAAGGAAACAGGGTGGGCGATGGCGTCTATAGGAGCTGCACGAAGACGGCGAAGTGCGCCTGTACACAAGGGTAGGAAAATTGCTCCAACTAGCGTTGACACAACCGATCACTGACTTTTCTTTCTTTCTTTCTTTCTTTCTTTCTTTCTTTCTTTCTACAAAGCTGCTCTTTCTGCTCACTTAAGAGCGGCGGAATGCGGCTAAAATTCAGAAGCGCAAGCCCTATACAGAAATGGCAAACGAGGGAAATCAAGTAAGCTAAATAAAAACAAAAAGAAAGAATAGAGGCTAACAAGAGAGAGACAGAGAGAGAGAGAGAGAGCGGAAGCCACTAAAGGGAAGGGCGGTGTCAGCAGGACGCACAGTAGCCACGGTGGCGGCCCGCGCGTTGAAACACAGCAGCGCATCTCGTCCGCACGCACACACGACACACACGCACACGCGCGCGGCCAGCTCGGCGCAGGCTTGAACGCGCGGCGGCGCGATCCGCGGAGAGCCCGTAATAAATAGTCCCCTTCCCGGAGGACTTCCTCATTTGCCTCGAACGCCAAAGCATCGGTCGCACCAGCAGCAGCCGCGGCGGGCCTCACCAACAAAATTGACCTTCCTGTCCCTACGGGCACGCGGGTTCGCGCGCTCGCTCGCGCCGCTGTACACAGCGGACAGGGCCAGAAAGCAGCAGCATCCCGACGCTGCACAGCGCTGCGAGGTCCCATCGCAAAAGAAAATAAGCGAAGCGGAATGAAAGAAAGAACATCATCTGGTCGAAAAGAAGGAAACGAAAGAAAAAAAGGGTCTATCAACGCGCGGCCGCTCATGAAGGGAACACGAGATGGCGAGGAAATAATAAAGCGGGCCTACGCTACAGTAGCTATAGCTCGCTCCTCGGTGGCTCAAGCCAAACTCCCCCCCACCTCCCCCCCTTGGTCCTACAGAAATGGCAAAAAAAAAAAAAAAGAGCGGGCGTCGGGAAGAAGCACATAAAGAAACGAACGAGAGGCGGCGGCAGCGTGCAGCAGCAAAGACCGGGGGCGCGCGCGCGCGCATCATGAAGCAAAACTGACCCCGCAGCGCGGAGGCACCGCCAACCACGTGGTTGAGCGGCCAGCGCGCGTATCGAGTGATTGTAGGCGGCTGCCGCCGGGTAACCGCTACTTTTCTATTTCCTGCCCGTGTGCACGCACGCACGCACGCAGGCGTATATGTAGGAAAGGACGGAGGAGCTGTTTGGCGCTGTGGCTCAGGGGGTGTCTCAGAGGCAGCGTCAGCGCCACGCCGAAGTCCCTCCGCGGGGCCAGCCGGCCGAGCGGCGGGCCATCGGATAGAGCTGCCCGGCAGCTAGATCACGCGCGAGCGTGGCCCTTGGGAGCCGAGCGCGCGCACGAACTGCCTAGCTGCCACCGCGCTGTCGTCGAATACACGCCGGGTGATGCTGTTGGCTTGCGAATCACATCCCCGCAGCTGTGTGGGAAGCCACGGTGGCCCGAGAAAAAGAAGAGGCGAGGCGCCAGGCAACCTAAAGAAGCTCATACTTTTGAGAGAGAGAGAGAGAGAGAGAGAGAGAGAGAGAGAGAGAGAGAGAGAGAGAGAGAGAGGTTGCTATATGCACACTGGCACCTTTGCTTCCCTAGAGCGCTTCGGGGGCTCACGAAAAGCACGAGATCGGGCCGAAGCGAGCTCTACGAAGGGCATGCTTGCTATACAAACGGACAGACACGCGCACGCGGGGTACAAAACCAAAAGACGAGGCGCCGTGTATAGTAAATGGAGACGAGGTAGCGACGGGCAGGTCGCGGCTACCGTGACTCCCGAGCGAGGCGCATACCTACGTGCGCGCGTTGCGCACGGTTCCGTGCGAGCGCGTTCGTGCGCAGATGGCGCAGGGTGCGCGCCAGCGACCACGGAGGAGGACGAAGAAAATTTCTTGAAGGATCAATAAAGCCAGACAGGCGGCGCGCATAGGGGGCAGGGAAGGGGGCCGGCAGAAATGAGTCTCTCGGGCGGTTAATGGCTCGTTAAATTATTATTAAACGGGAACGCCCGGCTACGCTTCCAGGGGCCCGCAGAAGCAGCAGCAGCGGCAGGAGTGAGAAGGCAACGACGACGTGTTTACCATGCGAGCCCGCATGCTGCTGCGGGACGTGTTGCCCAGGCGATGTTGGCGTCACTCTTCACATCGCTCGCTATAACCCTCCCCCCCCCCCCGGCTTCTGGTTTTCCTTTTCTTCTTTAAATTTTTTTCCCCGTTAATTACGGTGCACATGACTTTATTTATAATGGGAGCGAGGTTTACTTCCAGAGGGGAACCGCTTGCGCCGTCTTGACTGCGTGCCGTTGCCATACGCACGTTTAACAGCGCGCTTTTATTGCTTTTCAGGCGTCAACAGACGCGGCGAGACGCGAGTATACGTTAAAGCGGTAATGTACACTATATACCACGGCGTCCCCGCAGGCCGTGGTACCACTTGGTCGATAACAGGGCGTGTCGCGTTTTAGGAGTCGCTATATGTTCCTGTAGAGAACATAACGAGCTGTCGAGGGACCTTCGCGCAGTTTCCCCGAATTCAGATTGCAAGTAACTATAGAACGACAGTTTCTGAGTAAGCGCGCTATCGGGCAGTGGGTGTACTCGCTATACGTCGAATGATATAGTCACTAAATCTTGGGCCGTTAAATTAAGATTTTGTTTTCTGTAGTTCCTTGCCGTGACCTCTATACATGATCCGGGACTCCTGGCCCATGCATATATAGAGGTCACGCGTCATGAACCTGATTAAAGTACACACCGCTGAATCTATAGACCCATCGCGGACTTTTTTTTTATAGGGTAAAGACATCATGAATAATGCACAGGTATATAGGCTGCGTTTGATTAGCATTCCATTCGTGGACATCACGTGAGCGAAACGGGACCTTTTTTTTTTTTTTTCTTTCAGGAATGAGTCCCCGTTTTGCGCAGGTGCAGAGACAGTGCACTGCTACAGCGCCACTGTCAACGAGGAATCCATAAGAAGGCGCGAGAAATGTCGGAGGCGGTTACCCGTGCGGGTTAGACGGTGGTTACTTCCTCGGCGACCCAACCTTAATAAGCGTGCCTTGCTTAGGAGGACAAGGCCCTGCGGGCACACACGACGCGTGGAGTCACCTCTCTTATAGCATGTGTATATATATACGGGAGGCGGTCACTGCAGTCCCGCTGCATAGGCTGTCGTTTTTCCGCGCAATTTCCCGACTCGCCGCATGCAAAACCGCTCTCGATCCTAAGTACCTGCAGGTATGAAACGCACAACCAAAGCAATCGCAAGTAAATAATGTCGCCGGGACCACCCATAGGAATTACGCGAGTCGAGGCATAGGCGCCGGTCGCGCTAAGCGATTGCAGTGTCCTCTGCGTCTCTGCCCCGTCCGGCCAATATTCTTTTTTTGTTGTTGTTTCGCCGTTTGCTCGCCGACCCTCCGTAATGCCACCGCAAGCGTTCTTGCTAATGTCGGGGAGGTATCTACGAAGATTGGCGTCCGCGTAGAATGCTCCATTTCTTTTCTTTTTCTTTCCCTATTTTCCGGCGCACCGTTGGCCGTTCCGGAACCCTCCTCCGTGCACGCCGCCGCGACCTGGCGCACGTCGCGGTTGTGAAACACTGTACACGCACAGGCCAGCGTTCAGTTCCTTCTTGCGGGGACCGCGCGGTCGCGAGAGAGACAATTGATTTGCGATGTAGGACCGAGCATACTGCCACGCGTGCAAACGGGACCGCCGCAGAAATCGAAAGAGGATAGCGCCCGGAGCCGGAAATGAATGGCTGAGCCCGGAAGAGCGAGTCGTGTGACGATCGCCGACTCCGCATTGAGGACAATATCCCACCCACTGGTTCTCCGTAATGTTTCGATGGGGTTCGGCCGCTGCGGCCGATGAAATCCCTTGACCGGCGTCCCTCGACGATGCGCGCGTTTGTGAACCGCCTTCCGTCGCAACCGCACGGGCGATGGTGATGCTTCGCCGGCAGACACAGCGCGAAAGACACGAACAGAGGCCCGTGTGGGCCTTCTAACGCTTGCACTTCAGGGAGAGCCTAACTTCGCTATACTCGCATTAAAGAAGTTATCAATTGATTTTGTTCGCGACTTTGGTAATTCGTGTTTTCTACTCGTCGTTAAATTCCGAAGTACTTTGCCGATAATAGGTAACAGGGCGAAATATAGGCTCAAGCGCATATAGGAAGGAGAGGTGAGGTGACATTTCTTACGCATTCTATAGATCATTCGCCGATAGTACATAATCATCATAATCATCGTCATCATCATCGTCATAATGATGTCCGCTGCATGAAAAATACGCCTCTATGCGAATTCACTTGCTTCAGTATGCATCATTAGTCATTGAGTGTTTGCACCAGATAAGATTAAATTTTATGACGTCAGTGGCCAAGGCTGGTGAGAAATAAAACTTTTTTTTATTCCGGCATATTGTAATACAATACGGTTTGACAGCCTGATCTGGGTCCTTAGCTTGCGTGGGTACTTTTGGATCGATAACAGTATAGAAGAGTACGCGGTAAAATCCTAAAACCCGTAATCAAATAGCCAAGTTGCAATTAACCTTGACAGAGCGCAAAAGGCGACGCTGCAGCCAGCGGACAACCTTCTCTAAGTTCCTGGCGGCTTTTAAGAAGATTTCCGAAAAGTTTAGTTATTTCTCTTTTGACTCCAGCATCAATCAGTTAAATATCGCATTTGAAATTACTTGCGAGATTTTAAGGCTAGGGCTCTCAGCTGAAGCTCTTCTTGGCGCATGCCCACGAACAGTTTGCATGCAGATGTGCTAGAGTTCTCTCTGTATTTTTAATTGCGCAAAAGCTAAACTTCTTTTTGATGAATTATAATTGGGCCGACATAAGCTCTTGCGAGAGAAACGCAAGGTTATAGCACCTCAGGGGCCAAGCACGATCGAGTCCCGGCGTTGGGAATGTCCTGTACTACCACTTTTCCAACTCTCTCTCTCTCTCTCTCTCTCTCTCTCTCTCTCTCTCTCTCTCTCTATCTATCTATCTATCTATCTATCTATCTATCTATCTATCTATCTATCTATCTATCTATCTATCTATCTATCTATCTATCTATCTATCTATCTATCTATCTATCTATCTATCTATCTATCTATCTATCTATCTATCTATCTATCTATCTATCTATCTATCTATCTATCTATCTATCTATCTATCTATCTATCTATCTATCTATCTATCTATCTATCTATCTATCTATCTATCTATCTATCTATCTATCTATCTATCTATCTATCTATCTATCTATCTATCTATCTATCTATCTATCTATCTATCTATCTATCTATCTATCTATCTATCTATCTATCTATCTATCTATCTATCTATCTATCTATCTATCTATCTATCTATCTATCTATCTATCTATCTATCTATCTATCTATCTATCTATCTATCTATCTATCTATCTATCTATCTATCTATCTCGACTACATAAACTCCAAAGCACCGAACTCAACTTACAACCACGAATTTCACACGTTTACGTCACGCGGTAAGGTAAAAATAAGACTTGGCGCCTCGTTCGTGTCAACAATGCATAGCGAATGCCTGTAACTTCGCGAGTGGAAAAACGTTGACCTAATAAAAGATGATCTAATAAAGATTCCCCAATAACAATTTACTGCAGGGAGTGCCGAAGATCGAAACGAGTTTGTTTACTGCGGATGGACTTGGCTTTCCCTAGGAGCTGCCATACTTCATTATCGCTCGGCGCGACGCAGCATGGTTTCCGAGTTGCTGAATTAAACCGAACCGCGTCACATCTCCTAGCCACACACACGCACGGTCAACAGCACACGAGTTTCCGCAGCATGTGAAGCGAGGTAAAGCTAAGGGAGGGGTAGGCGACTACAACCGTCCCTTATTTGTGGCGTCTGCACGAAAACTCGTTCTCCCGGCGAACACAACTGCTTGTGTAAATCGCTCGCACAACCGACGAGCGTGTACATAAAACCGCGATGGCCGTTAGCCCGTCACGAAGGAAACGCTCTGTGCGGCGCCTGCCGCGAATGTATACTACACGCTGAAAGAGAGAGAGAGAGAGAGAAAAAAAGGATACGAAGGAAATAAGACAGAAATGTGACGTCACGCGCAAGATTTAAATCATCGCGGCGCCCAGGAAAAGGTCGTAATAAAATTAGGCACCTCACACATATCTTTTCTATTTCTGTTTATTCGGTACTTTCTTTTTTCCTTTTTTTGTCTTTCGCCGTCTTTCCTCTTCTTCGCTTCCTCCTTCGCGCAGCTTTATTTTCCCCCTCTATATCTCATTCCTGTCTTTTTTTTTTCTTTTTTTTTTCTCTTTTTCTTCGCCGCTGACTTCGGCCTGTTTCTATGCGAACGACGGTGTACAGGAGGATCAGGCGCGAAGCAAACGAGGTCCCGGAATGTTAATAAGCTCGAAGAATTAATAGAATTAAAAGATAATAAATGCGGAGACAGGACCACACCTTTTCATTATTTTCTTCCCCAGAAGGAAGTGAAGTACAAAAGTACTAAAGAAATCCAAGCGATGTGTGCCGTCCGAGAAAGTTCGAGAAGGGAAAATAAAACCCTACACGCGTATTTCTTTTTCTAACGCAAGAACATTAATAAAGAAGGAGAGAAAGAGAAGTGCACGAACAAGGAATATGATAAATAAACGCGCGAGAAACGTATAAGGCAAAGTCCTGTCAGTTTTTTCGTCCTCTTCTTTCCTGCTATTTATTCTCTTATTTTAGCCCGTCCTGGCTTCTTTTCTTCAGGGAGCGAGCTGGGAAAAAAAGAAAAAAAAAAGCATTGGTCACGACAGTCGATCTCTCTCCCTCTCTCTCTCTCAACACGCATATACATATATGCGCCAAAGAAGCCATTTCTCACGAGAAATTGCTTAGCGATGTCTTCTGTTTATGCCGCCTCTTCGAAGCAGCCAACACGTATATTTCGCTCTTCTTTCGTTATTCCGTCTAGCCTTCTCCTTTTTTTTTCTTCTTCTTTAGTTTATTATCCGCAGCTCACATACGAGGCGCATGCTGCCCCGAGCTCATAACGAGGACCATAAACTGCCGGAGACTAACACTTGGAGCTCGTTTCGAGGCGCCTCGGCGATAGAAATATCTGGCGCGCGCGTTTTTCACGAACGCACCGAGAAGAGGAAGGCGAGAACGAAGAAAACGAAGGGAGGAGAACCGTAAGTATACGATCGAGGAGGAGAAATAAAAGAAGATAACGAGTATTCAGCGAAAACTCGTGAATTAATAAAGACCGTCCGGGATCGTGAACACGCCGTGAAAAAAGCTCGAATGTGAAAGAAGAGGCGGTCCATAAAGCAAAAAAAAAAAAAAATAAAAAATAAAAAATAAAAGCAAGAAGAAGGAAGAAGGGCAAAGAAAAAGAAAGAAGATTAAGCATACGAAGAAGTGGAAGAGGCTGAATAAGAATTAAGACAAATATGGCGCGGAGGAAGAAAATGAATAAACGCCGGAACTAATAAAAACGCATCCGGGAGCGCCAACGCGAGCGGCCGGACGGCTGAAATGTAAAAGAGATAAAAAAAAAAAGATTCGTAGGAGCCGGAGTTGAGCCATCGCAAAACGAAGAAAGAAGGAAAGAAATTGAACAGAGCGTGAGAGAGAGAGAAACTACAAGTGTAGTGAATTGAGAGTGCATGCGTGGACCTGCGTGAAAGGCCCGAGCAAAATGGAGGAAAATGGACGGAAGAACAACAAAAGTGCCGTACTGCAGCGGCAATGATTTGAGGCTCGCGAGCTTTACGTCCCCCCCCCCCCCCTTCCGGAGCCGCGCGAATTTAATACGAATCTCGATACCGTGCCAGTTTCGGCCGAGCCCACGGGCGCCGCGCATGAAATATGCATGCAGAGTTGCTACAATTACAGCAGCAGCAGCGGCAGCAGCAGCGAAGGGAACGACGAAGCGGTCCAGGCATGTGGTGCGGAGCAGTCAGAGTGAACTGTACGAGTTAAGAGGGAAAGAAAGATAAGAAAGAAGGAATGAAAGAAAGAAATTGAAGAGAGATGGATAGACGAAAAGAAAGGAAAAAAGAATGAAAGAAAGAGAAAATGAAGGAAAGGAGAACTTTGAAAAATGTTTAAAAAAGAAGTATGGAATACGCGAGCAGACATTGTTAAAATCACTTCCAACTTTTGCTGCCAGTGAGCTCGGCGTTGGTGTGTAGCGAGTGTAAAAAAAAGAAAAAATGAGAAAGGTCAGAATAAATAAAACCGAAGGTGTGCGCGGAGAGTTGTTCGCCTTCGCTGCGGCGACTGCAGGATCGCGCGAGAGGCGGTTTGCATTAAGAGGCTGCCCCTAATGACCGCGTCGGTGCGAAGGGACTCGGTTGGGCATGGGAAACACGAGAAAGAAACAAAACGAAGGAGAAGGAAGGAAGGAGAGGAGGAGAAAGAAAAGAAAAGAATGCATGTGTTTAACCCATATATCCACGATCGTCGTTATGTGTGGTGCGTGTGTTTGTTGCGCGTATACCGCGAGAGAGCGCCCGCGGTATACAGTCACTGTGGGAAAGGACGACGAACATCCCTCAAGGATTGGCCGACAGTTCTGGAACGCTTGGCTCTGGCCTCGTGCCGCGCTCCGCAGTGATCGTGGCTGAGAGGTGCACGCGTTTGCGGCGCGCCGAAATGGATGTCAGCTACACTTTGGGACCAGCAGCGACGAAGCGGAGAGAGACGGCGAAACTAAAAGCAAATATTCATAATATTGGGGCATTCATTTCTTTTGCGGGTGACCATATTCTTGAACGCGCCACCAAAACATCCTAAACACGTAAAAAAAAAAAAGAAAAGTCACAAAGGACAGAAAAACGGCGTAGTATACAGGGGCGCGCGGACATTATCCGTCCACCTCGCATTTCTGCCCATTTTTACTTTTCTTTATCACCCGCCGTAGTTGCTCAGTGGCTATGGTGTTGGGCTGCTGAGCACGAGGCCGCGGGATCGAATCCCGGCCACGGCGGCCGCATTTCGATGGGGGCGAAATGCGAAAACACCCGTGTGCTTAGATTTAGGCGCACGTTAAAGAACCCCAGGTGGTCAAAATTTCAGGAGTCCTCCACTACGGCGCGCCTCATAATCAGAAAGTGGTTTTGGCACGTAAAACCCCAAATATTATTACTTTTCTTTATCGCATTTACGTATTTATAAGAAGATCCCACCTACTGCATAGTGGCCATGTTACTCAGAACTGAAATTATGATGGTGTAAATACTGCGTGACAAATAATGAATTGCCATACTGCTCCCTGTTGAAGAGACAAATACAAGAAGATAAAGAAAGGAAGAACAGGACCGGCAGGTTAAAGCGAGATATACGTACGGTTGGCTGCCTTACGCCTAGGGACGGCGATATGGGAATAAATGGTAAAAAGAATAATCAAGCTTGATGGGCACTGAATAAGGCGCAGAGACCAAATATAGGTGGTCACGTACGCAAAATCCGTTGATGTCAGGCAGCAGCGTCCTGGTTGTGATTACAATGCACACGCACAAACAACAAAGGGACGGAAGTGGGACACGTGGATGTCTGTGGGACATGTGAAGTGGCACGGGTGGATGTCTGATTTTCCCTTCATTCCTAGCGAGAACTCCGAGTTGTAATACATTCCGCTCGGGTGAAATTGTGGGACTGCTTTCGCAATCTCCTAGCATCCATAAGCTATTCGGCGCCTGTTTAGTCGCCTAAACGTACATTATAGAGACACAGAGGTATCAAGCAACAATTATGCGCCTTCAAATTATGGACGTCGCACAAAGCCATCTGGTTCGGTCAACCGCCGCAGAAGACGCCCTTGCCCTTTAAAATGTCGCAGTTGCTTCACGTTGCCTAATGTGACGCTTCCTCCACAAAATACCTCGAAGAACGGACTACAACGAGATATTAATAAAGCACTAACATAATATCCCCCCCCCCCCCACACACACACGCACACGTCCGCGCGCGCGCGCAAAATCCGTTGATGTCAGGCAGCAGCGTCCTGGTTGTGATTACAATGCACACGCACAAACAACAAAGGGACGGAAGTGGGACACGTGGATGTCTGTGGGACATGTGAAGTGGCACGGGTGGATGTCTGATTTTCCCTTCATTCCTAGCGAGAACTCCGAGTTGTAATACATTCCGCTCGGGTGAAATTGTGGGACTGCTTTCGCAATCTCCTAGCATCCATAAGCTATTCGGCGCCTGTTTAGTCGCCTAAACGTACATTATAGAGACACAGAGGTATCAAGCAACAATTATGCGCCTTCAAATTATGGACGTCGCACAAAGCCATCTGGTTCGGTCAACCGCCGCAGAAGACGCCCTTGCCCTTTAAAATGTCGCAGTTGCTTCACGTTGCCTAATGTGACGCTTCCTCCACAAAATACCTCGAAGAACGGACTACAACGAGATATTAATAAAGCACTAACATAATATCCCCCCCCCCCCCACACACACACGCACACGTCCGCGCGCGCGCGCAAAATCCGTTGATGTCAGGCAGCAGCGTCCTGGTTGTGATTACAATGCACACGCACAAACAACAAAGGGACGGAAGTGGGACACGTGGATGTCTGTGGGACATGTGAAGTGGCACGGGTGGATGTCTGATTTTCCCTTCATTCCTAGCGAGAACTCCGAGTTGTAATACATTCCGCTCGGGTGAAATTGTGGGACTGCTTTCGCAATCTCCTAGCATCCATAAGCTATTCGGCGCCTGTTTAGTCGCCTAAACGTACATTATAGAGACACAGAGGTATCAAGCAACAATTATGCGCCTTCAAATTATGGACGTCGCACAAAGCCATCTGGTTCGGTCAACCGCCGCAGAAGACGCCCTTGCCCTTTAAAATGTCGCAGTTGCTTCACGTTGCCTAATGTGACGCTTCCTCCACAAAATACCTCGACGAACGGACTACAACGAGATATTAATAAAGCACTAACATAATATCCCCCCCCCCCCCACACACACACAGGCACACGTCCGCGCGCGCGCGCGCAGGCATATTACGTCCTGGTTGTGATTACAATGCACACGCACAACCAACAAAGGGACGGAAGTGGGACACGTGGGTGTCTGTGGGACATGTGAAGTGGGACGGGTGGATGTCTGATTTTCCCTTCATTAATTACTTCTCTCCACCTTGCGGGTTTCCGCAAAACTACTACGACAAACACTTGCCTTTGCTTCGTGTTGTCGACAAATTCGACTTCGCCCTGCCATCTGCTAGCCGCCTGGTTAGCTCAGATGGTAGAGCAGCTGCCCCGGAAAGGTGGTGGTCCCAGGTTCGAGTCCCGGATCAGGACGAATTTTTCTTCAACTCTGAGGCTTTTCTTTCGAGGAATCCGTATGGTTTTCCTTTGTAGCAATTGCTACGAACGAGTGGATGTCTGATTTTCCCTTTATTAAGTGGGACACTACAGTTCATTAAACTACCAGTCCCTTTTTTCGTGCGTGTGCTTGCGCTTGAGACAACAAAGCAGCGTCAACAAGCCCGATTACACGATCTTTCATATACAGCACGTTTTTGGTCGGTGTCTTCACTTATCGTTCAAGCTCTTCTAAGCCCGGAATTCCCCCAACTTTCAAGGCAGAAACAGAGGTTAATTACCTTGAGCGCGCGCCAGAACTAGGACAGGTGCACGCCGTTAATTACCACCCAAAGCTGCGCTATAGGATGTTCCTGCCCTGGGTTGTTATAAATGGACCTGTTGGGGGGAGATGGAGGAACAAAATACCTCGGATACTCCATTTCTTTCAGCTCCAAGAAAAAGAAAGAAGGCGAACTAAAAGTATTATATTTTAAATGGGAGAGAGAGAGAGAAGCGGTTTACAGCTCCACACAAATACCTGGATTCACTTCCCAATATTTACCATTTATCGAGAATCTGGATTAGAGGACATGTCTACAATACACGTGTATAAACCGCCTGTAAGGACATGCATAAACAGCTATAGAAGCGATAGAAGTTATCTACAAACAAAGAGAAGCCGCGGCATACATCTCGCGTGAGCTCCGTATACAGGGACATCAACGTAAAGAAACATAAACTGTGCGCGTGCGTGTATGTGTGTGTGTGCGGGGGGGGGGGGGAGGGGGCATGGCGCTCATTAAATAAAGGAAAATCAACGTAGCACCACCTGCGGCATCACCACCACTCCCCGAGACGACCTTTTTTTCCCGGCCCGCGTGTTCTGGCATACATGCGGGGCAGTTGATCACCCTGCTCGCTCGCTAGCACCCACCGAGAGCAGGCGTTCTCATACGCACCCGTGGCTCTAAAAATAATAACGAGGGTAGCCAGCCACTTCGGGGGAGGAAATCAGCCCACATTCATAACACAGAACGGCACTAAACGCGCGCTTTTCGCAAGGGCTTGGGCACGAAACAACCAAGAAAAACACTTCCGATGGCAAGAAATAACAGGCCACGTGAAAGCGCGACAGAAAAAAATAAAAATACATGAAGAACGGGGGCTTTCCGTAACATAAACTCACGGGCGCACCCATAGAAGCAGCCGCAGTCCGCTCCGCCGTAAGCATAATAAAAATGCGAGAGACCAGTACACCAGAGGTCATCTGGTTTCCTGAGCCTGCACGACACTCCTCCTCGAAGCGATCTTCCTCGTCGAGCTCGAAAAGTAATGTTATTAGCATTGAAACGAGCGCGCCTCACCGAAGGGACGGAGGTTGAGAAGAAGAAGAAAAGAAAAGCCAGTGTGAGTTCGAAAAAGAAGTTTTCCCGGCTCTGCGCCTCCTGCCGAATCGCTTCTTCCTTTACAGTGGCCTTAATCGAAAAGGCTGGGATGCATTGCTTTCTCCCCAAACATTCTGCACCAAGAAATGAAGTGCTTGTTCACGACTGCACGCATACAGTGCTCTCTATCTCTCACGCGCTGAACACGCACGCACACACGAGCCAGACAGGGGGACCACGGCAGCCCACGGTGCAGTGAGCAAGTGCCGCCGCCATATTGTGGTCATCCCAGGTGCGTATATTTCCAAATGCCTTCCTCTCTTTCACCCCGACCATCTCACATATTTATTTTATTCTATCGAACACCTCCCGCAGTATGCATTACTTTTCTCACTTCCAAGTCTTTCTCGGCCTCACTCTATCTCTTATCATCCGAACTTCACCTTGCCTTCATTCCCGAGGCGCCACGGAACTTGCCATGAGTGGACACTCCGCGGTCGCGACTCGCCAGAGAGATTGAGCAAATTTGAATTGATATAAAAGAAAGAAAGAAAGAAAGAAAGAAAGAAAGGGAAAAGGAAGGAAGGAAAGAAAGAAAGAATCGAAATGGCGGCGTCTTTCTTTCTGCGTTTTCTGGGAATTCGCCCACGTTTTTACGGGTTTGCGGCTTGCGCAGCCCTCCGCGCGGCCTCTCCTTTTCACCGTATTCAGCCTCTTTATCTTTTACCGCTTCATTTTTAAGTCGCTGTTCTTTCTCGGTCCAACGCATATCTTTCTGGAATCAGTAATGGCGTTCTTCGCCTCCTTTAATTGCCGATATGCATCTTTTCTTCCCCCTTGACGGAATCCAGCTCTTGTATGCGTGTACGCGACAAAACCGTGGCTGCTCTTGAGCTCTAGATATTTTTTTCTTTTCCCGACTTGCAAATACTTCTCCGCAATCGTGGGTTTTGGTGCGAGAACTCGCTATGAAAGACCTTCATTCGTAATCACTACGGGGGCGCTTCGCAGAGCGAACGTTTCACGCAAAAAGAAAAAGAACTTGTTTCAAAAGAAAAAAGGAATTCCAAAGAGCAACCTCGAATTGAAAACGCATATCGATATTACCGAACCAGAACAGAATCGAACGCACGCGCTCCCACAGAGCGCGCAGCTTCTAACTTTTATCATTGTTATTTTATCCTCGTCTCTCTCTCCCCCTCTGACCGGCTTTAGTTCACCTTCGCTGCAACTAATTCTCGCCGTGAGACGACGGGAGAAAGAACGCGCTAAGCACGCAACGCGGATTAAGTAGAGAGAAGGCTTATATAAGCAAGCGAACAATCTAACACGCGCGCGGGATTCATTAGTCGTTCGCCTTTCTTTTTTTTTTTAATTTTCATTTTCACACTTTAGCGGTCGTGGTGTGGCAAGGCGATCCAGCAAAACGACATTCCTGTTCCGAACCGAAAAGTCGGCTTTCTCTCTCGAGGCGTCGTATATAGTGTATGCGCTAAGGACGTACGCCAAACTCTCTCACTTCTCGCACAAGTGTTGCGCTTGTGATAAAGCGATCACACGTGGCTTGCGGGTGACTTTCGCTCGAAGATGAGTTCGTACGTTGTAAAAGACAATGGAGGCACCTGGGAACTCCTTCATGTCGAAGAAATCGTTTGTCCCGTATCGAACTCCATTTTTGGAAAAGTCTAATAACTCTGCGGGCTTGCGCAACATGAGAGTACAGATATTATTAAATTATGGCAGGAGGGGGAGGGTGGCACGCTGCGTGGTCGGGGAAAGGAGGGAATCGGGGGGGGGGGGGGTGATCGATATGTTCGAGAACTGCTGGAAGTTGAGTTCTACGTTGGGATAATCAGTTTCTGCAGCAAAAAGGGAGTTTGTATACTTTTAGAAAAAATTGGTAACTCTCAGGTGTTCAAGGCCACTGCAGCGATGCCAGGCTCCGCTGTGAACGGGAACGGCCAGATGGAAACAGCTGCTAAATGAAAATTTTCACGCCTGCCTGAACGACGCATGCATGCATGGACAGTTCGCCGGGAGCGGGAGAAGCCAGGAATCTATTATTTCCCTAAATTATTTTTATCTGGTCGGCTTGCACGCTGAATAATGTTTACCTGCATTTCGTCTGTACAGTAGCTTTCTTGTAATTAGTTCTTTGTTTAAACTGGAAGCATGTTCTGCAGAAACCACTATCGAGCATAATATGTCAAATCAAGGTCGCGAAGGCGTATCGAAATTGGTTTGCGTGGCGCGAAAGAAATCATACCTACGCACTTCTTTGTAACGTAGGAACAAAATCTAGGACGGAAGTGTCACGGAACGTGAAGTATCTTAACTATATATCTATAACTAAAGGCTACTAATAAGCAGCGCAAAGTCGTTCATTATGCGCTAATCGGACGAAGACTCGATTGAGCTCGGCTGTGTCTGCGTACCGACCGCCGGTCGTCGAGTTAGCTAGCTCGAGCAGGCTCACTGACGCCGGCCGGGTTAGATCAGTCCGAGATTAAAAACCAATTTCCCGCAGTCGCCTCCCACAGAAGTCCTTATAGCGTTCTCGCGAGGCTCGAGAAGCGCACGGGCCCGCACGCATACAGACGCTAAAAGGTTTGTAACCTTGCGGCGGTCGTGATGGCAACATCAGAGCTTGCTTTCCGCCTTGTGGTTGATGAATGAACCGATGACAAGAGGAACTTCCATTGTTCCGATTCACTCTCACCGCCACGCGCGCGCGGGGGCCTAATTGCTGGAGCTAACTATGTTTCTTTGTTGTCTTCCTCCCCAGAAGCGTGAATCGTTCGCTTGCCCTCGAGAGATCCGAACCACGCTTGACGACGGCGGTTTCCTGCCAAGCGGACGAAAAACGTTTCGGAGAAATCGACTTCCTGCATCACGGCTTATGTACTCGGCGTGACCAGGTTTCACCCTTCTCACGTCCCACTTTAGAGGACAAGAAGAGAGCGGAAAGAAACCTGGACGAGTAGCATGCTGCTCGTAAAAAGAAAAAAAAATATGTCGATGCAATATGGGATATTACATGAGGCGAGCGGTCACGGTGTAAGCGAGCAAGCATGCAAGCACGTGTATTCTTTTCTCTGCTTCACAAGTATATGTGGTGGGCTCTGCAAGATGAGTCATGAATAAGGCTGCACGGCTGAGCTCGTGCTCTTCCTCTAAAGCCCTTTGTTTCGCAGTGAATCAATCAGTGTGGTACGAACCGTTCTTCCCTATATAGGAAGTCGAGCGTGTATACTTCCGTGACGGTGCCTTTTTCGTCTATTCAGTATGACCCGCGTTATGAATATCATCGGGTTGTTACTGTCTCGCGGCATGAGGGGTTGCTCGCCAAACCACCAGAAAGTCGCCAAAGAGTGGCGAAATGTGTTTTGACTAACTTTACTTCCTCGAGCTTCCTCAACGTGACGCAAACGATAAAACACATTTGAATAAATCACTGAGGAAGAAATTCGTGCAATACCCCGAAAACACGCACACACGGTTGGTAACGAGTACCTATATGACCTGGCGATGGCTACGGGAGGAGAAAAGAGTGAACCTTCTAAAAGTTAGGGAGAAACGTTGTTTATAGAGACACAAGAAAGAAATGCTATACGTTAAGCTACCTTGGCAGCCTACAATTTCTTATCACCCCTCCCCTCTATCCCGAGCCTAGGGTAGCAAACAGGATTTTCCCATCTGTTTAACCTCCCTGCCTTTCCCATTTCTCTCTCTCTCTCTCTCTCTCTCTAAAATTGCTGATAGGTCAATGTTGCCTCCAGCAATGACATCGTATGCCAGAAAAAGACGCAATAATTAAAGGCAGCTGCTGAAGCCATCTTGAATTTTCGGCAAGGGCTACGCATGATGTCACAGACGTTGGTAGCGCTTGCTAGAGGCCAATCTAGTTTATAGTGAAGGAAAAGGGTTACAATAAATGCTCGCAAAAGGCAATTTTCGTATAGCTTTCTTGCACAAAACGGCCCCAATACGCGAAAATTCAGCTAAATCCCCAACGGCTCAGTGAGGTCGTCGGTATTGTGGGTTGGTCGCGAAATACAGTACGCCTAAGCCGTGAGTTAGTTATCTCCTGTAATAATTTACCTATTCATCGAAAGGAGTGCAATAAGTGTTTTGGAAGAGTACTTTGCCGTCTAGTAGTGCTTAAGTGTCTTCGACTAGGGTCTCTGTGGAACGTGGACGTTTAGATTTCAAACGCACGTGTCCCACCTGTACGTGGCAAGTGTTGCCGCACGCTATGCCATCGAACGCGTAGCTTCCTTTTCCAGGCCTCTCATACATATCTGTAAGAATTTATGTAGCTCTAGAGTCGAGGCGTTCTCGCGAAATCTTCGCGTAGCTGTTAGGGGGCGCTGGCTGGAGACTTACCTCGCCGCGCGGACAAACTAATTACGCGGTCTCTCCCAGAGGCTCAAAGCAAACTATTTCGGGCCTGGCACTTGTCGATCATTATAACGAGCGGCGCCCCAACATGCTATTCACGAGACGGGGCCGAATTCTGTGGGCGAGAAAAAAAAAAAGAGGCCGCTGACAGCGCTTGTCACTGTTATCGAGCAGGCCCTACGCTGAGCATGGAGAGAAATACGGTCAGCAGAGCGGGCAATTATTTTTCTCCTCTTTTTCATTCTTCTTGTGTGCAGCTGTCGCACCAGACGTGCCCAGTTGGGCCATTTCTATGCGTGCGTATGCGACGCATTGAACAGCTTTAGGTTCGTTTTACGCCCAAACGCAGCCACTCTGAAAGAGCCGACGCAAATTAAATCGGGCCGTTTCACCGGTGGACACTTCCTGCTCATTCATTCATTCATGCTATCTATCTATCTATCTATCTATCTATCTATCTATCTATCTATCTATCTATCTATCTATCTATCTATCTATCTATCTATCTATCTATCTATCTATCTATCTATCTATCTATCTATCTATCTATCTATCTATCTATCTATCTATCTATCTATCTATCTATCTATCTATCTATCTATCTATCTATCTATCTATCTATCTATCTATCTATCTATCTATCTATCTATCTATCTATCTATCTATCTATCTATCTATCTATCTATCTATCTATCTATCTATCTATCTATCTATCTATCTATCTATCTATCTATCTATCTATCTATCTATCTATCTATCTATCTATCTATCTATCTATCTATCTATCTATCTATCTATCTATCTATCTATCTATCTATCTATCTATCTATCTATCTATCTATGTCCGTCTGTCTGTCTGCCCGTCCGTCTGTGATAGCGATTCCTTAGTCGTGTTCTCCGCTGCCACCACAGACCCTGCTCTTTCCTCGTGCTGCGTCCCTCTGTATGTCTCACGCATGCTGAGCATATACGCATACTCCATGGTTGGGCATTGGCAGAGACTGGGAGAACCGTTTTCGGTCGCCTTCAGTTGGGGGTATATCTGTACTATTCAGAGGCGCGTTCCGGCGCCTCAGTTACTGATTATCTCGTTAATATTGGGCCAAAAATAAATGTAGAGAACCCCGTAGGTGCATCACGCTCTCATCGTTCATTTTTTTTTCTGTAGATGAAACCAACAATTGCTTACAAGGATAAATACAAATAACAAGTCTTCAGTTCAGGTCCTCCGTAAGTACCAAAGTTGCCAAGCCTCCATACACGCGCACACTACAATGCTCACGTACGCTCTCTCAGACAATGCAATAATCACACAAGGTCGCGAAGCACTCGAGAACGCTCACGGCATATTTCACGAACACATTCTGGCGGCTACGGTCCCAACAGCTCGGCAGTTGAGACCTTGGCGGCAGGGATCGAAGAAAGAAAGAAAAAACCATCTCAAACACCCGAAGAAGCCGCTGCAAGTGATTAAGTAGCGCAGCCTGCATATACATAGCGCGCCACACCAATTAAAGCAGCCTTGTCGATCAAAGTCATTCCCAATATAGTTGGCGCAGTATGCGGCACGAATACGTCGACGAGCAGCGACCGCGTCGGCAGCGGATAAAGAATGTTGATTAAGAGGTTGCCTTAAAATTCAGCTGGCCCAAATATATGCCTTCTAGCTCGCCCGCGCCTACTTTGCCAGCGCACTCATAATATGTATGGAAATTAGCATCCGGAGCCCACAGAGAGAAAATATGCAGGCGAAACGGTGGCACCCTCTCTGGCGTTAGCAAGAAGCGCAGTTTTATGATCCCAGCAAGTAGGCGCGCGCTGACGCTGGTAAGTTTAAATGAGATAATTATACAGCGTCAAGAAAGTACACGTACCAAGCACGAGTGTACACAAGTATATAGCTAAAGGCGTTGTTTTGAGCAGGAAATTGGAAAAGGCAAATGACAGAAATATGTAAGATATTGTAAGTCTGAGCTAAACACCCCGGAAAGAAATATTGCGAGTGATAATACGACGTGCATAAAGCTTGGTTTGGGGGAATGAAAGGGGGTGGGGGGTATTTGGAGTTAAAACAGTACCAAGAAAACTGTGTCGCAAACTTTGCGAAATGAAAAAAAAAATAAATAACTAAAACACTGTTAAATTTGACCTTCAAGTAAACGGAGAGACAACATGATCGCGTGGGACATTAGTCTGAACGCAACTCGCAGAACGGCGAAATAATAAGCGGGCATACCAGACTCCGTGGAACCTAAAAAAAAAAAAAAAAAAAAAAAAAGCTCTGGAGAGAGCACTAAACAGCTTACGTGAGCGCGTAAATTGCTCTGTGCTTGCGAAAAAAATTGGCTTTTTTTTTTTTTCGTTTCAGCAACTCCGGGAAAACAAAAGGAGCGACAGTGGCGAAGCCCCGAAGAGACACGCAGAAGGAGGCAAGGGTCGTCGCAGTCAACGACCGCCGCACGCCGGCGTTGCAAACCGTCGTCGGCGGCACCTCGGCGCGCGAGCGACGCCACGCCACAATGACGCCTCACAGAAGCGCGGCGGAGGTGACTCCAGAGGACGGGGCCGCTACGAAACAGGTAAAGGAGCAACGCGAGAGGTCGCCGAGAAAAAAGAGCCGCATTGTGCAAGCACCGCTAAAAACACAGGCGAGTTGTAAGGAGTGCGGGAAAAAAAAAATTAAATGGAATGAGTGTCGTAGCCGGGAGACGAACGGGGGAAAAGAAGAAAAAGAGAGGAGCAGCATCGTTTCCAGCGACGCGCGAAGAAGCGCAGAAAGAAGACGAAGAGGCTAAAATAATACGCGTACTAGAGAGAGAGAGAGAGAGAGAGAATGAAGGAGCGAAGTTCTTGGCCATCCATGGCCGCCTGACCCTTTGCCTCGAGGCGCGACTGGAGGCGGCAGCTGCGTAACTCCTCGAGCGCCTGAGAGGAATGAGAGAGCGAACAAAAAGATGAGTAGCTAAAGGAGCAGAGTTCCTTCATCCATTCCTAGCTGTCTTTTTTCTTTCTTGCTTTCTCGCTAGGTCACTCTCGCAACGCGGGCACTTCCCCGTCGTCAGGCTCTCTTATCCAAACCACCCAAATTACGCCTTTTCAAAAGTAGCTTCTTCCCAAGTTTTCTTCTTCTCCTTCGTCTATTTCTTTCTGCCATCATTTTTTTTTTTCCGACCAGTTCACCCGCGCGCGCACCATTTTGCCGTCGCCCGCCTCCTTCCCACACCGCAGCCCAGGTTCATCCTCATCCGAGCGTCTTCTGTCGCACATAACCCGCGCCACTCATCTACCTCGTTTTCCATCGCAGATTGTGCGTGCTTGTACCCGCACTACGGAGAGCCGCGTGTCTGTCTGCCTGCCTGCCCGTGTGCGTGCGTGCATATCAAAGCTGCCACTCTACCAGAAGCACTCACGCACACGTGCAAGAGGGCGCGGAGAGGGCGTACCACGTGCAAAGAAAAAACGAGCGGCGATGATCCCAGACGGCTTCTTTTCGCCCATTTCGACGGCGCTTCTCAAGTCCTATTATGATTCCCCTGAAGTAAGAGCGCGCAGAGAAGAAAAAGAAAAAAGAGCTTTCCGCGAGAAGACGATGGCAAAAAAGACGAAAAAGAAATTAAACACGCTAGGGAACGGAACGCGATCCCTTCTTTCTCGCTTTCTCTCCGCCTAATTTCTAATTCACGTGAAAGAGCAAAAGCCACAGCTGTTACTTCCCCTCTCCCTCTCGACTACCAGCTCTTTAATCGCTTTCTTTCTCACGGCGTTTTGCTGCTTCTTCCGCCATCTCCTCACGTGAATCGTCGTCATCGTCGTCGTCGCGTTTCGTCCCTGTATTTTTTTTTTTTTTTTTCGAAGCACCGACGAGAACCTTCGTGGCACGGCTGCCTCATTACAGCACAGGTGCCTTGCTTCTGCCGTCGCGCAAGGCGGAGGGAACGGAGTCGAGCTGGAGAGGGGGAGGTGACTGCGGAAGGGCACACGGGGCCACCTGCGAATTCGCGGCGATTTTGGAAGCGCCAGTGGAGAGCGCGTGAGGGGCGCTCTTTCGTGGTCGCTCCCGCGGTTATGCTCGAGAAATAACCTTCTTTTATGCTCGCTTCTACACCGCACACCCGCTGTTCCTCGCGCGAATGTGGAATCAACCCCCCCTTCCCCGTCTATTTCGTCGTTCTCTCATTGCTACTTGGGACGCCTAGCTAGCTCTGTGTTCCTCCTCTTCCTCATATTCCGGCACTGTTGTCTTCCTAGTTGATCTTCGTGTCAGCTGCCGGGCAGCGCAAGGACTTGCTGTTTGTTCCATTTGTTACTTTTTTTTTTTTACCTACCGCTATGTCTGGCTTCGCTGTTCTGACTGTCTCGTGCGCACAGGTCGATGGCAGGTGGGTTGTCGAAAAAGCTAAATAGGTAAAGAGAAGGAAGTGAATAACAAAATTAACCACCGTTGCCGAAAGAAAATGCAAATGACAGTTCCAAGAGAGACGTGACGGCTCGCGTATACATACAATAATCTGAGGAAGAAGAGAAGGTGGGCGGATGGGGACGACCGGAGGCTAAGAAGATTGGGCAATGCCTAGAAAAAAGGGCAAGAAAAAGAAACATTGCTCATCCGAAGCTCTATGCAGCTGCAATGACAGACGCTGACATGGGAAACGATCGCCCTAAGCCCGCCTCGCTACTCCGAGTTTGGAGAAGATGTCAGGGAACGGGCGTTGAGCGCAGGCCAGGCCGAGGCAACAAGAGCTGTGGTCAGAGAGAGAAACCGAACGTATCGGTGCCGCGGACGAATGCGCGCGCATGCAGTCGACCTTTACGCAGGGTGATTGAAAGGTGGAGGCGGAGCCTGTTTGTGCAGGTGACTGTCATAATTGTGCAGGTGTAATATATGCTCTGCATGAGACACGCAATGTATCTAGATCCTGTGCCTTCGTCGTGAAACTCTTTCTCAACGACATAAGAGATTATACAAGTAACGAGAGGGGAAATAAGACGAACGTTGAAAACGCACAATACACAAAGAAAATTTAGAAAAAATACTTAAGTTGGAAAATGATATAAACATAACTGCTTAAAATGTGGCAACAAATGTGACGTGCTCGGTAAATATTGAACAAGAAGCCGCCATAACTCCTGGCAACGTAATACCAGACGGCGCAACCGAAGCTCTCTGCTCTTTCTTCTTGCACCTAAATATCTTCGTACTATAGTATACGAATGTATGAAATTGGCAAATAGCAACGTCTAAGTAAGGGCCAGCGTTATGTTATCCATGCAATATGTCCCGGGCTGCACACGACGCACGTGCTGTCATACCACCAAAACGTGAGCACACCACACTGGTATACTACCGTTTTGAGGCACATACCACTTTTGCTATGCTGCTAGCCCACGCACGAAGAAAATAAATGAGGCACTTTGCGTCTATGCAAGTTTTATGCTCCAAAAGCGAGAAGAAATAACCACCCTCGCACACTCTAGCCCCTAGCCGAACACCCTAGCCGATTGCTGCAGCCCCGGTGCATTCCAAACATTTTTTTTTTTTTAGAAAATCACTAGACGGCGCTTTGTCCGAACCTGCGTCTGTGGCATGCCTCAATAGGAGGCGTGGTGACTTCGCGAATAACAAAATAAATGAAAAAAATAGAGGGCGGACGACGAAACTGTTGGGAAATAGACCAGCACGCACGCTTCTTCGTCGGGCAAATTGTCGCATGCGTTGAGCTGACCGGCAAGCTTATGGCTGTCTCCTAAGATTTCCATTACAGCCCGCAGTCCCAGCGCACGCAGATTGGCGACTCCGGCACGGTAGCTTCGCGTGAGGACGGCACATTTCAGCCGTCCTCGCTGGCTGACACTCGCGCGTATGCGTCCGTGCGCAGTGGGGAGCCGAAACCGAGATGAATAAAAAGAAGCAAGGGCAGTCGACCTCCCAGCACCACACCATAAGTGCCCGGGACCTTTGCAAACCTCCGGCGAGCGAGAGAGCGAGGTCTCTTCTATTACACTCCGAGAAACAAAGCCACGTCGGAGAGCAGCTCAGCAGGGAGAACTAAAACGGCACTTTGAGTACAATTTCTTTCTTCCACTTCTCTTCTTTGCTGCGCGCCAGCGTTCCTTGGTCGCTTCTTTTCCCTGACCTCGAACAATTTGGGAGCCTGGCTCGATGGCATTAAAGCGTGTTCTTCCTCATTTCGGGGCACATCCATCCCGCTTGCATTCTACAACTGCCCCGCTTCGCTGTACACCCCCTGAAACCACTCACCTCGCGTCTTCTTATTTTCTCTCCTACTTCTTCTATTTCCAGTTGGCTCCTGTTTTTTTTTTTTAACTCTGTGCATTCGCAGAGGAGAGAGGGAGACCGGCAGGCCGTGTATTCGCGTATTACGACTAGTTTTGCGAGAGAAACTTGCTGCGCAGCGAGCGGCGACGACCAATTATGTGTCATTTTCTGACGGAGACGGCAAGGAGGGTCGCCCCGGCGAGGCAGAAGAAGATTCTCAAAGAGACGCGAAATATACTTGGCGTAGTACTAAACGAAGGAGGAGCATAATGCGGTGTCGACCGATGCTCCCGTAGGGGAACACGTGACGCAGAGAAAGAAAAAGAAGCGTAACCTTTCCGCGGAGCGGGCTCGAAAAGGAGAGAGACGTAGGCATCTGGCAAAGAGGCCCAGGAATGACACAGGCGAGGATAAAGAAATATATATAAATATAGGATAATTTGGCTCCCATTCGCTCGGCTGCGGGCCTTTATATAGACGGAACGGGCACGGCACATCGTGTTAGAACACCGCGAAATAAACAAATAAAAAAGAAAGACGGGAAAAAACTCGAAATCGTTCGGAGCCGCCGGTTTCTCATATTTCGTCTTGGCCCCCGACGCGAACACTTCTTGTAGTAGCCCGAGGCGCTGGATGGGGCCGAGCAGCGTAACAGAGCGAGGCGTTGCAGCAGCATTGCTCTTGGCCGTGCACCGGGGTCAGTTTCCAATTGGCCGAGCCGCCAATTAAGACGCGCGAAACATTCCGCCGCGTTGTTACGACTGTTGCCACACGCTGCGGGTAAACGACTGCGGCGTGAGGGAGGAGAAAGAAGTATCAAAGAAAAGCCGAAAGAGCAGCGAAGTGCGATTTCGTGCCGTCCACGTGTCGTCGTTCTCACGCCTCGGTCAGGAAAAAAATGACGCCAGCATGTCGGCATTGGGCAGCGTAACGAAAAAGCGTACGAACGTGCGCATATATACGTCATCGTTTCCTTGCGCCCCCGATGGATACAGCAAAAGGAAACACCGTGTGCCGGCTTCCTTCAGAGGATCGGCGCCGCAGAGCTAGCTCAGTTCGGTGCAGGGCTTTGGAAGGGATATCACATTGCAAATCGTATTTTCTGTTTTTACTCCAGGGCGCAAGTATCCCGGAGCAGTGCGCAATCAGCAGGATGCATGCATATGTAAGAAAAGACATTTCCTGAGTTTTATTGCCCTGTGCGTAGTACTTCAACGATCTCCTAACCGGGACCAATTTAAGTACGACACGAATTGGCTGTGCCATGAGTTATGTTTTGACGTTACGCCGTTTATTACACAAGCCATTAGAATGATGATCTCGTAAGCGCGGTAGTTAAGTGCTGAGAGTGCGAGATACTTCCGTAGTATCTAAAAGAGCCGGTTTCGCCTAGTAATGCTCACAATAAGCAAACTAAAGTGGTACTGTTGCGCTAGCGAGCCACGTCTATTTAATTTACTGCTCGGCTGATTACAGTGATCTACAGTGGTACATAAGATACCCAAAGAAGAAAATTATAATTGGAAGAAATAGATATAGCAATCAAATAGAGAGAAAAAGAGAACGCGTCACTGGCTTGCGTATAACAGCAAGATATCGTCGCATCGAAGAAGCAATGGCAACGAGGTTATCAAGAGTGTCGTTCCCGTTGGTCGCGTCGCGTCAATTTGGCTCTATGCTATACAGAAACAACCGATTACACGTATGGACTCTTTGCCGATGATTGACGATGTTGTTGCTTTACCTGTGCCATCCGGCGAGTCTAACGACTTTTGTAGAGCAATTTAGTTGCGTCGCAATGAAGCGTACCAGGTGTTGTAATTCATTCTTTACTGTCATTCGTGCACGGAGCACTTCAACCAATGTAGCCGGCATGTCTTCAAGTATGCATGCACGGCTGAAAACATAGGTGTGTCGGTACGGCCGGAGAGATAGACAGGCACAGAGCTTTGAAATCGGCTGTTCGGTAAAGTTTCATGCTCATATATGGGCTTGTGAACTGGCGATAGCCATCTGCACGGACAACTTCTGACTATACAGCCGGTGACGATGGTGGCGTCCAGCAGGCAAAAGCATCTAGTGTGATCACACCTTCACAGGTGGCGTAACAGGTACCAAGTACGTAGCAGGTATTAAAGCCCGGACTAGATGGCACGTGACAGAGTAGCGGGGAGCCGCGCGATAGGCAAGATCATGCTGATGTCTGTCACCGAATCGAAATTATGAGTGAGCTAGGTTGCGTGAGTATCGAAAGTAAGGGCAACCGGCAGAATCGTTCACTGAGATGAGCCTGTTTGGATTCGCTATTTAGACGAGAGCACACAATGCGCTATTGTTACAGTGCATACCCAAACACCTCAGGTAAGAGAAGCAAGATCGGCTACGCTCATCAACAGTGCCGAGATTTGCGTGCTGTTTCTTCACGCACTGGAACAAATACTGCACGCGCGTGTATGCGGCACGTATGCGCATCGCATACAAGCACAGGAACGCGCATGCGTGCAATGAAGGAGCGCCACATGCATTTTTGCTCCGAGGGTGGTGACGGCTGTGCGCGCGCTGCGAGCCGACGAAAATCGCCAGTCAGCGACCGAATACCCGGCGCCCATTTCCATGTAATTATTCTATCTGCCGAGTTCCCCGAAAATAATTGGCTCCCGGCATCATGCCTTCTCTCAGCGGGCAAGAGTTATATAGCTCGGTCCGAAGGGCGCCCCGAGCGCGCGCGCAAGGGGTAAGCCGATTCTGCGGAGGGCGGCACAAACACCCCCGAAGCTAGTCACGTGACTCTACTCGAAGCGCACCCCGCGCGCGATGCATGCAGACGCAACGTGTCTCTCCTTCAACAGCGCTGCTGCTAAGTGGCGACGACGCCTGTTTACCCCAAAACCGCACGAGCTAGGATTCCGCGCTCCCCTCGCCATGCATATGCATGGCCGATCCCCACAGTGGCGAAGGCCCCCAGAGCATGGCGTCATGCGAGGGAGGGGGTATAACCCGCCCATCTGTATATCTTGAACGACGCTTTCTGTTTCGCGCGAGCTTGCGTGTGCGTGTGTTATGTGCCTTGTTGCTACACCCCAACCCCCTTGTTCTCCACACCTCGGGTCCCGTCTGGCCTTTTCCGTCGGTGCACGTCTGGCGGACGTCTGGAACGTGCATGGAGCGCCTGACTTTGCACCTTGCTCGCGGCATTATACACTTTCTCTCTGCAAGCGGGCTTTCGCGAGAGGCCTTTTGTATTCGGCTGCGTACTAGAATGCGCAAGTTGAGGGGCAGGTCGTCCGCCACATCGCTTAACCTGCCCGCGAAGCCGAGATCCGACGAGACTGATCGAAATGGAGGATCGGATGAAAACGAGCTTGCCGCACGAGGCCACGGTGTCACGCGTATGCAACCTATAGTTTCACATTCTTCGTCCCGCTCGCGCATAGTCTTTGCCAAAAGTTTAGAAGCCACAGCGCGAGAGATCTGAGCTGTCGCTGAGCCGCGTGTACAGTTGCGTGGCCTTGGGGAACTTCAAAAGTTTCGAGACTGAAGAAAGTGCCTCGACTGATCCAACCGCGATGCCTCAAATAAGCTTGGGCGAACCGAACGATCCAGCAATATACATGGCCCTTGGTGACAGCTGTGGAATCGCGAAAAGGGGCTTCGAAACTGTCGGCGAACTCTGCGAGCGTAGGCAAGGTAGAAGACAAGTAACACATGCTTTTGCATCGAGCCAGGTCCAAAGCCTCGGGAAACAGATGTGTTGTAAATGTTACGTTCACGCTTCAATCATTCACAATTAGCCCCCGAGAGAAACAGCAACAGCAGAAGCTGAAAGGCAAATAATTGTGGGTTTCACACGCGCGGCGTTTATTTTCGGAGTTTATATGCCCATTCACTTCGTCCCTGAGCTTCAGCCTTAACCAGAGTGTATAGTACATGTTCTGTGCATGATGGGTTCGCGATGGCAGTGTCCGAGTTTGCGTTTTCTTCGCACCACTTCGTCGCCGCAGCCGCTGCTGCTGCACAAATTGAACCATTCGCGAGCGAGACAACTATTATGGTAATCACCGCCACCTCTTTCAGGCGGCCGCTTGCACGGCAGCTCGTACGGGGGCGCATGGGATCCGCGCTGGTGCCGCGGCAGCGCGTGCGAAAGATCGTTTACATGGGATCGCGCAGCGCCTCGCAGCTGACGCCGCGTGCGTGCGCGTGCACGCATACGAAACGCTGCGCTCGGTGCAGTTCGGAAACCTTGCGAAACGGGGCTCCCAATACCGAGAAGAAGAGGGCCGCGCTATCAGACAGCCTCTCTCCGAGATCACGCGGTGCCCGTTGGCGGCGTTCCCGGGCGCCATACTGGCACGATAGGACGCCCTCTCCTTGTTATTAACGGCGCCGGACACAAATTACAATGCCCCGCGCGCGAGGAATTCGGCGCTTTTTATCGCCAACTCGATCCGCGAGCTAATTAGGGTGTCCATGTGCATGCAATATGGTCCGCTTCGCAGCATGCGAGTGAAGGTGCTTGCGCGCACGCTATGCAGCGCAGGCAGTGCTGAAAAAAAAAAAAAAAAGAACTGCTACAGAGGCCGTCCTGGTTACGCACGCACATGAGCTGCCCTTATAGCAAAGCGCGGCCAATCAGGGATGCAGTGTCCCAAGAGGTGCGGAATAATTTAGACTATACCAGGAGTATACCTCGAGCGCCAAAGTATTAAGCGTGTATAGTAGCGCAGTTGCTCTCTGTTCTTTCTTTCTTTTACTTCTCATCGCATCCACGAAACCTTAACGCGTCCGTCTGGCATAGGAGAATCGTGCCTGCAGGCTCAATATCTGCAGTTGATCGCTCGCTCCACCGCGGAGGCTGCCTCACATATATAGGATGTATCGACACGCTCTGTGCCAAAGCCTTTCGCACAGGCGTTGAGTGTCCGCTTGGCGGCGTGCCACTATTGTGACAGCGCCAGGAGCAACGGCGTCACTCTCTTTCAACTACGCCATGTCTAGAAATGCGCCGAGAAAGCTGAAGTAAGGAAATCCTAATGCAGGTCAAGGAATTGTATAAGAGAGGCGCACTGAAGCGGCGTATATATATATATATATATATATATATATATATATATATATATATATATATATATATATATATATATATATATATATTTATACGTGCGACGTAAAAGAGAACTATGGTAGTTATTACGCCCTGCAGACCGGCGCACAACGCAATTACTGATTTCACGCAGAATGGCGGTATATCCATCCGAAGGCGCCTAATGCGGCTTTACTGTATACACACGGGCGGACAGCGCATGTAACCACCGAGCGAAGGTTTCGTATACTATTGCCAGAATTTGCGGCGTCGTGTCGACTGCGCAGTCGTAAACAAAGACAAAGGTACAAATAGACAAACAACAAGACAACAAAGCAGGGAGGCAGCTTGTCGTGAAAGTAGACAACGAAGCCCCAAATAGAGTCGGAGCAGCAGTTTGAACCATGTATTTTGTACGCTTGAACCACCGACTATTTAGGCGCTCTTCCGGATTTCCTGCACGGAACAAGCTGCTCTCTGCATCTGTATGTTCGCCATAGGGAGATTATAATGTATACGCAATTTCGTACTGCCAGTGCATATAGAAGTATATAGGTGTCCGATAAGGTGTCGGCGCCCGTTTTTTTTTTTTTTTTGCGCATAAATAACACACCCTTCCCTTATCGTGTAACACTGCGGAGCCTTCAACAGCCGAGATCTATGGGAGTCCCTGTGGGCAACCAAGAGAACGATCGACCTTACACATGCTTACACGCCGCCGGGCACGCGATCGCAACTTGCTACGAAGTTCGCTTCCCGCGGCTCACGTTTTCCTCCCAAGGCTATATCTCGCCGCCTGTTTCCCACGATCTCGGGGCCTTTCTAGAGCGGGGAAGTAATAAGAGCGCACCACTTCGTCACCTATTCAACCATTTAGCTCGAAACTTTGCACCTATAGCTCGAGCTGGTCTGGCACCGAAGCGTGAGATTCAAAAAGCCACGCTGTGCACGCATGCCTCGAAAAGGACGACTGGCTGCTCGTGTATACCAGCGGACGCGCGAACGAAGCAAGTATTAACTATCAAATGCGGACGAAAGAGAAGACAATGAAGTAAAACGACGTAAGGAAGCAGTGCGAACGAGGTCGCGTTCGTGATCCACGATCGTCAGCCATCCATCAGAATCCATCATCATCGCGCGTACGCCGCACCGGTTAGGAGGGTATACAGAACACGGTAAACGTCTTCCGGTCGCGAGGCGTATGGCCACGGAACGGGGCGTGACATTAACAAGAAAAATATCGCAACGAATCTTACTACGGCTGCTGTTCCATGAAGAGAAGAAAGGAACAGGCTACGGCTGCAGGAGCAGTGATTGCCACGTGCATGTGCTGCCCTGAAAACGTAAGATATAATCCACGAGAGAGACACATCAACGGAAGACGTGAAGAGAGCGAATGCCCCGACAGATGCAGCAGTTCAGCGTTACCTGAGCAGTTAAACGCTTAATACTTCATTTTTTTGTTTTTTTTTTTTGTTCCTGTGTTTCAGGAAAGTAACGCTGATTTATGCGAACTCACAGCTACAGCGTGGCGCTCTGAGATAATTACGATTCTTACTTATTTCGGCTGGTTAAGATCTAACCTATAGTAGTGACTCAGTGGGGCACAACATAATGTATGCCGGCAGGTTTCAGCTAACTGATAATAATAATAATAATAAAGGAGTGATCTTTTGTATAGATAAGTTCGAGATTTCCACATAGAAACGACATAGGAATGAGCGATCTGTGTGAGTGCACAAGCTACTGATTCTGATGCAGTCCAGCTTGCAAGATAGTGCAGTTTGCGTTCACTTAACCTGGCAGTTACGCTCTCAATTTGTGCCTTAGGGATAAAAGAATAACGTGATTCTCTTGACTGAGTGCTCTGTCCCGGAATTTTAAGGAGAAACAAAGGTGAAGTATCACTCACCGGAAGAGAAGTGATGCAGAGGCACGTGCTTCGTTATAGACTCGACCACATCGTGCAGTCCGTACATGCTCAGCAGTTCCTTCATCGTGTTTTCCGCATAGTCCTTCATAAGGCTAGCGTCTGCAGCTCGGTGCTGATGGTGCTGAACTGGAGGTTGCTGCTGCTGCTGCTGCTGTTGCTGTTGCGGTGGGTGCGACTGTTGATGCTGATGAGGCGGTAACTGTTGGTGCTGATGGTGATGGTGATGATGATGATGTAGGAGATGCTGCCGCGAGCCGCCAACAAAATGCGACGAGCCACCGCCCACGTTCACAGGGGGTTCGTTACAGGGTGCTTGCAGGCGCAGAGGAGACGGCAATGACGCGGACGACCTACCGTCTTCCGCCGCGGAGGTCGGCCCGTCATCGTCGTCGTCCTCGCTCCTGCGACCCCCACCACCACCACCACCACCACCACTACCACCACTGAGGTCCACCACGGCCTCTGGAAAGCTGGAGAGCCTCGGCAGCGCCAAGCCCCCGCCTTCCGCGGATATCGCGCTACTGTTGAACAGCACCCGTTTGACGGGCTGCTGCAGTTTGCGGCGCGTCGAGCCACAGTCACTGAGGTCCAGGGGTCCTTCCTCGCGAACTGCGCCGGAAACAGCACCTTCCGAGCAGGTCGTCGGCACTAGCGGAGGAGGCGTCGTCACTGAGGACGCGGTAGCTTCCTTGAAGCACGCCGACGGCGAGAGTGCGCCGTCGTCGTCCTCGTCGTCGCCGTCGTCGTCCTGGGCGGCGTCCGCCACCAAGGGCAGTAGCAGAGAAGGCGGCGGTTGCGTGCTCTGCTCGGCGTCCTCCCGCTCGTCCTCGTCTTCGTCATCCTCCTCTTCTTCGTCCGAGTCGGCGAACACGGCGGCGGCGATGTTCTTTGGCTGGAAGTTCTTCCTCTTGTTGCGCATGCGTCCGTCCAAGGCACTCTCAGTGTCCGGCCAGGGACAAGGCACTTCGCTGAAGGCAGTGCCCGTGGGCATCGAGGAGGCGGCGGCTGTGCTGACGGCGACCAAGGGTTCCTGCGGCGCGTCGTCGTCCGCTTCGTTGTCGTCCGAGTTGTCGTCCGTTAAGGCCCCGTTCAAGGCAGCTTGCGGCCTCTCGTCATCGAGGTCGTCCTCTTCGGCCGGGTCCCGGAGAGGAGGGGGCGGCGCCCGCGGCGAACACAGGTCGTCGGGCGCCTCGTCGGCGCAGGCGTCGTCTCCGCCCGCTACCATGGCGGCAGCCAGGTCTTCCGGGTCCGAGCTGCGGGCGAGCTTCTCGCAGATGGCGTTCAGCTTGAAGGCACTGCTGGGCGGCCGGCAGGCGGCTTCCGACGTCATGTCCGCCGTCTGGCCAGCGCGTTACTTGCTGTCGGCCCTGCGCAAAATAAGAAAGAAAGGAATAAGAACACTGGGCCTGTCAGCTGTCAGCCACTATTTTATACGAGCTCCGTGCGCGGAGAAACAAGAAGGGCCATCGAGGCGTTCGGGACAGGTTGTTTTGGAGGTGCTGAACGGGTGTATAACGACAGCACAACTGGCGACTAGCTGCATACGCTAATACATACAGACTCGATATTTGTTCCTGTCACCTGTATGCATCCACTATAGGCCGAATCCCTGAGGCGGGGGCAGCCCGCGTTCTTTCTATTAATCGATGCGCACGTGCCTAGCATGAGTTACAAACGTACAGCGCTCGCGCACTGTACGCTTTTTATGTTGTGCGACCACTGAAAGTGCAGCAAGGCCAACCCTCTCGTCCCAATGTCAAACCCTGGGTACCTACAAAACAGAAATGTACGAAGAACTCTCGGATTCTGCATGCTCTAATGCGCACATAGCACTGGCAGTGACTCGAGAGTCACAAAAGAAGAACGGCGTCGCATTCCAAATGCACTCACACACGATATGTGATCACCGTATGCGCTAGCGATTATCCTCCGCCTCGCACGCTCAGGGGTTTCCGAGAGGTCGTCGTCGTCGTCCATTTTTCGTTACACTTTGCTTCGTTGCGGAAGTGGCCTACACGTCCGCGCGGAGACACCGTCCGCTCGTTCCGAAAGGAAACGGACAATCTTTTTTAGAGCACGAAAAACTATGTACCGCCCGCATTTGCACAGCGATCCCACGCAAATTGCACGCCGCAGTCACAGGGGTGAGAGGTCGCCCACGCTCCCCCTATCAGGAGCGCCACGCAGCTCTCAACCCACGCCCGGAATCACAATACAAACAAACGTGTGTAGTATATATCTCACGTTGAACTCACGGGCACTGCGAGAATATACATAAAGACGATGTGCGCGCAAATATCTCCGTAATGCGTCTTCGGGAGGGGGTAAAGGGCGAACGTGGAAGAGGGAGGATTCGTGGGTCTAACGAGAAACAAGAATAAGATAGCCGGGCGCCTCAACCACCACATCGCCAGGCGCCACGGACGCAGCAGCCGGGGCAACGCAGCGGCTGTAAAGGATCGGCGCGCGCAGTCGTGCCCGCATTCTCACGGGACCAAGGGAGCGCGCTCGCCCAGTTCCAAAGACACCACCGCTATGCTCTCTCTCTCTTCCTCCCGTAGCGTAATCACGACCTTTTGTAATGACACCTCATTAAACGGACGGGAAAGACCAACACGTGATTGTGCGACGACAGGGACCAGAACGCAGATGGGAGAGAACAAGTGCAACGATAGTTCGAACAAAGGATAGCGCGAGCGTTTTCTGATCGTTAGCGGGCCTGAGGCCATCTTTCCTCTTTTTCTTTCCTTTCCCGCAGGACAACCAGTTCGAAGACCGAAGATTTCTACTTTCCCTGAGCAGTTAGGCTACGGTTGTTCTCAGTGTAGGTTACCACTGAGCTTTAGCGGCGTGTCTAATTCGATAGAGTGCCGGGGTATTACGAGGCCCAGGCTATAAGTGGCCCGCGTAATTTGCAGCGACTGATTGTCAGCGTGGTCGTTAACGACCGGCTAAAGCAGTCGGTTAGCTAACGACGGGGTATAACTCCGTTCAAGCAAGCCGGCACAGCGTATCCCGCGGTATATACGCTGACTGCTTCATCGGGCGTTGTCTTACAATCGCGGGATGTGCAAGAACTTGGAGGTGGCCACAGGTATCGAACCATTCTCGACAAAATTTAGCCAGGTCTTCTACTTTAAACATTGTGATGAAACATTGTGATGAAATAATGGCTGAACATTTAAATGTGTGTTCAATGAACGAAAGACAAATTTGCCTCAAAATAAATAGCACTGACCAGCTGATCCGCCTTCATATTTCTTTTTCAAGTTGCCGAAGCAAGCGTCAGCATACCGTGCTTACGTGTATATATAGGCGCGACGATAAATACAGCCCGGAGAAAGGCGAAATCGCGAAATAATAAATGTACAAAACTCACAGCAGTCAGCCAAATACCGCAGTAATCGTCACACGGCGGCATTCCGTGACATATCGCCGTTCAGTGCTGCACGACGTCTCAATTCGCGTCGTCGCACGAACCACATGCAGCGTCGGCCTGCGTGCCAGACCACAGCGCGACGGCTTCAACTGGCAGAGAGAAACACGAAGGGGGGGGATGGAAGGGTAAGAGGGGGGGGGCACAGCCATACCCGAGCACAACTGATTGCAATTACGATTTCGTTGATACCAGCGCGATGCGATCCCTGCATCTTCGCTGCGATGGCTAGCCTATAGTGGGGTACAGAGTGGGAGAGCGCATCATTAAACGTCGCTAATTGCGGAAGACCCCCGAAATGAGCGGGGCAAAATGAGCATGTGCCGAGGGCGCCGGCTGTGAAAGGAGCGAGCTTGTTCCGCACCGAAGCGTCGTCCCGCATGTCAACCCTTTCCCCCTCGATTCGCCTTCTCGGAGAAGACGTTCTTTAGTCGCATAACCGAACATACATGTACGTGCTTGCGCTATCATCTCGACACACAGTCATTTCTGTAGCGCCCCAGAGTCCTGCCTGTGTATATGCGGCCACTCTCGGAGACGACATACATGGGTGGAGCTATCCGCAATGCAGCAATTAAAGATCGCCCGAAGAGCACGTGACCGTGCCCAGGCGACGGTCCCGCTGCAGACAGGGCATGTCTGTACGGACGCGGTGCGAAGGGGGCAAAGGAGGGCGGATTCCCTATGGCGGTGTCGCGCGCTCAGCCACGCCATCACCGCAAGGCAAAGCGGAGAGCCTAATAACGTCCCATTTGCGGTAGTGGGACGTCCTGCCTTTGGCGAAAGGCTTTGCTGCGACGTGTGGCGGCTGCTTCGGCGGCTCTGAGCCGGCCGCAGGTACGCCATCATTGGCGTATATTAATGCGACAAATGATACCCGTGGACTCGTATTATTCTGTCATTTATCTCATTTTTTCTCATTTAAAATTAGGCTGGACAGCCTCCGCGGTTTAAGTTGGAATTAAGCGTGCGGGAAGTGCCTTCCATCGCATAGAAGGGAGCCCTTGTATGAACTGGCGTCTACGATCTCCAACCGACGCCCGAGCCAATGGCCACACTGTGCGCAGACGGGCGCCAGCGCTTACAGAAACTTCCCACTCGCAGCTGTGAAAAGTAATCCACGGCGATCTCCACAGTGGAAATGTAAACTATATGTGAACTCAATCGGCACTAATATGGGATGGGTCTTATTGGGTTTACCGCGGCATACACGATCGAAGAGGGGTGGCTCGTTTCGCATTAGAGGCGGCCATAACGAGTTTGATATCTTCTCATCACCGATTCGAGCCGACTCGGCATCAAGGTTCGCCGACGCACAGCTATAGTACACAGGCGCGGATAGCTATGGGGATAAGACAGATGACTAAGTCTAGAATCGAGATAGCAATGAACAAAAGAGCCATAAAACGGCAGAAAAACGAAAATAAAAAGAAATCAAATGGGCGCGCACGGGGGGGTCTCTATTGAGTCCATATATACGCGAGCAAGCCGTGCTGGAATCCGCTATGAACTATACACTCCCACCCCACCTCCCCCGAACTCCGGCAACTGCCATTATTACACGCACGCGCGCGCGTCCTGACTCCTTAAGCGGGTCAACAAACTCCGCGTTCATAACCACTCCCACCGGCATCCCGAATGTAGCAACAAAACGCCGCAGCCCAGTGCATTTATTGTGCGTATAAAGGAGGAACCACGGTGCGTCGAAATGCGCAGCCATACGGAGCACCGTCGTACAGCATGCAGCCGCCGCCGCAACCGCCAAAGCTCCCAAGACGGAGGCCCCCGCAATCCTCCACGGTGGGCTTGGCCTGACTTGACTAGGAACTGGCAAACTCGTGTATCGGTCGGCTCGGGCCCCCGACTCGCATCGCGCCTCTAGCGAAGTGAGCGCGAACAACCACGGACACGCGACGCGAGCGTTCCGTAGATGATGGACGGCCCCAAGAGCTCTTCGCAGCGGGGATCGCGAAGAGAGAGAGAGAGAGAGTCGCTGTTGCGAGTATGGAGGGAGGGGGGGGGGAGCACGCGAGATGGCGTCCGAACGCTGCAAGGTCTGTACGATAAAAGAACGAGAGAAAAGTTGATTCCAGAGCATTTGTGAAATAGGTCACTGAATGATGTCGGAAACAAGACCGGCGGTGTTTCAGAATCCCGTACGCACTCGCTATGCACATCCCCGTATAGATAGATCCCAAAGCATTCGACGTCTTGCGAATTACGCCCCGAGTGGGAAAAAAAAATATTCCGATAATCGATTTCATATCGGTCGCTATTCGGAAAATAGGTAATTGACTTTTAACAATAATAAACGCATCGTGGGTTGACGAATCTGTCGATGAATCTGTCGAACATTCGCCCATGCGCCAGAGTGCGTCGACAAATGTTAAAAGCAAAGACCCTGACGTTTCGCGAACCGCACGGATTAATTAATATCACCCATTCCGAAACGTCTAATGCTGTACCAGCGCCGCGAACGCGTTTATGGTTAGCGTTGGTCAATGACCTGCTTTCCGAATGACGCATATACCGGGATGCATTACCAAATCGGTCTATCGATATCTTCCCCTCTGCACAAGGCGCACGGTTACAGGACTGCGCTAGAGACAGTGAAATTTTGTGAACATTCGGGCCACGTACCGCAGTCCTACGCGAACCGACAAGGTTTTAATAAAAAACGCATAATATAGTTGGCGTGCAGGTTTAGCATTGGCTGATAGAGTAGATTGAGTAAATATATTTAATTGTGCTTTTACCACAACAAAGTACGAACAGAAGTGCGCACGTTTGAAAAGACCAGATTCTGATAGCAAAAAAATTAAGCACGAACGCCCAAGTAACACCACAGCGTGAACACTTTGTCACCCGCGGCGCGAAGACGTCTCAACTGGCAGGTCGTCGTTTCGCGAGCTAACCAGGAGTGAAACGTCCGTGCCATCTTTCGAAACTGGCTTATCTACACACACTCTAGTCTCGTGCACTTAAGTCGTTGAGAAAATAGATTCGTACGGGCGCAAAGTTACCTCCTAGCTTCTACAGCAACCACCGTTTCTGTACATGCAAAAGACAGAATTAGGCGACGCAGAAAGAGGGCGAAAAAAAAATAAATAAAGCAGGCGCGCGAATTACCGTGTACTGATGCAGCCAGCAGGAGCAATATTTCATCTCTCGAGCTTCCAATAGGGCCGAAAAAAAGAACCGCCCGTCTCCGAAACCGAGATACGAAGGTCGTAAAGGCTCCTTTTCCAGAGTTTCTTTGCTTTTACGTGGGCGCCCGGGCGATGGGAGAAGACTGAAATGAAGTAGGCGTTGTAGAGTCCTTCGGTGATTAATAGTGCCCAGTATCATTTGCATCATTCGCGAAAACGGGCGTAGCGCCGAACGAGGAGACAGAGCAAGAGAAGGGGGGGGGGGGGAGGGGTTGTGAAAGAGAAAAAAAAAAAGCCATTTGCTAGTGAATACACAATATCGTGTTCTCCACCGGAGACCTCCACCTATTGATGGTTCTTAAGGGACGCGGGAGAGATATATGGCGCCTGGAGGAGCGCGGCATAATGCGGTCTCTGGTGTTTGGCACATGCTGAACGACTGAAAGCTGAGCATGCAGTGGGGAGGGAAAGAGATGTTGAAGAAGAAAAAAAAAGGAAAATCAGGCTATTCTCGATGTAAATGCAGTAATGACAAATAGGTTTGGAAAGGCGCGAGACGCGTATTGAAGGAATGCTAGGGTCGTTACTCACTGAGGCGATGAGTTTTCAGTCGATTTCTAATGAAAAATTAATGCCAGCGCACTTGCTGTCTGCATAGCACAACGGTCCTCTTGCGCCGCCTCGTTTACTTTGCATAGCGGCCTTCCTATCGAAGCTCGCGTACTACTTTTGAGGCAGGATACCGAGCTTATACAGCATAAAGAAAGGACGATATCTCGTTTCCATGGCAACTGGGATGTCAACATTTCGTTTCATAAAAGGCAAAGATTACCATCAGAAACAACTTAATTCTCTCTGCAATTATTATTATTATTATTTTAGACTCGACACCCGAACGGCCTAGCTGCGTCCTTTCATGGGGGTGGGGATAACTGGACCATAACGTAGCCCTCCTGCGCCTACAGTATCGTACGCTCTTAAGGAGAACATCAATTCGCTTATTATTTCGCCATCTTTTACAGACCAGATAACTCACGAACTATATAGCACACTACTTCTTTCTTTAATCACGGGTACGTTGCTTATAACACATCGTATCGGCCACATTTCACCGATAAAGTTGAAGAAACGATGCAGTTATGCGGGCTGTAGTATCATCAAGGTACCAGAGACAATAGAGCTCGTATAGACGATAGTGTACTACAGGGTGTGTGTGTGCCCCCTATTAGAGAGACAACGGAGCTTGCGAGAAGGGATCTCTTATTAAATAAAACGAGGGAATTACTGGCACGTATACTCCGCAACGCCGGGCGCGACGGCGACTTCCAGCGCGATTCGGGCAGCAAGGGTTCTTCTCTGTAACAACAGGCGTTTGGCTCCGCGCTATCAGTGGAGCCATTCTACTCGGCGAAAAGAAGACGTCTCCGCGCGGAGCCCACTTCTCACGCGCGGGAGCCATGCGGACCCTGCCGCGACGACGACGACGCTTCTCGTGGAGAGAGCTTCCCGCTCTTTAATACCGGCGAGACGCGCTGGATCGAAGGAGCTCGGAATGGCCAGGAATTATAAACGCGTGCGAGCTCCGCAGCAGCAGCAGGTGGCGGTGGTGGTGAGGAGGTGCGTGTTGGTAAGAATACTTACTTATGCGCGGCGAGTCGAGACGCGCGTGAGCCGAGGAGCTCCATAGAGCACGGCGCCCGAACCCGGAAAGCATCGAACTTTTCAGAGAGGTGCCAGATTGCGATCGAACGACGACGCCTCGAGAAGGGTCGAGCAGAGAGCCGCGGACGGGACCGAATTCAGTGTGTGGAGTATTAATTACGAAGCATTAATCACCGCCCTAATTGGCACCTCTAGCGCTCCTCCGGAGCCACCGTGAACGCGCACGCATGCATGCGCGCTATGAGACGGGACGAAGAAAAAGCGGTCCCGGGAACAAAGGGGAACCGAGGTGACACCGTTTTGTTTGTTTGTTTGTGTTTGTCCTGTGCGCGCACGACGGCGGCCGACCTTTCATGCTCGCCCCGGCTGCTCTTTTCCCTCGTGACTCGGCTGAGGCACAAAGGCGGTCATCGACTTCCTGGGTGCTCGACCACGCGGTCCTGCTCGTGCTGTATTATCTCGCCGGCATTTCTGGCTCCTATTATTTTGTTTTCATTCGCTCGCGATGGGTGCCTTCAAGATACCTCTTTTTGATCGTTGTTTACGCTCCAGGTCGTTGCTTACGTTGCGTTAACTTTAGTTAGAGGCTAGGTTGCACGCGGCGGATAAGCCTTATTTATTCGACAAGACCAGCCCGCGTTCAGTACCATTCATGGCGGCCCCGGCCAACCAACAAGAGCAACTGCGTGCTGTACTTCCTTGCTCCTTTGGCACTGCTTGTGATAGTATGGCTACCGGTTTGTTAGTTCAGTCTGTCGTTGTTTCACTCGAGCGGATACACGCCCTTAATTCTGATGGATCAATCGATTGAAACCCTCTCACCCCCGCCTTTCCCCTTTCACTGATCTAATCACTTGATGTTCACTCACTCACTCACTCACTCACTCACTCACTCACTCACTCACTCACTCACTCACTCACTCACTCACTCACTCACTCACTCACTCACTCACTCACTCACTCGCCTGAATCAATGATGAGTCAACCAATGAGTCACCAAACGACGCGTCTTTTCTTCTCCTTCCAGTGTACGTGAATTCAAATCTAAGGCAAACACCCTGTAGATCCCTTTATGGAAGTTCGTTCTCTTGGAGCTCGCCACGACTCCTTACACTCACGTCCTTCAGGCGTCAGCTCCATTCGGCTTCTATATAGACGGCACTGCAGGCGCATCGCGCACAGCAGCCGCGAACCTCTGGCACCTACAGCACAGCAACAGTCCGTGTGTACATGCGTATGTGTGTGTGTGTGTGTGTGTGTGTGTGTGTGCGTGTGTGTGTGTGTGTGTGTGTGTGTGTAGTTTCTTTTTTGTTTTCCTTTATCCTTATCTCGCTCACCTATCGCATCCCCCCTTGCCCCCTATCCCAGCACAGGGTAGCCAACCGGAGATAATCTCTGGTTAACCTCCCTGTCCTTACTCTCTCTCTCTCTCTCTCTCTCTCTCTCTCTCTCTCTCTCTCTCTCTCTCTCTCTTATATATATATATATATATATATATATATATATATATATATATATATATATATATATATATATATATAGCTCAGCAGGCGCGTCCAGGCCATTGCTGTGCTATATGCAAACCTGCTGGTGACCTGGCGTCAAAGCCGCCCTTTTTCAGCTTCATTTATTAGGTTCACCACTCCCAACGGGGAAAAAAAAAAAGTACAGGAGAACATTGCTGAGACCGAAACTGTCGAGGAACAGGAAATGTCAAACTAAGAGAGAGAGAGAGAGAGAGAGCAGAGGAGGATGTGGGGACGGGGTCTAGATAACGAAGCACACATACAGACATGCGCTCTGCGAAGAGTAGACCCGTAATACACGTACGTTGTATGGAGGCAAGAACAATTATCGCAACGCTGTGAAATGAACGGAAAGAAAAGAAGACGCGAAACAGAGAAAAAGCTCGCAAGCGGAGTGGGCGCGACCAAATGCAAAAACCCTTATCACAAAGGGTAATAAACGTTTCCGCCTCCTTCCGAAAAAAAAGAAAGATGAAAAAAAAAGGCCTCTTCGACTTGGGACACGTACTCGACCCTTGAGAGCGAAGTAAAGCGCAAGGTAAAAATAAGGCAAGGAAGGGTTCGCGGATGTTCCAGCGTGACGAAAAGAGAGTTCAAACGTGCATTAGTCGGCGAGCTAGAAGGAACGCAGAAATTAGGCGGCGCGGCGGCGGCATATTAACATAAATGGAAAGAAAAACGGAGAAAACGGAGCAGTAAATGAAGAAAAAAAGAGAAACGCCCGAGTAGCTAATGAAGGCGTACGCGAGCACAAAGGAAGTGATGAGAAACTGCATATATAGCATGCCGCCTACGAGAGATGAAAAAACGCCTCCTAAAGCGAGAAAAGGGTAAGATAAGAAAAGATAAGGAGCGGGTTTTCTTTTCTCTTTAGTTTTTTTTGTTTGTTTGTTTGTCGGGCGAGAGACACGGTGGCGCGAGGCCACGGTCGGGCCCCTCGCGAGCCGAGTAAACCACGTCATATCCGGCTTGTTAGAAAAGAAAAAAAGTAAACAAAACAAACACGTCAAAATGCAGCAACACATGGGAGGGAGAGACCATAGCATTCTCTCGGTTCGCTCGCGCCATTTGCAGCTTAAACGTCGGCGCGCTCTCGAAAGCTCGGAATCGCGCCATCTTGAAGGAGTCAAAAACGCAGGCCGCGATGTGGGATGGCCCGTTGCCGTTGGCCGCCCACATTCAACCAGACGGGTGGAAGGGGGGGGGGGAGAGAGTGAGATGCATGGGCCGGCCAGCAAAGCTCTGCCGCGGAGCATGGGTGGGGATCCAATAATTTGGCGCAATTACACGGCAGGCGCGATATGAGTGGTCGGCTGGAATACGACGGCTCGCGCGCGCTATACCGCGCCTTGCGGGAAACGCGCCAGCGCCGAGTTTGTACGCACACACACACGTACACACACGCACGGCGTATATGCCAGATAGACCGAACGCGCTCGCTACACGTGTAGCACGTATCCGTCGACACCAGGCACCGCGGTGTCGTTTCGCGCCTATGTAGCCGATGGGCGCGCCGAACCGTTGGACGAGCAAGAAGGAACTCTACTACGAGGCGTGGTACAAGCGTGCGTACACGTGCGTTGTACATTGTGTGTACACGGGTCGAGTGGTGGTCGTCGGCACACGGTGGGGCCTCCCGCGCCAAATGCGGGGCCGGGCCGGGGAAGCGTTGAGATTGCTCGAGATACAACGTGCGATTCGAGAGCGACAGTAGAACCCGCGCCAGGCCCTTCTCCCTGATACGTGCACGGGCCGAATGTATGCGCGCGCGTGCCGGCGGCTGCGAAATAAATCGTAATAATAGAAAAAAGAAAAGGGCAAGAAAGAAAAATGAGGAACGCGCGGATCGTGGCGGAATGCGGGCGGTTTCGGGCATACCGTGAGGGGCTTCTGTGCGTTGGTGCGACGGAATTGGAAACGGGGCTGCCAAACGGAAACGGCCCACAAGTTTCCCAATTTCTAGCTGAAACAAACCACAAAACAAGAGAAAAACAAAGAAAGAACAAAAAAAGGCCTTTCTTCATTGCAAGATTATACAAGACACCAGTAAGAACAAAACTTGGCCCCTATTAGGGAGCTTTAAATAGAGAGTTTTAGTTTAGGAGACGCAACCGGCTTGCGTACGCAACAACTAGGAGCGACGGCACTGCGCATGCACGGACTCCAGCGTATGCGCATGCGCAGTGCCGTCGCCCCTAGTTCCTGCGTACGCAAGCCGCTTGCGTCCCCTAAACTAAAACTCTCTCATGTTGCATGCCCGAAGTTAGGGGACGCAAACCGCCGAGCTAACAAAAATAGCACAAAGGGCCTACAATTAAGTTTGGGTGTTGAGTTTGCAAAGCCGCTTAGGTGCGGTATTTCTAAGATTGCCCATTGACAAAAAAGGTTCTTACGATAGAGCTGTTCTAAACAATACACGTCAGCCAATCGTGATGTTAGACAAACCTGCTATAGCGAATGCGGGCGGCCAAAGGCAAACGGCGCTGACAACTGAAAAACTTTGTGGATTCGTTCCCCGTACCCACTAATATAGAACATAAAATTAAGTTTCAAATATGCACATATTATCTGGCGCTGTGACACTCGTGAAGAAATCTTAATCTCGTTGTAATAGTTGAGTCCGCAACAAAGCACAAAAAAGAAGTACAGATGCAAGAATAAAAACGACGTCAGACGAAAGCATACACAATTTCACTGTCACATGAGAAAGTCATCCTAGCGATGCAGTGAGATAAAAATACACATCGCGAGGATTGCACACTAGTATTCACAAAGCCCTAATCGGGTCATTGTCAAGGGTGAAAAGGAAAAAAAAAAGGTCGTATTGCATTAAAAGCTTCTATTTTGTTAATAGCAACAGGACCAGCTAGGGTCTAAGCGTCTCTGTTAGCAGTCAGTTTAATTTAGTCATTTATAAAGCATGAAAAAAGGGGAGCGACTTTATCAACCTATACTGAAGAACAAACTGAAGGATTCGCCAATTATGCTGTTTATGCCGCGGGACGGACTATCAGACGATAAGAAAGATTGTCTCATTTCTATCTTCTCTACATACTGACGCGGTTAATTAACGTAACGCCATGCTAAACATGAAAATAGGTCTGATTTATGTGTTTAGGGGCACAAGTAAACGTGCTAGCAAACAAGTAAAAACATGCAAAAGTACATGTGTGCGTAGGACGTTCAGAGATGAAATTTAGTTGCGAGTTGCTTCTTCCAGAAGTTCGGCCTGTTGATGCATAGATACGCACACAAGTAGGTTGTTGCTAATTCAGCAGAAAGAAAGCGCCTATAATAATTATGTCAAATAAAAAAAAGTTATATATTAGCGGCTTCGTAGCGAATTATGATGGCAAACTAAGAATCTAAAATTAAAAAGAATGATGTTGTAATACTAATGGCTTAGCCTTCTAATAAAATGCATTCAGGAAAGAGAAGGGCTGCTGACTTAATTAAGATTTTTCGTACAACAGGAAAGCCAGTGATTCTCTTTCTTTTTTTAAAATTTAATGGCGCTATTTTCTCCACTAATTCCGCTATCACTCGATCAGGGTCTCGGGGAGCCGCGAGATAACCGCGAAACGTCGTCTGTAAAGGGAGAGGGTGCGTTCTCCCGAAAGCACTTTCGAAGATCTCATTTTACAAACTAATTTAGATGTTCTTAATTGCGACAGCAGGGAGGCACACACGGAGCAAAGCGCGAAAGAAAAATGGGCCCCAAGATATGAGAGGGCTGTCTTGTCCACAACGGCTTGGCTCGGATTACGGACGCCTGCCTCATCATTGCCGCAGCCGCCATCGGGTTCGCCGTCCCCTTCGCGCTTTCCTCTCTGTTGCTATTTTTAGATACACCCTGGCTTGTAAAACCGCTTCGTATTTGGGCTTTTGGATAAAAGGCAGCCGCCTTACCTCAAACATGTACCCCGTTCTTGCGTCTTTTCCTGGCTTACCAAGTCGCCGCTCGCAGTAAAAGTGGTCATTTCGCTATTCCGCAAACGTTGCTCGCTAATACTGCTTAAGTTATTTTTTGTTTCCCTCTCCAGTACCCCTTAGCAGCAGTGCAATATAGATAAGAGACTTCGGGAAGACGTAATTCATGTCGCCAGTGTAATAAACTGTTCGATCATCACTGATGTGTATACTTATAGGATCACTAACCAGAAGTCGCTACTTCTGCCGCTAACCGGTTGCTTTGAGGCGCACTTTGCAGTTTCCCACTTCAAGCATGTCTCTGCTCGGAGCACATTCGCTTCTTAGCAAGTATATCTCGAAAACAGTTCCGAGAAACCCCTCTGCGAACTTTCACCAAAACCTCAGAGAACCTCGTTCACAGGCAACGGTGAACGAATGTTGTTGAGTAAAGAAAAAAAGAAAGATAACATAAAAGAAAGCGAGTATGCCATATATGAGCGAAGTAGAGAATAAAAGAAGGCTGAGCGCCGACAATTAGCAGTCAGACGTTGAGAGACTTCATCCTGCCGCATATAAGCGTATCATGCCCAAAGCTACATATGCACGCGCGCGCTCGCATGCCCTCGTGACAGCGTCAATCCAGCCGATCAAGCAATCAACTACATTCTCGTGCACCCCAGCACGGCAGCCGCGCTGCTCCGTCAATTGTTGACTCACTGTGTAAGCGTGCTCGCTTCAGGCCAGCGCTGTTCTCGATTCGTGGGAACCGCAGGCACTGGCTATGCGCGAGCGCCATCGAGAACCCCCCCCATCCCCCCTCCCAGCGCCTGCAACGACTTGGCCTACGGAAGCTACGTACACAGGCAGAAAGAAAAGCCGAGGGCTGTCGAGATGGGGCAAGGGTGTTCGCATCGCGGTGCTCCTCCGCAGACACCGGCTACGCAGGGGCGAGAAAGGGCGAAAGGAGGCACGTTTTAAGCATATCGTGCGCCAAACCAAACGTAAACCGAGCGAGAGAATAGCCAGTTAGCGACCGTTCGCAGTAAACAATGGCTCCCTAGCAGCCATATGAAGCCAACAGACAATTGTCTGTTGGCTTCATATGGTATGTGGCTGTACCAAAAAAAAAATAAAAAAAAAACAAGAGAAAAACCGCGCCCCTCGTTTTCTCTTCTCGTTCACTAGTGACCACTGTTAGATGTCTGTAGAACATTCTCTCGATGACGCTTGACAATATGCGGGGAAGAGATATGTGTACTTTGCGAATACTCTAAAAGCCACCACAGTGCTATGTGATAGCGTAAGAATTTTTTATACGTATGCGCGGTTGCTGACAGTATACTGACTTTACTTTATGCTAGGTTGGTAACCTTGTAGTGTTCGCTATAACTAAGGCTGACCTCCACGTTTTTCCTTCGTAATAAACGCTCCTCCTCTTTCCACTGCTGTCTTTTTCTGTTTTCTTTTTTAACGACGTCCTTTTAAAATTTTCTTCATTCGTCATCTTCATTCGGCAAGAGATAGCTAGTGGGACCACCAAGTAATGTCGAACATTAACAAAAGATATCGCGACTAGGAATTAAGAAAGAGAGAGAGAGAAATAGAAGACAGGGGAGGCATGGAGGTAAACCAGACGCACCTCCGGTTTGCTACCCTACACTGGGGGAAGGGGTATGGGGACTAGTAATTAACAGAGCAAACTAAAGTGTGCCAATGCGCATTCGGCAACGAATAATATCGACGCTTTGCAGTAATTCCGCCCTTTGCGTTTGCCTACGACTTCCAGACGTAAAACAATATGCATCAACATTTCTCGTGAGTTGATCTATCACGTGTTTGTGCCGCGATTTACTTCCTAATATCACGTTCGAGCTCCGCTCTGCTTTTCCAGTTGAGCATAAACAGATCCTCGGAGCAAGTTTTAAGCCCCGGCGGGTTCTGCCGCCACTGGAAGAGAGATGACATGATGTTAGACCAGGCGCAGGAAAGGGCAGAAACAATTCGCCTGTCAGGCAAAGCCATTTGCGTCGTCTGGCAGCGACGGGAAGTGTAAACCAAAGTCCAGAACCTAACGTAAACCAAACAAACTATGTCAGTCAGCGCGTCAGGAACACGGAGAGTTTGCATGGGGAGTTTACATTAGTGTGCCGCTTTATGTCTTTGTTTTTTAAGGCTTCGACGAAGGGCCTTACGCTTCGTGGAAAACGAGCTGCAAGAGCGGATCACACCCCGTTAGGCTTAGAAAAGCATCTTCCCGAAACGCTTACGCAATATAGGACCCGAAGCGCGATTCTAACTCCGGTTAGATCCGGTTAGATCCGGTTCTAACTAATTCGAAGAAGTATGTGAGAACGATTCTGAAAGCTTACCGAAACGAATCCCTTCTCAAAGTAGTAAGACAACGCATTCATACAATATGCTGTTCGCGTCTTTCCTTTCTTCTGTTCTTATCTTAAGCGTAGCGGTTTTCTTTGTTAGGCTGTTCACGATAATGTAGGAAAACGGCCCTTAGCGCTAGTACAGATGCCAACGATATTAGTAGTGAGCGCCAGGCTACATGGCAGCACCAAAAATCGAAACGCGCCGCCGGAAATAACAACAAAGCCATTCGCAAAGGCCATCTGGTCTGAATGCATGAGAAAAACGCCCTGCCGGCTAGAGGATCACGTGATCACGTGGATTACAGACACGGACACTTCGCTTGCAGGACGCTTTAACAAGGCGCCGTGACAACGATGTAGGATAAGTGCTGATATCTCCGAGGCACTATTACCTAGCCTACAACGGATCACTTTCCTTCCGTCGCATTCGAGAATGACAGGTGGTCAAACGCTGGGTGTTTTCCGAAACAGAGAACCGGCTCCTTCACCGGGGCGCTAAAGAATGCGTAAACCGCCTGGGAGCCCGCGGACAGCACCGGATGTGTCAGCGGCTCGCTGGACGCTTGGCAGATGCGAACCGACCACCGCAACTTGGCGGGTGGGGCGCTGGGAAGCAAGGAGGGGGCAAGAAAACAAGCGTCACAAGCGGACGTTGTGGGCCGTGGCGTCAGGGCAATAACGCGGCTTCGAAATTATCTTCGTTGCTGCGACGGGTGAGACAGAGTTGCTTTCTTTATCGGCTCGTCCGCGGGTTGCCTTAACCACTTCGCCTCGTATGCGCCTCAATTTCCATAGTTTTGTGTCACTTCGAATTTTCGCGTAAGCGAAGGCATTCGTGACGATCGTAAACAGTAAACCAGTTTAGGTCGTGCGATGCTGACGCCGCATATAATTTTCAACGCACGCATGCCTTGTCAGCTATAGGGAACTCGTGAGGCAACGTCTCTCACGATCACACGTAGGGGAGGTCACAACGAGCTAACGCGGAATAATTTCGATGTTGCAAATTCAAGGCCCATAAAGAAAGCTCAAGGAGAAAATGCTACAGTAGCACCGCTGTCAAAGTGCATCATACACGCTACAGAACACTATAAATAAACGAAAAAAAAAGGGAACCGTAACGAAACTTCCACAATTAATCCCCGTCGTCGAAAACATGTGCCTTCGAACAAAGATGTTTCGCCCTGCCTGGTAACCTCGTAAGAACAATATAGCAGCAAAAGAATGACAAAATGCGTCGGTTATGCACGCATGCACGGTTATGCCCCGGGAAATGCACGCGGCCGTAACTTTTGCTCCTGTCTCAACGTGTCAAACTTGTGAGAAAAAAAATAACTCAATTCGCGGCAGAGACAAATGTTCCCGACCACGCACTGGTTGTTAACGCGCGGGGAGGATGAAACGGAGCGAACCGGGCTGAGCACACGGACGAGCTAAACAGAACCGATCCTCGAAAGACGGAGTAGGCGGCGACTCGTGTCTGAGAGGTAACACGAATATCGCTCGATCGGGCTGGGTATAAAGCATCTTGCTCAAACAGCCCCACAGTAGCATCACCAAGAGAAACAGAAATACGGCAGAAGACGCCGATTACGACCCGGCGCGGCGCTCCGTAGCTCGAGCTTCTTTTCTTTTCCTTTTTGTTTTCTTGTCCCGGTGCAACGCACTTCATTAACATTCATTCAGCGAAGGATGCGCCGTCTCGGACCGCGTCACACAAGCATCGACGGTCGGAACAAGCGAGACGGTACACCGCCCGCGCTACGCGAACGCGTGCTCGCGATTCCCAGACGGTCACGTGATTTCCGCGCACGCTACACTGTCAAAGACGTCTTCGCTCGCCTCGGCCCAACCGGCGCACCCTTCCGTGATCTCTCCGTTTACCCTGTTATGCGCACGGGCCATACATACACGTATGGATGCCCGCATCGCAGAGATAAATGGCGTGCGGTGTGCGCGCACCTTACCGGTTCGTGAACAGAAGCTTGTCACGTTTATGCAAGTTCGCCGAACAAAAACTAACTCTTCTTTATTTGCTTAGTTTATTGTCTGTTCTTTTTGATTTTCTTCGCTTACGCACCTATCTGTTTATATCCACGTATGCAGGAATGGCAAGCGAGCAGGAAGTCGTCGCGAGTCGCACCGAAACAGGCAGAAAAAGTCATGGAGTTATCTACGACTGCGTTCTGCTAGCGAGCTGCTGGAGGTCGGTTACTCAGTACCGGGCTGCTGAGGCCATATTCACGTTATAGGGCGGAGCGCAAAAAGATACGCTCGCGTACGGAGTTCCCAGTTGTCAAAATTATTGAGGCGTTATCTGCTACGGCGTCTGACGCAGCCGTGCAGCTATAGCGTAGGAACATAAAACCCCACCGTTTATCATCCCTGCAACTTACTCCCAAACAAAGAACACAAACGAAAACTATTTATGCACAGCTCTTAAGGGCCTCTATGATGGCTCGAGTTCGGCGAGGTTGAACGACTGACCAGGCACATTCCGTTTGGATATCAATAAATAAATGAATGAATAAATAAATAAATCCATATTTCATGGTCTTGAAGGAAGACGCATCACGCCACTCCGACATCACGTCCCAATCTTTCCTGATGTCGCGCTAGAGTACTCGTTACGGCGATGCCAGTTACGCAATGCATAACGAGTACTGGCAATCTTTGCAGCTAACTAATTTATTTTTCCATCTGTCTAGTGACGTGAGCATATCTTGCATCGGGGCGCTATACATTGATGTATATCGTACCCAGTCATCTTATTGCTATTGTGTGTGCGTGTGCACGCGTCCACAGCGCAAATAACGAAAGATAAGAGAATCGAGCAGCATGAAACGCATGCGCATGCCAGACAACGAAATGAATCTAGGCTGGTGGGAGTGCATGGGCAGCCGTTAATATTTTAAGCCGGCTGTTCGCCAGTCATTCTTCGGCTGACGCGATCGACCACACGGTTGCATTAGTTGCGTGTCCAACAGAACAAAACGGCGTATTATGCGTTTGGGAGTCATGCTTACTACCAGGTCGTCGAGCATGTAGTGAAAGCAAAGTATACCGGATAATCCTCCTCCTGCCTGTCCTTACTAGCACGTCGTGCTTATGCCTTTCGTCACTTGCTTTCGGTGAGCTAGGCTCGCGCTGGCGAACAAAAATTGGTCAGGTTGGCGCGGTCTACGCGGTGCAACATTAGAAGGCAGGTTTGCCAGAACACACCAGTTAAGTAAAAATACAACGTTCGCAAGCCCCTCCACTATTCCCCCCTCGCATTCAGTTCCTTCAACCGAGTAATGCTCATCAAAATATTTATTTTAATTAAAACATTAATTGACTAATCGAAAGATTACCGATCATTCGTCCAGTCGTGTCCACCTTCTGTCGACGAGGGCGGTCGTCTGGGTTTAGAGCGGAAAATCACTGCTACTGTAAAGGTCAAAAGGGAGAAGCAGACGACAGTGTAAGACCAGAGTCGTGTAGTAGTACTCCTTTGGTACCGGAGTCGCGCTAGAGGGATGCGTTTCCTGCAATGGCTGCGTCACAGGCTATAGGCGTATGAGTCACTTGCAGTGGCGGACGCGAAGGCGGTAACGATTTTCCTGCTTCCCCCCCCCCCCACCCCATGTGTCGCTTTCTGTTTTTGTCTTTTTGTGTTGAGAAAGGTATACAGCGTAGTCGCCATATCAATGCGAGTCGCATCGGTCTGGTGTTGAAGCGTGTTTGGAGTTCTGGCATTATGTCAGCGCGCACTATGCAGCATGGACTGAACTCAAAACGCAAAGCTTAGCCATTTTCCTCCACTCCTTCTTGAGGGTAAATATACGCTAAAAGTTTTCAAAGCGCGTTGGAAAGGCCGAAAAGAGAGAGAGGTAAAACTAACGGAAATGCAATGACGTTAACCAAGTGATATATCTGGTTAGCTGCTCTGTACTAGCGGAAGGGAAACGGTGCACGAAAGATGAGAGAGAAAAGAAACAAAAAGCAAGAACGAAGGGAGGAATCAAACACGTAGAACTAGCAATTGTGGTGGCACTGCTAAACAAGTACGCGTCGAGTCGACACATAACTTGCACACCGTGTCAGTGTCCCACGCACCGAAATAGACATCGCGCAGTGCACTGCATCACTCAGTCACAATTTGTCGCACTAAGAGACGTAGCACCGACACTAACACATATATAACCGAGTCAAGGGTACCTTGTGCCTTCTTTCGCATTGTTGGGTGAAGCAAGTGCTCGTTCCTCCTTTCTCAATGTTGAATCAAGTTCTCGATAAGTACGCTTGCAAACAGCTCCTACTGACTTCGCCTGTAATAGCCAAGGCAAAGAAATGCTAGATCACGATCAAGCAATAAGAACGAGTGCTTTTTTAGATGAGGGTGTGATCGTGCCATAAGTGGTATATCTAGAGCATCTTGAAAGATAGCACAGGCAAGGTTTGGATTAATGATATAATTCCGGCAGACATCGCATCTCAACCCCCCCCCCCCCCCTCAATTCTATTCCCCTCGTTGCTCCCAGCTTTTGCAAATATGCAGTTAATTAACGTTACTCACCGCCGCCATCCCAAATTTTTTTCCGAAAACGAAAGAAAAGAAAGAAATAGGAAACACGCGTTGCAAAGATCGACCTATAGGCGACTGTATAGTGGTGTTTGTGTTAGTGCGTTCCTTCGAAACGTAATGAAGATGACGCCGGTGCAAAAGCAAATCGGAGATAAGAATCTCCCGCGAAACGGCCAATTGGCGGTAATTTTCGAGACGCAGCGGGAAGAAAAACAAGTCGAACGGCGGCTCTGGCCGCGCAGCGCTTCGTGTGTATAGAGGCGGCATGATTGGGGTTGGAAGAGGCAAATTTTTCCTACCCAAGGCGACAGCTAGAGAAGCACACCGCGCATAGGTTAACACACTCGCAGGCTTCATCATAAAAGAGCAATGACGCGTGGTATTTGAAAAGCTTCATAGACCGGGAGGAATTTGGCTTCGCTTTTCCTGCATTACCTGCGCTCATTCCTCTGGAAAAAAGAGAAACGGTAAAACAACATTAAGAGAAGACAGGTGCAGAGGCCGAGCGTGAAAAATAAGGCGACCCGCGACTCTGACCATTCCGAACAAACGGGGGACGGACACTGCTTGCAAGAGCTAGAAGAGACGGCGTCGTCTGCTGCCGCCGTCTGCTACGGAGCTGGAAAGCTCCATCAGTGTCGGCATCACAACTTTCATTATTTTTCTAATACCTCATCGCTTGTGGAAGTTACACCGAGTAGTGCTACTCCCTGCAAGAAGCTAAGGTGCGGCCGTGAAAAAAGCGAGGGGAGGGAGAGCTGAAAAGTTGAGGGTAAAAAAAAACTGAACAAATAAATGTCGGTGTCCGAGGATCGTCGCCATTTCCTTTTCTTTTCTTGTGCGCCGTTTCTTCCAGCGTTCGGAACAAACGCGCGGAAAGCTTTTGATTAGCCTGGGCTCCATCTTTATTCGACAGCATCTTGTTTTCTGTTTCCTGCCGTCCACGAGGTGGCGTATACGGTAAAAGGCACCGAAGATTGCTTGAAGAGGGCAAGGCGGCCGCTTGTTCGATCATTTTTTCAGCCTTTCCGCTTATTAATCCCGAGAAAGAGAGACGCGGTTCCTTTCTTTTTTCTTGCTCTCGTCATTACACCGGTCGTTTTTCTTTGTTTTGTTTCTTTCCTTTAGTGTTTCTTGTATTTATGATTTTTTTTTTACTTTTTTTCTTTTTTGCGCGCCATCTAACTCCTGTACGTCGCGTTTCTAAAGTGGGGCCGGTGCCGCGCAGACGTATACGCGACTTCGGCTCAGAAAATTGGGAGGCCTTCCAACTTAATTACTTTTTTCTCCCTCCCGTTCGCGGCGCTGTCGCGTTGCGACGCCGTCCTCCGATATCAGCGTGAGGCGATCGCTCGTAAGAGCAAAAGAAAACTGAGAGACCCCCATTTTTTTCCCCTTTTAAAGGATAAAAAAAGATATCAAGAGGCAAATGCAATCTGCTGTCTCGCCCGCGTTTTACAAGCACGCCGGAGAGGAACCGCGTGCGTAAAGGAAGAACACAGAGAAAAAAAAGAAGACGGAAATAAAAAAAAAGGAAGGGACTCATGCATACAGAAAATGCGTACATGTACGTGTATACTCTATTGAAGGACAAGCGATAACGCGAAATTTTCCACGAATCCCAGACAGGCAGAGCAGAAAGAAAGAGGGGGAAAAAATGAAAGAATGTACCCCGGCCAAAGCATCAGTGCGCGGAATGTTGGTTATTAGCGACGACTAGATAGAGAGCAAAATTAGTCAAGCGGACCAGAGCTTTCAGTGGACTGTTTTTAAAAGAATTCCACGGGCGAAGAGTTAACGTCGAGAGGGGAAAAGAAAAACAAAATGTGCCCCCCCCCAAAAAAAAAAGAAAGAAAAGAGCGTACGTGATCCATTTTTATGCAGATTAGACAGAGACGGCTGTATGGCTGTTGGATCAGCAATATGACCTCCTCACAAAATGGAGCTTCGCTTCACAAAGCGTTTGACGGGCAATATTTCATGGAGAGACGAGGCGCAGTTCACTAACGAGAAAAAAAAATAATTTTTTTTAGTTAAGCGAGCGTCAGTATTCCAGCCTAACTTCGCCGCCGCCGACAGATCTGGCCACGGTTATTCGGGTGCGCTCTGTTTTAAAACCAGACTGCGTTCGTAATGGTCAATTTGCTGGAGCGCGCGCCTGCAAGCCAACGGGGGCATTTCCATCAACCAAAACGACAAGCTCGTTCTCTAATTTGCAACAGTTACGAGCACTAGTACGAGTACTTGCTAACGCGTTTGATTATGTTTGCTTCCAGTTGGCCCCTCCACGGTCTCTGTAAGGCATTCCACAGGCCACTTGGCGTCGATGTTAAAAGCGCATCCAGCAGAAGATAAGACAAACGGGAATATTGCTATACAAGGCAAATCTTCGAACCATGTAAAGTACTTAGCGCAAGAGTTTTGATTAAATAATCCCCCTTGCTAGGAGAAGCAAGAGGTCCGTATTTATACACAAACAACAAAAATTCTTACGCTACATACTGTTCCTATGGGAAGAGATTCCAAGCAAACATGATTTCGAACGCGCTATTAGCGATGGCGACCGGCCAATGGCAGACAACTCTTACCAAACAGAAGCTTTGTGAGTTCGGCTCCGGTGTAGTCTGAGCCAGCACCTAATCGACACGAAAGCATCGAAAGAACGCTGCTAGACTTCGCAGCTTTTGTCGCATGCACGATAAAGCTCGTCTCAGCCGACTCTTAGACATTGTTGCAAACCTCGCGGCGGCAACGCACAATTCCGTTGAAGGCGTCAGTCTTCCGTCCCTCGTTCGCCTCGCTGACGGCCAAGGCCCAAAGTGATGCCGCCAGTCCTAGAGTCACGCGCGCGGCACAGTTTTCCAGCACTCCTTTCATCGCGGGTTGCTCCGTTGTTTCTCGCGCGCGCACCGATCGACCAGATTGGCGGTTTTGGGGAACGAAAGCCGCCCGTATGCCTTCTGATCTCGCAGCTAGAACAAAAACTCGCACTCGACGGCGACAACTACCAGCAGCAGTGGCAAGCAGGAGCAGAGAGCCATACCATGGCGAGCATCAATTGTATACGCCGCCGCTTCGCGTCGCATTATTATACGGGGGGGCACCACGACCCACCGCGACGAAGACAACGCGTGAAGCGCTTTCGGCCAGGCGCATTATAGCCGCAGAAGAAGCTCGCAGCGCTCGTCCACTTCGGCTTCGCTACAATGCATCTCCGCTGTGTATTTCTTCTTCTACTTCTTCCTGGCACCCTTGTGTGGGACCTTCTGTGCCGCGCGTTCCCGAGAAGCTCGGGAGAGGGCGAAGCAGAGAGTGGCAGGGACAGAGGTGTCACGGCAACGCTTCGCTGCGCGATCCGCTCGAGACGTGTGCGCGTTACTGTAAAAGCGGGACGCGATGGAGGCGTACGGACATCTTAGGATGGAGAGAAGACAGAAGAAAGAAGAAGATGAAAAACGGCAGACGGGCCGCGGACCGGTATGCGCGGCGCAAGGGGCTCGTGGCACCCGGCTGGCGGAGTCTCGAGCTGGACGGTCGTCGCTGTGACCCAAATAGGCGTGCGAAAAAAAGGTGAGGTGACCGTTTGCGAGGACAAACGGGATGCCCGCGTGCACAGAGGAGAGAGAAGGCAAAACAATGTAATAGTAGCAAAATGAAACACGACGGCGTGTCTGTAACAGTGAGCGGAGAGTGAATGCGCTGGGCGGTAGCGGCGGCGGAGTTACGGAGGTGTCAGCGGCGTTAATGGTGTATCAGTGGAAAACGGAAACAGACCGCGCCGGCGACAGTGAGCGCGTGCCGCCTCGACATAAAAGAGTCGTCGTGACCGATGAGAGAACTATGGACCAGCTGGGCGATTCTTACTTCGGCTCCGATCGCAAGCCTTTCGTTGGGCGTTCTTATAAGAAGCAGCGCGAGATCATCGACATTAGGCATGGCACATGCGGCTGACACAGAAGAACAGAGAGAAGGAACGAGCATTAGTACGCAGTTAAATGATAGCAAATAGTAGTTATATATACATATATTTAAACGGCTGCGTCACATCATATGAGAGGCGTACTGGCTACACTTATGGCAATGCCCGCCCCAGCGTCCGCTTCCCTCCACCTCTTCTATTTTAAATAGATATGTGCACAGCGCACTTTGTCTACACGGCTATTCCAATGAGGACGAACCAATTGCCTAGTTCTATTTTCCTTGTCTTCGCACGGTACGAGTCGCCTTTGCCTGCCACGGTATAGTTACTTCAGTTCACAAAATCTAAGCGCATTATCTGGGCTACAGAATGGCAGGTGAGACTGACGCGTTCTTGTGTAAGGAGCGCGGTGCAAGAACAAGCGAGATGGGGCCAGTAAAAAAGTCCGGATCATGTTTGAGGAATGAATATGTTGCGCGCCGCCGGACAAAGCTCCGATTTTAGAACGGCCGGGAGCGGGCGATAGCAGCTGTTCCCAGTAGCGAGAGTTCAAAGAGGCATGCCGCCGATGCATGTAATTTAGCTCGTGGCAGTTAATTAAAGCCAGACAAACAAGCAGCGACGTCGCATGTCAAACAAGGGCCCGGGACACAGTGGAACAACTGCTTCTCGTTTCGTTAGCGTTTCGCCATAATTCTAACTACCAGCTATACAGCGCAGCTATAGCGCTGTTCTGCATCGTGTGACAGTATTATGCACGAGCGAGGAACTTCGCTCAAACGCAGTTACGGTTTAAAGGCTCGGCAGGCAGCAGACAAATAAACGAGGATGCAGGGTAAGTCTGAACGGCTGCGCAAGAAAGAATCCCTGGAATCCTCGATGCGGGCTTCCAGCTGATCCACTCCTTGACAGAATCTCGAAATCGTAGCCCGACGGCGAAGAATTCGCCGTAGCGATTCAATTAGTGGTTTGAGAGATTTCGTGGAAACAAAGCGCGAATAAGTTTTAAGTGAGCCTACGTTTCCAGGAAGCAGAAATAGGGTTATATGGATAGCTGCTGGAAATGTGGTGTTTGCAGCTATGCCAACAATGACAAACTACAAGAAGAGACAGGCTTCCCGAGTAGCTGCCGTTAAATGTTGTATAGCGAAATTACAATCATGCGAAGGTACTCTGAATGAGCTAGAAGCCTCACTGGAAAGCTCGCGTTTGTCCGGAGGCCTGGACTTTCGTTTAGCCTCTCGTCACCCCTTCATTTAGCTAACTATATTTGTTTTTGACGGGGCTTGCGATATATTTGGTATCGATCGATCGATCGATCGATCGATCAATCAATCAATCAATCAATCAGTCAGTCAGTCAGTCAGTCAGTCAGTCAGTCAGTCAGTCAGTCAGTCAGTCAGTCAATCAATCAATCAATCAATCAATCAATCAATCAATCAATCAATCAATGGACTGCCTTATTCTTAAACCTGCTGTTTCCCAAACAACCTTCGAACTTCGAAAGTATTATTTCGATGCAAGGACACTTATCATGTCTCATTTGGTGGATATTTCCATAACATTTTGTAGCTCATGGTACCTATGGTCCTCAACAATAAAAATTATTGCTTTCACACGGTTGCATTCTTTCTTTTTTCGTCCCTTGGAGATCTTTCTTCCCCTTAACCCGGGTCTTGCAACGCGCTTCTTAGAGCATATGAGACAGCGACGTATACGCACAGAACTCACGCAATCTTCAGTCAGCCCCTACACAATGCAGCCCCTACACAAAATGTAGAATGGTCAAGAGGTTAAATCTGGACCGATTGCTTCTGGAATAACGGCGGTTCTAGCAAAGATGCTCCTCCAAGAGCTCACAAGTTAGTCGTCCGAATGCCACAAACAATATTCCGAGAAAGGCTACAGAGAAAGGAAAGAAAGACGGCGAGAACTTGGCATTCGAAGACTTTCAGTGCAAGAGAAAAGAGAACCGAAGGACGCAGCAACAAACGGGTGGCACCGAAGAAGCGGCCGTCCCGTGCGTGCAGGGGGGCCACCGAAAGCGACGGCGTGCCTCAGGCCCCGCCGCTAATGTACAGCGTCAGCGTTATTAACGAGAGCCTCCACAGAGACAGCTTCTGGTAAACATGCCTGCGGGAACGATCGAGCCACCGATATGATTAACGACGACCCGCGAAAGAGACAGAAACACTGCGGAGGCCGGTCAATATGATTAAAAGAAAAAGGAGAAAAGGGTGAGTCTGTTACGCATGCCCCGTGTATATTAGTACATAGCTGCAGCCCGGCCCCCGTGGACACAATGAACGCCAACGCGAGGCGGGTGAAGCACGCTTTCTGCCGAAGGCAGCGCCACAGTGCGGAGGCTTTCGTGCTAATATGTACGCGGCAAGCAAACGGGAGCAGCGAGGGAAGGATGAGAAATGATCGACGGGGAGGACCATTTGTTTTTGACCGAAGTCGCGGAGCGCTGACGACGTGAGCATGACACCGTCTATAGTCGGTAACGCAGTTCGTCGCAGCGCCAGCGCACTCTCTTTCACTGAAGACCGTTTAGCCTATGGATAGACCGTAGTTGGTGCCCGAAAATTAGGGACTGATTTCTCGAAACTTTCAGCATGTGATCACACCAACGCCGAATCTCTACAGATAGTCATCGGCAGAATTAAGTATAGCTGTAGTATAGGAGAGCTGTAGGCCAATTCTATTAGTGAATTGCTTATATAGAGAGATTTCGGCAAGACTTTACAAACTTCTATACAAAGCCACAAAACCACTGATCTATGAAGCGCAGGCAAAAGTGTGATGCCAAAGACCCATAGCATATCTGTAGACAGTCGTGACTTGTGGCCGCAAAGGTATATGTAGGTTTTGTAAAGACAAACGGTAACCTTTCACACAGGTGCAAATCACTTTAAAAAACCTCTGTGAGATATCCGTGAGACGTTTATGTACTGACTATGGACACCTCAAATCTATTGCTGCTCGTGATTCGACGATGTGCATGTGCACGCGCTGGAGAATTACGCTAGCCGCCTTGCCCATCTTTAATTGCAAGCAGACTGTCGATCGAACCCGCTACCTCGTGGTCTGCAGCAGACGGCTAGCCACTAAGCATCAGCGGTGTGTAACGAGCCGGCATATAGTATCAAAATTGACGTCGGCGAGTCGATTTGGGAGAAAAGAGCACGTAGTCGCGTTTCGCAACGTTGCAGTGAAATGTGCAGTGCGAGACCATGCAAAGCCAACTAGCATATAACGTCGCGCTCTGTCACATCTTAATTTTCAATCGAGTGAAGAAACAAAAATAAAAATAAATAAATAGCAAGTCGACTATCCAAATATCCATGAAATTTGACAGCCTTCCTGCACTAGCGGAATTCTCGCCGTGCTAGAAAAAGGTTGTGCAATTCTCTAGTTTTCCTTTGGATGGGTAGTAAAACATTAACTACGAAGAAAGCGAGAGACATTATTATAAAGTATAGTAAAATACAGGTACCGTATACTGTACGGCATCGCTGACGAACAAATGAGAGCGAGTGAGCGAGAGAGAGAGAGACGCACAAATGGTTAGCGCAGCAACATGTTTGGCGAGGCTGCGCTACTTTTTTTTTTTTCCTTACCGATACGACCGTGTTTGGAAAAGCTCGCGCTGTCGTAAATAATTCTCATTTTAGCAGATCCCAACATGATATACATAAATGAAATTCGCTTCATTTTCCGGCTTTGGTCATGCTGATAAAAAAACGGCTGTTTGTAAGGAAAAAAGAAAAAGAATAAAAGAGACCTTTCACTCATGATCCCATTTTAGCCGATTAGTTTTGGGGGGAAAAATAATGAAGAGTCCAATAAAATTTTAAGCCACAACGTTCAATTAACACACAAATTCCGCAGAACGCTGGAACACAGAATGGCCATTTAAATGCTTACGAGCCAGATAACCTATCAAAGCCACGGATAATTATTGTTCGTTGCGAAACATTAAATCACTGCTGCATTCCTAAAACAATGGAAGGACATAAAAGGTGAAGGCATTATAACAGGCGTTCACTGGATGCACTTGCCCGGCGAAGCTAAAAAAGGCAGAGATTTAATTTCACCGTGCTTTCGTGGCATCAAAATGGAAACTATACGAACGTAACTTTTAATAAGGCGGGAACTACGCGCTCCAATACTGCAGCCATTGAAGGCTTACGGATGCCGCGTGCTGGTATATGCGTTAATCCGAAAGATATCCTAGCGTATGGAAGACGATACGGCCTCCTTTAGTTTGGCAACTCGAATTACTGGGTTTTTGTTCCACGCTCTATTATTCTGTTTATTACTCCCCGAAAGAGAAGGCTTCCCATCTAAAACATTCAACGTTTTACAGCTCAGCGTTCTTTCTTCTTATTATTATAATTATTTTCTTTATTTAGCGCAGCATCCCTTTCCTATACGTACCCTCACCCTTAAACACGAGACCCGTTTAATGAGTATTTCTCGCAGGCAAGCAGACAGTTACGGATTTACGACGATGGGAAATCGTTACACTTCAGCTGCTATCTCTCCACGTTACTGCTAGACTTTTGTTCTTCAACACAAGCACTATACTCGCTTCTTTTTACGCTTTAACCTCCCACCTGCCTTTTTCTTTTCTTTCCTTTTATTTCTTTCGTAAGAACGCATTTTTGCCTCGTTTCCAGCGATGTCTTCATCCACCCGCATCTTCTCGGGACCGTAAATTATTTGCGCTGTAAAAAGAAAATAATAATAAGAAACTCTCACACCAAGCGCCGTCATTACTAAAAAAGAAAAATAAAAGAAAAAAGACTTGCACGAGAGTGCCACATTTTTCTCTCTCACGTTTATTTCCTTCCTCGCTCTGGCTCAAGGGCTACATTCCTCGAAATATTTAAAACGGCCACATCACTATCCTATCCCCCTCCCCACCTCCCATCTATTTCTTCCTTCCCTTCTCTCGTCTCACGGAAACGTTGTGAATCTTCGCGCCTTGAAAGAACAAAATCAGAAAGGAGAGAGAGAGAAATATTCGAAAATGAAGAAACCCAGAACACAAGAGAACTCCGCCGCCGCAGAGACAGCCGAGAAAGGGGGAGGAGGCGGGAGTGAAGGATGCGCCCACTGAAGCCGTAAAACAAACTTTAGACGATACGACACTTTGCTGCGCATCCTCGCGCCGTATCAAAATGCAAGAGAGAGAGAGGGGGGGGAGAGTCAAAGAAAAAAGAAAGACAAGACAAAACCGACAACTCCGAATAGCTCGACTGATAGAGAAGGAAAACTAAGAGAGGAAGAAGCCTTCCGAGAGAAGGTGAGAGATTTTTTTTTCTTTCTCAGAACCAGATCAATATATATCGCTGCAGTCGCGTCGCGTCGCGTATATGGCCTGGGGCGAAATAAATTTGTTCCCGCATTCGCGACGTTCGCCATAGCGAACGACTCCCCCCCCCCCCGTCTCTCTCGTCATCCATCGTATATTATTTTAACACGCGATGCGTAAATGGCTCTTTCTCTCTCCGCTGGCCTCCGCGTCATGATACCTCGGCCCTGCCGCGCACTTCTTTACTGTTTCCGTTGCTTTAAGCGAACGAACATTTCCGACTCGGGAATCCAGAATCAAGCGACATATATAGCAGACGCCGCGCAGACATGTCTCTCGTGGCATTTCTTTTAAATTTCCGTCTCTTTATTTCTTTTTTTCCCGAGCGTTCAAAAGCCACGTGCGTACGGTCTTTTCTGCGAGGACGTGGCAAGTGACACGACAGTGAACGTTGGGACCTCGCTGAATAGATAATAATCCCAGCTGTGACTACTGAGACAAAACGGCCAGAAAACCTCTAAAGCGTCAGGTGCATGGCTTGCTCTTGTGAAGAGATTTGTATTCAATGCAACTTCGTCTTTCTTTCTTAACTTTTTGCGTGTGCGTGTGTGTGTGTGTGTGTGTGTGTGTGTGTGCGTGTGCGTGTGTGTGTGTGTGTGTGTGTGTGTGTGCGCGTGTGTGTGTGTGTGTGTGTGTGTGCGCGTGTGTGTGAAGCGCTCAATGCGAAAATGTGAAGGCACACACTCGCCGTTTGTGGAGGTGACGCCCGAAAAAAGATATAGAGACGTCATCCGCACCTCCGTTGTTTCTTCAGGAACGCAAGCACGCATGCATTCAGGGGAAGTGCAGCACGCTGAGCTTGACATTCGGCTTCGCTATAAATGCAAGCAGCACTGTGGAGGCTGTAGACAGTGAACCTTTAGCCAATTATAGAACCAATTATGATTTTGTGGAGCTGCTTAGGCGCCACTATAACGCTTCGTCATTGGCTGGTGACAGTCTGCCAGGCAATCGATGTGGCAAAGGAGACGATACTCATACACGACGTCACATAGGCCGTGAATCTCCAGCAAAACGTCTGGGTGCATGAATTCGGCTCCTCATTAAACAGGACACTCCGTAGCTCCCAAATAACGCTGCGCGTTACTGAGGAGGCTCGTAACATACTATAAAAAGAACTAGGTCGCTCGCAATTCCAGCTTAAAGAAAGAAACGTGACCCGCTGGTTAAGCCTGAATGCCCGACGCAAATAAAATAAGAATCCGGCAGGTGAAGAGGAAAACAAGGTTGACATTATTGTGTAAACGATTCTTGTTCGTCGCTTCAGTTGAAGGGGAAGGCGTCCTTCAGCGTTAGAAGCGCAGTAAATGGTAGAGGAGAATAACGAGAGAAAGACAGAACCCCTTCCCACTTCGTGGAATTTGTTGCCGGCTACACGGTTCGTAAAATACTGCCTCTTCTGAACGTGGACCATTCTTTATTAACGAGGTGTCAGTAATTGAAAGAGACACGATCGGGAGTGAATGACAGGTGAAAGACAAGTCAGCTGCATTTGTATAACACGTTACCTCGCTTTATTCGTTTCGTGCTCCTGGTGTCTCAGTCGCGCGTCCGAATTATAATTCTGCGCGGCGGCCCATTTCGCAAGTCGTATACATTCAGATTCCTAGGCGGAGCTTTTCAATGCTAAATATTATCTCTCTCTGTCGAGTCGCGCAAGTCATGACAAACTGCGACTTGACTGAATGGGAGGTGCGGGCATGGAAAGAAACGTGTCAATGGGGTATAACAATGCGCGTTATAACTATTACTATTATTTCTTTTTTTTCTTTGCGAGCGCCGAATGTTTGCGCAGGTGAGCAGTACTACAGGCAACGCTTAAATTATATACGCCCTTTCCATATAGGTCCAGAACTTGAAACAAGATAGACGGGTATTCACTTGTGCAGAGCAGTATTCCACACGTAGAGGTGTCAAAATACTAAGACACACGACAGAAATCTATCAGCTTACAATTAATAATAAGTGAGTCGGCGCTCAACAAGCTCTCAATCGTAGGTTTCTTAAATAAGAGAGAGAGAGAGAGAGAGAGAGAGAGAGAGAGAGAGAGAGAGAGAGAGAGAGAGAGAGAGAGAGAGAGAGAGAGAGAGAGCCCTTTAACGATAGGCAGAGATTTTAGCCGGCGTATAGACATCGCTGACATGCTACTCTGCGTGGGGAAGGGAATTGGGGAGAGAAATAGAGAATGAGAGAGGCGAAAAAAAATAATAAATTTTTAAAAATTGGCCACTGAGTTTTCTGACTCATGGACAACGGCGCGCTATGGTAAAGTCCTTCAGTGTATGCACCGTCCTACAATGAGGTGACAGAATTCGCTCGTGAGAGGTGCATGAAGGTGACAAAATAGAACTACAGTTTGCCGAATTGACCAATGTTTTCTAAGTATGTGAACAAGAAGTTCATCGGATTGGATTTTTGCGAGAGTAGAGAGAGTAGACCGGACCTGAGGTGTCGCCCTGGTAAGTATGGAGTCCGCCCACCACATCGTTGGAAAGAGAGAGAGAGAGAATGTTGAGACAAGGAGAGCGAAGAGCAAAATTATCAGAAACGCAGCCAGAAATAACGCTTCGACACGCTTGAGTCCTTCAAGCTTACACTTCATTGAACAATAAAGCCGCATCCCTCCATTCCGAAAGTCCTCTCGATACATCGTGCTTCGGCGTCAAAAATGCCACCTCCATTTTATCGGCGTAAGCATACAGACGGGGCGGGGCGCCAGGAGAGAAAAATCTCGGGAACTCCTGCCGCTGCTGGTGCTACGAAAAGACGCTATCCGCATCAACGTCCGTCAAGCGGCCATCGAGAGCAAACACGACCGCACCCGCCCGCCATTCGAGGCGTCGCCAGAGATAAAAATAGAAAAAGTAACGAAAAAAGGAAAACGGCCTCAGGAGACCTGAAAAGAGACTCTCTATTGGTCTGCGGAGGTGAGGCTCTACCTTTGTAATACACTGCAGCTTTGTGGAAGGCACATACCGCGTCAGCTAATCTTCAGAGAGAATGCATGCCGCAGTGCCTTTTGTCCTTTGACGTATTTCAAGAACAACACTGCAGCTTTGTGGAAGGCACATACCGCGACAGCCAATCTGCAGAGAGAATGCATGCCGCAGTGCCTTTTGTCCTTTGACGTATTTCAACAACAACGTCAACACGACGTCGACTGCCTTTGGAGCAGATTAAACACACGGCCACTGCTATAGACAATCAACGTGCACACAAAAGCGCTTCGATGGGTGATACACATCAGTAATGTCACAACTGAAGCATAACTCTTCGATATAACCATGCGTATGATTCGTCTCTCCTGCAATGCAGACAGCGCGCGGACATAGTCGCCGTTGCGTTCTGCTCGTATGAAATCAATGAATGTGTTAACTCTTTTCTGCAGTAGTGCGGCACCGGAGTGGAATCTGTGCAGCTGGCGTCAGTCTGACCATGCGTACGCGCGTGATTCTAACGCCACTTGTCCTTCAACGCGTCAGGGCAACGGCTGCTCAGTCTCGCGAACTGTCTCGAGCAGCAGACCACAACCTGGCCGCTCGTACTCCAGTGTCACACTACAGCGAACGGAAATACAAGATGGACCTGTCCAGTGCCCTTGATGAACAAGCAGTTTATAATCATTAAGTGGGCGTACGAAAGCGAGTGAAATTGCCAGAAGCCTGCACTATTTTCTTCTCCGCAACATAGTAAGTGGCCTCCAGCGTGCTTCACAGCATAGACCGTGCTGCGCACGTACCGGCCTGACGTTCTGGGAGCTATAGCAACGGAGGTTTCGCTATGTAGACGCCGAAGCCGTTCCACTCGATGAGAAGAAGAGGTTCGGGCGTGAGGCAGGTCGGCGTGTCTTCTTTGGGACCAGAAAGAGACGGCCGGCACCGAGAGGCGGCAAAAAGGCCAGTGAGCGGGGAGCGGCCGCAAACGGACGTCGTCGTCTGGACAAACAGAAACGCGCTCGGGCGTACAGGTGACCCTGTATATACATACTACAGCTTGCCACCCGGGCAGGGCAGGAGCATGCACGCCGAGCGAAGCGCCCTCTCTGCAGCCTCCCTCGAAGGAGGGCGGTTATTAAGCTTGACAGCGAAAACGTATTAATCAACGAAACGACGTTCGTTGTTACCGTATCACTGTTATTACCAACGCGGAGAGGCCAAGCGCAGAGGCTATCGGCCATCGGGCATCCTTCTTCGGCGCAAAAAGAGGCGCGCACGTTCCTCGACGAAGCGAGCACAGACGCACGAGTCGGCTGCAAAAAGACGTGCGCTGGTGCGTTTGTATGTGTGCGAGCAGAGCTCTCACGTTCCTGGACGTTAGGGATTCGACGGAGGCACTGCGTACAACAACAGCGAGAGAGAGGGGGGGGGAGAGGCGCACGCGCGGCCATCTCTACGGGAATAGCAATGAAGCGAGTAACAAATGTACATCTTCGAACGTACACTCGAAGAGAAATAGAAAGAAGAAGACGGCAGGGCTATTCTTGCTTTTCGTTTTTCTCTCGTTTGCAGCTCTCACTGGTGCGTCGCTATTACGGATGGAAATAGCTATACGGATCGGATTGGCAACGGCGAAGCCAAATTTGCTACAAAGCGGCGCCTGTCTGGTAAAAGGACGAAAGTGGGGAAGCTGTTATTGGAGAGAGAGGGGAAGAACATCGTGATAGCAAAAGTACGCAGGTTACATTCCAGCCCATTTTTCACGAATGCGGGGAGCGCGTCAAAGAAAGGCTCTGGGGGGAGGGCGGGAAGCCCCCGCCATGACTCGTTCGTGCTTGATGCTATGGTATATAGTGTTGCAAGTTGTTGGCCGAGCTACGGCTGCATCGCGGCTCGCTTCAGACGCTATACAGTTGCAATTTGTGCCGCACTGGTAAGAACTTGCTCGGTCCCAATACACCTGGCTCGGGCGTGTGCGAAGCATTTCTCGGGTGCGCGGTGTCAGTACTGCGAGACGCCGTATACCACTCCCCGCAACATTAATCTCAACGTGCGTCCTGTTCGTATAATGCGAACGTCGTATAAGGAGAGACAATACACACCGACAGCATGGCGATCAAAGCGACGGCCATCAGGAGACAAACAAGCAAGAAACGAGGTTCAGGGTGAGACGACATGCGGGATATTTTAGCGACTCCTATACGTCGGCGTGAGCTGAGCGGTCGCAGTGTCTGATTGTCGTTCGAGATTTCCAGAATGGCCCCAGACAACGATGCACGGATGAAGAAATGTACACGGTACCCTCCCTCCCTCCCTCCCTCCCCCTCTTTCTCTCTCTCTCTGAGCGGTCAATTGCTCTTAATAGGCCACGTGCGCAGTTATCCCTCGGGGCTTACATGGATTTGAGGTTGCGAACGAGCGACGATCGCATCGTTTCGATGTGCGACTTAAACGTAGGAATGATGAATGACTGCAGGAGACGGGAATGACCGCGTATGTTGCTTAATGACTACACGCAACGACGAAGCGAGCAACAATGGCACAGTACAGGAACTCACTGCTGGGGCCACGAGAACGACATAGTATATTACGAAGGGGAAGAACGCCAGGCCTCGTACTTACTCACTGAAGTCGCCACCATATCTAGCCGTCTATGCGGATCCTTTCTTCTCGGACATTACATGCGCGGCGCTTCTTTAACGACACTAAAGAAGTATTCTTCGTTTTTCTTGCGCTTTCTCAGCTACGTGCCGATACGCCTGAATGCCTCGGCGTCACGGGTCGTTCTGTTTTCGTTTTTTGCTAGCAAGTGGACAAAAAACTAAAGAGAAACAACAAAATTAGAGCGTCGAAACAAAGAGCGCCAGTCAAAGCAGGCGAGAGTTGGACGGCGGCGGCGTTGTGCCGAAGTTTCGCGCGTTATTATCGTTCTTTTATGCTGGAAATCGCCCGACGCTTCCTTCGCGCGTTATTATCGGAAGCCCGTGGTATATAAACAGCGTAATTGGCCCGGCTGGAGAGGAGGTGCTAGAGGAGAAGTGGTCGAAAGGAAACCACGTAACAAACCCCAGAAAGCAGCTGAAAAAAATAAAAAAAGAAGTATAAAGAAACGCACCCGAAACGAAGCAAGCGAGAGCAACAGAAGAAAAAGAAAGAAAGAAATATAGAGAGAAAACGTTGACGGCTTTATCGGCATGGAGAACAAGTCTCCGCTTCCTCTCAAAGTCAAATCTCCCTCTCGGCAGCTTCGATATTTTTCTTTTTCTCCGGGTAAAAAACGACGAGGAAACGAGAAGAAAAGGCGGCAGCGGCGCGTTTGCTTTTCGTTTTGTGCCGTTCATTTCCTGCATCCGTAATGAGCAACAACTGCGGCCTTTAGAGGAGCTCAGCTTTATCTGCTCCAACGTGCCCCCGCCAACACCACTGCCATTCCCCTTCCCCTCGCCTCGACCCCCTGCCCCTCTCCATCACGAACACCTCAGCCTCACTCGTTCTCGCACTCTCTGCAATTTTTCGATAAACAGTGCCGAAAGACAAAAGCGACGGAAACGAGCTTGCATGAAGGCAAGATGCAGTTAAAAGGAAATAAAAAAAAAAAGAAAGGGTTTCCGCAGGGAGCGTGTGAGTCCGGTCACAAATGAAAGCGAAGAAAGCGCGAGTAGCACGCGTTGAATACAAAATACTTAGTCGGCTATATACCTGAACGAAGGTGAAACCTATCATGTTTCCATCGCTTTCTCACAATCGCTCGTTTTCCGCTGACAACATCAACAACAAGACTAAAACAAAAGCGCTGCGCATAATGTATCCGCATTCAAGGCGAGATCATGCACGTTCCAAATTCACAATGAGACAAGCCTTGGTACGTGCTGAATTCACGCGCCGACATCCCCTTCTTATCTGGTCCGCAAATAAGGGAAGTTCGATACTTTTACTGCAACAAGTGTCGCTCGAGCTTTGTTATGACTAGTCAGAGAGCAATGAACTCAAATAACCCACGGCGCGTGGACAACAGGCACGGAAGCCGGCAACGCAATCCTTATAATTGCGCTCAAGGAACAGAGGTCGGCGCCTGCACAAGTGACTGCTATCGCAGTAACGAAAGACGCGTGATTGGAAACTCGCTTAAGGTTTAAGAAAGTAGCAATAATAGAAAAAGACAGAAGTAGCACCGATTTAACAAAACTTTTCTGTTCATAAGTGGTGTTAAGCTTTTGATAATAATATTATGTTCATCGGTACGTCACGCTGGTATACGCTTTTACGAATAGTTTTATCGCGTAAGAACGTATTTTGCGAATACGGGCCACGCTCTGCCTGAACGAGCTCAGCTTACATAGTACAACAAAGTATGTTCGCTACCACGTTCTTGGCATGGAGCGCATAAACTCACGACCCAGCTAACGTATACGTCCTTCTGTCTCGAGAAAGAAGACAAACTACAGTAAGCCTTGTTTACCAAGCTAGCAGCAAAACAGAATTGCCGTTGCGACAGACCCTGCACACAGTCGAGGGCGCACAGGTGCAGCCCATGGTCTTGCGTGATTTCGCCTCTCTCACTTTCTTGTCTCTTTCTTTTTTTCTCCAAGCAAAAGGAAGAGAGAGTTCCGCGCGTGCGTGGTGCTTCTCGACCACGCGCGGCTTGGCCCTCTTTAACTGTGCGATTACCCCTAAAAATACTCTCAAATCTGCGCGCTCTCTCGTCCGACAGCAGGAACATGTCAAGATGCGGCCGGCACCTCCCCTTTCCTTTCCCCCACACAACAGGACGCGCTCCACACTAACGTTCCCCCTTCCTTCCCCCCAACCTTGCACATTTCCAGCTCTTTCTTCCACTTGGCTCTCCCGAGGCTCGCATCCACATCTCGCTCTCCACTGAACTGCGCCACCAGTTTTCCACGCTCGATTCAGCCGCGCGCGCCGCCGCCTCTTGCCGTCATTCTCGGCATTCTTTTTGGCCCTTTTATTCGGGGCTCTCCATCGTGCGCACGCACGCGGCGCCGGTAGTATGAACCAACAACTCTCACTGGACGCTTTTAGAACGCGGCTCGACATAAACAAGGGCGCTCCAACAACGAAGCCTCAGAAAAGAATCAAGCGTCGGAGGAGCGAGTTGAAGTGAAAAAAAAAGGTTTATATATATATATATATATATATATATATATATATATATATATATATATATATATATATATATATATATATATACTATACAGCACCAAGGAGCGCGTCAAAAACTAAACGGCAAAGGCTGAGTGGCGTCGTCCCATCGCCGAGCGTGTATTGTGTATACATATAGCGCGCGGGGACCCCAAACGGAATCTCGTGAGGTCTCGCCCCATTCCTCTCGCAATCTTGCCGGGAAAGCTTGCGCTGCACACTGTTTCAAACCATTCGTTTTCCGAAGGTTTAAAAAAAAGCAAATCGCGCCGCTATTGCCAAGATGCCGAGCAGTTTCTGGTCGGTTCGCGCGCGCGCGCCACCGTGTTTTAATTGTCGGGCCCACCCGTGACGACGCTATGTACACTCTTATCTCTCCCGGAGCGAGGTATTCTCGAGGAGGTCTCGTCTTTCTTTGTCTCTTATATTCCTCGACCGATTTACTCCCCTTCCACTCTCGTGTTGTTCCCTGCGTCGTTGTTTCTGTTTCTTTCCTTCCTTCCGGTGCCTCAATTTGTCACCGTAATCTTTGCTTCCTTTCTGCTCCTCGTGACGTCCCAGTGTGACACCGCTCAGGCGTATCTTCACAATACGAATTCCACCAACTTCTGTGGTCCTCCATCCCCCCCCCCCCGCTCCCCTCTCTAGCCGTTACCGTTCCAAGGTTCCGCTATCTCGAAAGCCTGGCGCAGCAACCGCAAGCTCGTGCGCAACGCGACGCTATTTTCAAGATTTGAACCCCGGCGTCCCGAAAAGAGAAGCCAACGCCGCCGCCACGCCGACCGCACTATCTCTCGCGATCTCCTGGGCCCGTTCCTTCATCCTTACCGCTCTTCTTCTCCGGGAGAGCCGTCTTTCTCGGCGCGATCGCGACGATTCCGCATCAACGGTGAGGCTCGCTGCCAAGATTCAAACTCGTCGCTGACTGCAGTGAGGGAGGGAAGGGGTGGGGGGGGGGAAGCAGCCGCCCCACGAATTTAGACGCGCCGCCGCCAATGCGTATTCGGCAGGACTTGCGGCAGCTGCTGACGGCGTCATCATCTTCCTCGTATAATCGTTTTCGAAAAGCCGAGAGAGTTTCGCAAGGCACCGGGAAAAGCAGCAGCGGCAACATACGGAGATGCCCTTGCTGGAAGGATTCGGGGCGCGTCGTGGCAGCGTGGGTTGACAGCCGGGCGGCCGGAAAGTGCGCGGTGGTGGTGGGCTCGAATCGGGCGTGTAACGCAAGACGCGGAACATTTTTATCCTTGATCGAGCAAGAGGCGTGAGCGCGGATGAGAGATAACATAACTGGGCTGCCTGAACGAAGAGAGAAAAAGGGTTCGGCCTTGTACCCGAGATACGAATGTCTCGCCCTATACTGCCCATGTGCTTGCTCGCCGAGAATGTGGCAGACAGTTTTGGAATAGCGTATGTCGCCTTACGTACGCTGAACGCGAGCGCATTAGCGGAACGTAACGGTGCGCGTCCCTTTAATATACGTTTAGCTTAACCAGCTGGTTTGACGCACGGGGACGTGAACGTAAGGAAGACGGTAGAATACAGGCCGCCGTTTGGTGCCTCGTGCCAAACATATCCAACTTGAGACGATCCATTAGCAACCATCCTCTCGTTTGTATGTCGACACGTCTCGTTAAGTCTATGCACACCGGAATCTCCGAACGACCTGAGAAATTGGTCGCGCTATGCGCTGCTAACGCAGAAGGCGTTATTCGCATATCAGGCGAGTTTAGAGGAAGCGAAAGCTCATTTGAACAGTTAAAGATCACCCGCGCAGAAGGTCTTATTCGCGCTGCTGAGATTCCTGCGGCCTACGGGGTTTCACGATAGACTTTAAAGGGACGCCAAAGTGAAAAATGATTTCTTCTGCATCAGTAAATTGCCGTTCTACAACACCAAAAACACCACTCTTACAACGATGAGACGTTTGGTAAGCCAGAAAAAGCGCAAGAACGAAATACGGGTGGCGACGCCAACTTAAGTTCCCGTACCTGAGGGCTGTGACGTCTTGGATTTTGATGGCATCTTCTAGGGCCTACTAATTATATATAGCGGTACAGATTGACTACATTGTGTTCTAAAGGAGCCAAATATTAAACACGGCAAGTTTCGGGAACCTTTACTCAGCCAACGCGGCCCAAATGCGAAAACATACTTTGGAATCCCTGACGTCACGCCGACGTACCGGCGCTGGGGTTTCGGCGCGAAATTCAAATACTGACACTTGGACCTTCATTTTCTCGTCTAATAATCAAACTATCTTTTTTAAGTGACTGCCTGCAGGGTTCTCAAACAATGCTTCGTTAGTCTAAACTGATTTATTGTTTCGCTTTAGTGTCCCTTTAAGAAGGCCGCCCCCTAACGCTCATATAGTTTAGGCGGTTTGTTTGTGATTGTCTCTCTCTCTTTCTCTCTCGCTGTCTCTCTATTTTTATCCGCCTACTCCCTCTCCACGTGCAGGGTAGCCTACGGGAACAACCTCTGGTTAACCTCCTCGCCTTTCTTCGCATCCTCTCTCTTTCTGACAATCGACAATAGCGAGAGCGTAGTCATCACGAGAGTTCACGCAGGAGCGGGAGGCGCCATTTTCGACAATGCTATTTCTTGGCGATCGCAAACATTACGTTGTGAAACTCGCCCTATAAGAAACGTTCGTATATAGTGTACGTAAACCGTGGTACCCCAATAACGTACGGAGCATGCACAGTGAGAACAAGGCTACTTCTTTAGGTACGTAATGCGCTTACGATTGGTTGTAAACGCCATTCGAAAGCTCTCTAATATGTAGTCGAGCCACTTAATGGCATCAGGCTAGGGAATGCGTCACTATAACCGCGGTTCGCAGGAACACCCTAGCGATGCATTTTTTTTTTCCTCGGAAAACCTTGCTTGAAACATCACCAAGAATTCCGGAAAACGCCGCCTACACGCACTGTTTGAAATGAACGCTGCTTGCCAGCTACATGTGTTTTCGATAAAGTTTTATCGGCTCTCTCAAGGAGAAGTACAGGGTGGAGCTTCCAGAGCGCACTACTTCAATCCACGCACAAGAATATTGAAAAAAAAATTATACGGATAATCCAGTTGGTGCAGCCAGCTGGCAGCTCACGACGACCACTTGATGTAGCAACCGGTACGTTTACTACGTCACAAAGGCAAATGTCCTATAGAGTAAGAAGAATTATCGGAAACAAACCTAACAAACTTGTACTCAGCATGACCCATTTCAAGCACGCATTACGCATAGCTCTCGAAAGCATAAAATAAGTATTATAGTGCTCAACAATATCTGTGCTAGGACTTAATACTAAAGTGCTTGTGAGCTCTACAAAAGAGAGCAAAATAATTTTTCATTTACTGACCAATTCATACTATGAAACATAACATTTCGGAAAATATACTCGTTCCTTATGAAAATAAGGATGAGAGGATCCTGTCGTAGAGTTTAGCTTGACAGGAAGTTAACGTTTACCATCATGGCAAATCTGATGGAACTGCAGAATATCTATCCTACAAGCAAAACTGTTTTAGGAACACGACTCTGAAACAAATTACTCCAGCATAGATTAATCGTTCTTCACTAGCGTAATTTCTCATAGCCATAGTTCACGTAGAAAAACTTCTTCTTACCTTGGTGGTCACAACATTTTAGCAAGCATTTCCGGCAAAGCCTCGCGGTTTATGATGCATGCGATGCGTTACAAACCGTCTCAAGTATAAGCTGCAGCTAAATTTCCCGCAAAGGTCATACAGGCTCACTGGTATATAGGCCCGACACACCCATACAGTTTGTTTTCGTTTAAATAGTTTTCTTCGTTCTCCAATTTGCCAAGATACGACGGGACACCGCATCCGACAGACGTTCCGGACGGGCACGCAGAAAGCGGTGCGGTTCGCGCCCGAACCAGAAACCGGAGATTCTCGCGCCGTAGAGCCGGAGAGATCGAGCGAGAGAGAGAGCGCAAGTGAGAACTGCGGTAAGGCATAAAAAGATGGCCCGCACCTAAGGCCGACAGCAGACAGCGTGTCGCTTTATGCAACGCCGCTCCGCGGCGGGACGACCACGCGTTTAATTTTAAACTCCGCGAGAGTACCGCGTTTCAAGGGAGAGCAGCAGAGGGGGGGATTCATCGAGAAAGACAAGCCGAGACAGCGGTGACTGCGGGGGGAGGAAGGGAGAAAGCATCGTTCCGCCCGACGCGATTTCAGGGAACAGGTGAAACCGAGAAACGACGCCGCTGCAAATAGGAGAGGAGCGGCCGCCGCATGGATGGAGCTCGGTCCGCATGCAGTTGAGACTTTCTGTCTTTCCGTCGGTTTGTGACTGGCGCTGCGTCTCCTCCTCCGTCTGTCCCGCAGGTCGCGTCATGGCAACCGGGAAAGAGAAGGGCATGCATCCCTCTACCGCCTCCCCCCCACCCGCCTCTCCCGCGTCCTTTCCCCGGGAGACCCCGTTGAACACCGATGCTGCTCATTAGACGCGACTCCGAGCTGCGCAGCGCAGCACGCGGTGTTGAAGTCCGCCGGACAGGAAAACAGCTGCAGCTGTCACGCCAGGAAAGGGGCGCGCAAAATTCCGGGTCAGAGACTGGGAAAGAGATTCGTGTACAGTACGCGAGAATTGCTCGCCTGCTCGCTGAAGCAGACAGGCCGACGGCCAATCTCTGCGTATACTAGTGATATTATAAGCTTAGATAATGGCTAATCACAGGCAACCTTTAATTAAGAACACGGAGCTTGGCGAGACCAGGTTTTCTGATTGCATTCGGAAATATTTTCGTGCGTAAGGAAACTGCTCGTCCTTGGCCGGCGCTTAAGAACCGTCGCGGGCACGTATTGCTCTGCGAATACGAGCCTAAACGTTTGTGTCTGAATTGATGGGGCCGGGAAAAAAGTGCTTGAAGAAAAGCAAAAGTACCTTGAAAGCGAAGAAAGCAGGCCTGGGAGTGTAGACTGGCTCACATTGTTGTAAGCGAGGAGCCGCAGTTTCTAACCTGTGAGGCATGTTTTGCGCTGCCTTGAGCCAGGAACTTTCAGTTCAATCCGGCGTGTCATCATTGTTAGCCTCCACTGAGGGTTTCACGTCCGGCTTCGACGCACCAGAGGCGTGTAACCGATTCCGCCAAACTGCGAAGAGTATCCACGAATATAGGGTACCTCGCTGACTTGACACCGCTGCTCTATCGGGCATGCCGCACTCCCTCGCGGGCCGCCTTGCACGTATATAGCTGCCTCGGAATAAAACTGGCGGGAACCGAAGCTGATTTGTAGCTCCCGCATCGCGGCGAGAGTCCGTTATAAATACGCCGCGTGCCGTGGTGCGACGCGGCTTCTGGAAACCGCTTTGCCGTCGTCAGCGGATGCCAAGGCGAGAAGGTAGGGGGGGATAAGGTGGGGGGGGGTCGTGAAAGAAAAGAAGGAGGGAAAGGACGAAAGAAAAAAGCGCACAAAGGGTTTATTTGACCGGTATTTTAATGAGCGCCCCAACGACGACGACGCCATTTCTGCTCTATGTATAGGTACCTCAAAACGGAGCTTTGTTTTCTTTTATTTCTCAAATGCAGCTTTTCTTACCTGGCCTCAGGTTCGCGCGCAAGTAAGACGACGTGGATTAATCATTGTGAGCGCGCGCAGCGGCAGCACGACGCAGCGTCCCCGCGCCGCGCGGCGGAAGTAAAAAAGACACAAAGAAATTAAAAGTCGGGGGAAAAGGTGCGCGACACGCAGCATGAAAAGAAGCGGAAAGGTGGCAGCCAACGTGCCACGCACTTGGTAGACTGCGCCCATTATTAGAACCGAAACAGCATGGCGCAGGAGGCGCACGCATTTTAGGCCTCGCGACGCGCAGCGTCTTCGGAGATGCGTGCGTGGTACAGACGTGCGCTGTCCCGTGCGCATTGCACCGGACTCCCCCACCCGAAACCGGAGAGGCGACCCGCGTAGAGGGCCACGTGTGCGTGCGTTAGGTTCTAACGCAGGAGGGGCGCGCACGCACGCACGCACGCACGCACACCGCCGCCACTGCAGTCGTAGATTACTCGGATGCAAAAACCGTGAGACAAACACCTCGAGGACCCCGGGCGCGAGCACAGCGCCGCGGCTTTGTTCTATTTTCGAGCGTCCCACCGCCGCTGGAACCCCTTTTTCCAGCATCCACGTCATCCGAATACACGGGCTCCGCGGAGGGAAAAGATGGAGTAAAACAGATAGATGTGGCACAACGCGATGCACAACAGGAGGACGGAATACCGCGCCGCGCGACGCGCTCTTGTCACAGAGAGAGGGAGAGAGAGAGAGAGAGAAGGAAGGGGCTCTTTATGAAGAAGGGAAACGCATGCCTGCTCTTCCATCTCCTCTCTCTCTCTCTCTCTCTCTCTCTCTCTCAGTACCTCACTCTCTATATACCTTGCGCCTGTTTTTTCGTCCACTCTCGCTGTTTTCGCTGCTGATGACGATTTAGATCTCATTTAGCGCAGCCGCTCGCTGCCGTTGCGCTTCCTGGGTTTCAACCGCCGGGACAGCTCTTGCGTCAGTAGCTGCAAAACAAAGGTTTCAGCTGGGTTCCAACCCCCACCGCCGAAACTCTCGTCCTCTTGCTCCAACCTGGGCGCACGTCGTTTATTTGTTAGCTTCTTTGTCTCCCGCTCATCTAAACGCGGTCGGAGTGGATTCGTCTGGAGAGCGCTGGCTGCATTCGTGGCACACCTGTCGCGGCAGCTCAGTGGTAACGTCACCTGTCGGCACATCCAGGAGATCGCGACTCCTTCAGTGGAGCCGTCAGCCTGAGCAGCCTCTTAATGATTGGGTTGAAATCTGCAGTAGACGCTGCTTGCGATAGGCAACGCTGTCTCAGTGGAACGATTTGCTACTCTTGTTAAATAGCTGCAATGTTTCACTTCACCAATCGTGACACTTCATTCATATAACAACTTAACGTTGTGGAGAAGCGGACAATATATTGTATTCGTTGCCAACGTTTGCAAACCACAATCAATCAATCAATCAGTCAGTCAGTCAGTCAGTCAGTCAGTCAGTCAGTCAGTCAGTCAGTCAGTCAGTCAGTCAGTCAGTCAGTCAACTTTGTTCCAGCAATTTCGTGTGAGAAAGAGAGAGGAATATAGGAAGGCAGGGATGTTAACCAGTCAATAGTCTGGTTGGCTACCCTACGCTGGGGGAAGGGAGAAGGGGAAAGAGAGAAGGCAGAGAGAAGGTGTAGACGCGTGTACGGGCAGCACTTGAGTTAAAGCCGCTCGCGCATACCAGAAGTTCTGAGAAAGCACAAAAGTGCCTTTACTGCCTTCTGAGGCGATGATCGGTCGGGACGGTGCTCTAGTACTGTCGGTTCACTCACACGACAATCATCTAATTTGCTCAATGTGTTGGACAAACATTGTCTTTGTGCTTGAAATTGAGGACAATGGCACAATAAGTGGTCAATGTTCTCCTCGCATCCGCAAACATCACATGCAGGACTATCAGACATTACCAGTTAGTGCTGAGTACGCCCGTTTGGCCAACCAGAAACTAGAATCAGAACAAAAGCAAGGCACATTGCTCGCCGTTGATCCTGCTGTACTTGACCCCTGTTGAATAGAAATATCACGAACGGATTAGCGGAGCACGAAAGGCGAGCCGGTTGTTTCTTCCACAAGACGTGCATTAATAGAACCGCAGCTTTCGTTTCGCTGTATACGGAAACCGTGGGACCTCCGGAGCAAAGGCACGAATTACACTGTTTAGAAAGTTAATACTCAGGTTTAGCGTAAGCCTATGGGTTCACGCGCTTCAGCATGGCTTCTGGCTGGGGCTGGTTCTGACCGCGACCTTTCATGGGTCATCATCACTGCATTGATTCTTGCGGCCACTGTCGCTCTCACGTGATTTACCCTTTTCACTCATTCTCTTGCATCCAGAGTTTGCGCCTCCATGTTTCCTTCTCGCATCGCAAATAAAAAAAAAAACGCACCGATGACGGAACAGGCGGTGAAATCGGGCTTCACGCGTTTGCTACTGTGTGGTTGCATACGACGGCAAAAGAAGCAATGCCGCAGTCGAATCGAAACGCGGCGACGCGTTTCCTTTGTATTGTTTTTTTTTTCCCTCCGCAGCGGAAACGTCCGTAACCACATCCGCGTGCGAATCAGCCGTTGCCAGAGAGTATATAGTGCGTCTCGGCCGAGCATGTAGAGTTTACACATCGGCTGCGTCTCTGAGACAGACATAACAACGGGGTTTTCCTGCTTCGTGTGAGAGCACGTGTGAGACGAGCGTCGGCTACAGATGCCGAAATAACATCGAGAGAGAGAGAGAGAGAGAGAGAGAGAGAGAGAGAGAGAGAGAGAGAGAGAGAGAGAGAGAGAGAGAGAGAGATGACAGCTCGAGAGCAGAAAACAAAGAAACACAGAAAGTTGAGATCCGGCGGAAAGTCGTCCAGCATATAGGCAGCGTAGCTGGGCCACGATCTTCACGCCGACCGCCAAAGTCCGCGATCTCACGGCGGTTGGAGCGTCACACGTTTTGTATACGCGGATAAACGGACGCAAGCGCGCTAACACTGTGCAAGCCACTCGAGCCGTTCTGGGAAAGAAACGTTGTTCTGTTATTGCATGTCTGGCGGCGCGAGTGACATTGGACGCGAAAGGCGTGATGCGGTCGGGCCTACAGAGATGCGCCGTGCGAAAGCTTCCTTGTTTTTAAAGTGGTCCCCAGAATTTTCTGTCGAGGAACGCTGGAAAGCTAAAGAGAAGAAGAGCATTTTTTTTGTATGGCGCGCCTGCGCGGTAACGTTGTCACACATGTCGCTGTCGCGTGAAACCGCCAAAGGACAGGAGGAACAGTCAACGTAAGCCCAACGGTGGCCCATATATACCGTAGATTGATTTCCGTTGGCGTAGCCTTGGAATTATATTAGCCCCGCTTCTATGGTGCGACTTGGGCACTGACGAGACGAGAAACTGCCTGAAGTCGAGGTGCGGTGGTCACTCGGCTTTCTTTTCTTTCTTTGTTGTCAATAAAGTTTACCAGCAAGGTAAAATATATATATATAATCCAAGACAAATATATTAAACTCTTTAGGAACCTTCTTTTGTGCAAGAAAGCGATGGCCCCTGCATCGAAGTTATACATTCTTCGGCACTGCTTCCTCATATAAATGCGAAATGTTTTGGAGACGGCATTCGACTAATTCGTACGAAACCTCTGCTGACTTCAAAAGAAGCGGTTACGCATGCAGATGTCATGAAGCGTATTTGATCTCCAATGCCAGGTGTCTTGTTGAAAAAAATAGCCATCAATTGGATACATTACTATATATTTTATTATATATCGATTCGCTCCCTGAGTAGACGATCTCGCCGCTGATTGTCCTGGGATTCTATAGGAGAATATTAACTTCAATTAGTGCCCCTCACCGGTTCCTAGAAATGAGCCTAAGCTATGAGGTGTAATGTATAAACTGCGAGATGCAACATGTATAGATGCAACTACATGAGTTGCATCAAGTTGGCAGCAATATTATGACTCGCCAGAGGTTATGATCGGCGATCGCTGACGGTGCCCCAGCGCAGTTAGTTGTAGGCCGGCGTTCGTCCGCATAACGACAGCTTCGTTCGCATGATTGGACCGGCAAGCTTGCGCGCGACATTTCCCTTTGAGGCACTCATTCTAGAACTGGGATCAACATTTGAATGTGAAAACAGCCACTGGCAAGCCGAACATTTTGTTCATGGCGTCACTCCGCGATAGCAATTTAACTCTAAATGTATATTCCCTTCCTCATATATATCGTGGATGGCACCACACCAGTCGTTTCAAGTGTAAGATTATGCGTGCGTCGAAGTTGACGTGGCTAATGCAGGAAGTGCCAAAGATTGCCAAGCACCTCAAGTGGACGTTCATATTATGTTCTTTTTTTTTTCTCATTGCGAAGAAAATACATTTGTAGTCACGCCTGAGGGACATAGTGCTGCGGAAACGCATCCCTGCCGGCAGTGTGTGCAAGATTTGGTTAGGTGCGTCGCTGCGAAGGAAATATATAGCGTCCTCTATAGGTAGCTAATTAAGACGTTTGCACAACTGCCCCACTAGTAAAAGTGTGATCAAGATACAATCAGCGTTCAAAGTTAATAAATGTGGTTCGGCGGATATATTTTCGTAAGAAATACGCTACAAAGTTTCTGTCCGAGAGATAACTCGCCAAATCACATTTGAGACCACCGCTCATCCCGACAAGGAAAACAGATACAGAATTCTCGGCTATTACCAAAAGGTTGGGGGCGCTAATCCGCTTGGCAACGACTCCAGGCGGTTGGCCCTAGCCTATCGGTAACTCGGGAATATTATAGCAGAACCCAAGCAATTACTAACGAGTGGTTCAGCGATATTTCTTCGGAGCATGTAGGCGCACTTCGCGCCGAGATTACGCATAATAATACTCAATTAACGACACGCAAATAAGCAGCGGTCAATGCTCGCAGTCCAAAGTCCCGAATTCGAGAAAACCGAATCGCAGGGAGCCGACGCCCTAGTGCTCCCTCGGGTAAAACCAATCGCATTTTTCGTGCGCCTGGCCAGTTGGCCCAAGCTGGTTCTCCCTTTTGCCTCGGCCCGTCAGTTACTTTCGTTCTATAGCTCTAGGAGAAAGTGCCTCCGAGCTGGCTCCGTATTTATAGGCGCCGCGCATGACCCGGCGCTGTGGGCCCTTGAGATTACGTGCACCAGAAGCCGCACGCTAGAAATAGTGCGGTTTAAATCGATATCCCGGACTGGAAGCCGCGGTTCTCTGCGCACCGTGGGTTCGGTCGGATCGAGTGGGCTTCTTCGCAGAGCAAGAAGCGAGCGTGTGTAGTGTGCAGTGCGCTGTACAGACTCGCGCGGGGTGTGCACGCACTGCCTGCACCACGTGACGCGGCCGCGTGGCACGGCAACGCCGCCGTGGTTCGGTGGTGGGCTTCCTCCCTCACCGATTATAGACGCACGCCAACTCTGGGTTTCTATGTAGCGTCGCCAGCCTCTGTGTATACTCTGGCAGAGGGTGCGGAAACCACGCGGCCGAGGTTGCAATTGCGGAGGAGCTGTTTCTTGGAGCCTTCGCGTTCAGGCGCAAAAGTATGGAGACGGAGGAAGTGAGCGGAGGTGTAGAGGGGAGGGGGAAAGGAGGAGGCGTGCTGAAGACGACGATATACGGCAAAGCGCGATCGCCGTTGATGAATTTCGGCACGCTGCAGAGAAATCACCGTTGCGCCGTGAAGCACCGCAAAGCACGAAACGATTCACTATAGTGAATCGTTTCGTGAGAAAGAGTGAGAAAGAGAGAACAGGTACCTCTATAGAGGCACCTGTTCTCTCTTTTTCAATTTCCCCTTCTGTATTTCAGAAAACTCTCAGCAAAGCGCAGCTTATAGCCGTCGCGTGTCATTCCGTGCGATGAGAACAGGATGCAAGCTATAATGTATTCCTCTTCCTCGAGTGCCGTTAAAAGCGATGGCACACGAAATACCGCGAAGTATATAAGCCTGTGTATAAACTTACCTATTCTTTCAGAATTTACATATTCCTGAATACTCTTAGAAAAGTCAATGTATGTTATAGTAACCATTCTATAGTCAGCTAAGCCAATTCTGGGGGACCTTATCAAGACACGGAAGTTCAATATGAGGCGCTCTCGCCTCTTGGGACACGCTTCTCATTCCGAGCACGCGCATTTGGGTGATATGGCAGTACGCTCGACGATGCCGGAGGACTGTCCGACATTCTGCGTGCCGCTCGAACGAAACACCGCAGTGGCCTACTTGTTAAAGACAAGCTTTAAAGCGAGCTTCTGAAGACTGCGTAACTCGTTTCCGAAGGCGTCTCGCGATGCTTGGCATGTCATTTCGCAACGCAACAACCACTGCAGGCGAGATCCCACGCGAGACAAGCTCGCGCGCGCCGCCGGTAGAACACTCCACGAACTTGTCAAGGATCCTGTCAGAACTTTTGCAACGGCCTCAACTTTCAAGTCGCGCGTCATTCCCACTCGTGTGTACGAATCGTTTGCCGTGTTGGCCCGTGCCGTAAGAAGTGACGGGGCGGTTTCGACAGGCTTCGGGAAAATACGAAACGACCAGTCCCAGCTCGGGCGGATTCGTGCCCAGCGCGTGTACGAGCAACGTGCAAGCGCGCGCGTGATTCGGGCACATGCTCGTCGCAAGAACGCCCGGGAGTTCAGCGAAGAAATCGATTGCGGCGTGAGCAAGGAATGGAAGAAATCTGGTCGCATAGTAAAATAAACTAAGAGAACACCAACTATTCTTCCGCCGTTGCTCCCACCCCCCTACCCCCTCTCACCCCCTCGTCACCTCCTCCTGATCCTCTCGCGAGGGAAGCGAAGCGAGAACGGCGACTCGGAATTTATAACTTCCGTCCCGTAATCCTTCGGCGCCGAAGAATAAAAGAGACAGATGCGGTGCAGAGAAAGAGAGATTGAGAGATAGAGAGGGAGGTGGTGAAAGTGCTCCCGCCTCCTGTCACCTCTGTCAATACTTACCGTGATGCTTTTGTGAGCGTTGTGTGTTCATGTCTGAGAAGCGATACACACTGAGGTAATCCCGTGTACACGCATCACTGAGCGCCGCACACTTCTTTTTTCCCCTTCACCTACGAAGGAAGAACCCAAGGCCGACGAAAACATCGGTATCCGTATATTTCGAGCACGCCACGCTAAGCACCGTAAGCAAGGATGCAAGGTCTGAAGATGGCTAGTAAACAGATGAAGATCGACAAAAGCGTAACACACTTAGGGGAGAAAGTAAGATTTACTAAACATATTACCCAAATATTCAGTCGCTTAGCTTCGCTAGCTTTAGCGCAGCCTCCCATTGGTGGAACTTGCTATTCCCACTACTTCCGAAGCGGCTACAGGAGGGCGGAATGCACACTTAAAAAAAAAAGAAAAAGAAATACGGTACAATTCTTCCGCCAGAGCTTTCCGTTTCGGCCTCTCTCTCTCTCTCTCTCTCTCTCTCTCTCTCTCTCTCTCTCTCTCTCTCTCTCTCTCTCTCTCTCTCGGGTCAAGCCCACCTTACGCGGGGCCAAGACGCGAGCAGCCCACCGCATCGAGTGAACATCTGTTGTGCGGCAGTGACATAAACCAGGATTGTTGGCGGGCCGACCGAAGCCTCGCCGAGGTAATTACGTCTCGAAACTCCGGTTGCGACACGGCTGCAGCGCAGCCACTGTCGTCGTCCACCCCACGCTCCGCACCCCCCCCCCCCCTCATCCACCTCCTTCACCTCTATCTCTCTCTCTCTGAGAACCGATGATGCTTTCTTTGCATCCACGTGGCAAACGTGGTCCGAGTAAGCGAAAGCGAAGGAAGTTTCACCACCTTTCATGTTTTGTTTTTTTCTTCGTTCTCTTGTTCCGCGCCTACGAAACGTAAAAGCGCTTGCGAGATAGCAGCCCTTCTTTCCCCACTTTTGTTTCTTTATTTATTCTAAATTCTGAGCAAGGTATTCATAAGCAAGAAGCGATATGTAAGCAGTAACCTTGCCCACGAGAGCGTTCGTGACTCGTGGCAATACTAATTCTAAGATTTTAAAACGTATTTGGACCGTGGCCGCATCCGTCATTGGCACGAAAAGCGATTCGTGCGCTAGTACAGTACTTCAAGTGCACCGGTTTGAGGGATCACTTGTGGTGCGCTTGTGCATCCTTCCACGCGCACTCTGTGTTCACTTTCTCCCTCTTTTCCTCTTTCTATTTCCCTTTTCCTTACTCCCAGCGTAGGGTAGCAAACGGAACGCTCGTCTGGTTTACCTCCCTGCCTTAACTCTCCTTGCTTTCGCTCTCTGTATATCTCAAAACTGTCTATAGTTCGTTAACTTCAGAAGTCAAAGTTTCCGGGTTAAATAGAGGCATGACTAAAAAATAAGAAAGAAAAAAAGAAAGAAAGAAAGAAAAAAGAAGGAAAGAAACCTCTTTCTTTGTTTTCGGAAAATGCTCGCGGCCGAACAAGCATTCTTTCGTGGTTGTTCATCTTTTACCTTTTATGACTGTCAAGGAAGTAAAGCTGTCAGCTATGAGTGTATTTACCTCTCTCGCTCTCCTCTTTTTCTTCCAATTTTCGACATCAGTCATGGCGGACATCAATCATGGCAGATTCCTTTCCGATCCACCTGAGTCGCTATATGTACCGTTACTGAAAGCGTGAGCAAGAACACTCCGTTAATTATTCATTTACTGTTCTTTGTGTGTAGCGGTAGTGGTCGTGGGTGGTGCTAGACGTCGAGATGCCCCTACGTTTGTCGTCACCGCATTGCATATCGGCTACCGCGTACGATCATCCTAGGCCTGATTCTTTCTTTCGTTCTCTATTCTTCGCGGGCAGTGGCATTCACGACCATTTTCTGTCGCAAGCTCAAGCTCGTCGATAAGCGGGTAGGTGGTGGGGGGAGGAATGATGCGCGCCCTTAACGGCAATCGGGTCCACCGGAGTCAGCAGCGGAACGACCCACCACGAAGCGTCCGTAAAGGTAAGGCAGACAAGCGCGACAGGAGATAAAGTAAAGAGCGAAAGAAAAGAAAACAAAAGAAAGACGTAGAGGCTGACGCGTGGCGACAACCCAGTCGTTTGGTCGCCGGACACGTAGGCATCAAGATTTCACGAAGGGCGGGGGAGACGTAGGAGCAGTGGTGGCGGCGACGTGGAAAGGGAATTGGGCGAAGGGAAGAGAGAGAGAAGGCACCGTACGAACTGCGAAAGCAGCCGGGTACTGATCGCGAGCAGGAATTACGAAAGGCGCGCGATGTCGTCTGGGCAGGCTAGACGAGGGATGTAAACAAACAAATGGCCGCAGTCAGACGGAGAAGGAAGCATTTACGGCCAGGTGTCTTCAGGTGGTGGAGGGTAATCGCGCGAAGCTCCCTTTTGGATAAGAACGATGCCGCAAGAAAAGAAGAGAGAGAGAACGCGCGCTCGCGCACGCACACGCAAAAGAGGACGAAAGAAACAATTGCGAATTGGTTCCTCAAGTGACATTTCCTGTAGCTGCTCTTCCAACTGTCCCCCCCCCCCCCCATATTTCTTCTTTTTTTACATTTCGTGTCTCCTTTTTCTGTTGTTTTTTAGAATGGCAGACCTGAGCGAATGCTTTTGAAAGAGTGGCCTTGCCTGCGCGCCATGGTTGTATTCGCAGTTTCCTCTCTCCCTCTCTCGTCTTCCTATTACAATCCTCCAGCGTAGGGTAAGGAACATAATGCTTTGCTGTTTAACATCCCTGTCTTTCCTCTCTCTCTCTCTCTCTCTCTACCCTTCATTTCTTGCTATGTTCATGTCTTCCGTTTCTTTCTTTCTTTCCTTAATAATTCTTCATAAACCGAAGTAGTGACAGTGATGTCGCGTACCGCGCAAGAGTGACGGACTGTAACTGACGATGTGTTTGCTGTGTTATGTGCTCTCTCTCTCTCTCTCCTCCTCCCATCTTTCATCCCCCCCATCCCGCTCCCATGTGTAGGGTAGCAAACCGGTTACGCTACACTGGTTAACCTCCCTGCCTTCCTTCTCCACTTTTTCCTTCCTTCCTTATTAATTTATTTCCTTTCTGCAGACCACAAAGAAACTGATTATATTGGGCGTATAGTTCTTTCAACGTCTGCGCAGCAACGCACAGAACAGCATCTTGGAGAACTCAACGCGCGCCAATAATATCTTAAGAGGCAGAAGACGCGGAAGGAGAAAAGAATATATAGGTATACGTCTTAGACATACGAGTCAAGGACGAACGCCCTAAAAAATGGGAGTGCCAACAGCGGTTCGCAAGAAAATTTGGGGGGGGGGGGGGTGTAGGGAAGATGGCGGGTTTTCGAGCATTCTGACATGAATATAAAAAAAAAGCACACACACACACAGAGGCGAATGTGGGTGCACACTTGACAGCGCTGAGCGAACGAACAGAGAAGAAACAACTTAAATGCGAAAGGTAAGCATCCGGGGGTGGGTCGGTAGATATCCTCAAAGACGCAAAAGGAATGAACGAAAGAAAGAAATAAAGAAAGCCAGGAACTTCGAGCGGTCTTTCTTTTTTCTCTCTATCGCTCTCTTAACCGAAACAAGCGATAAAAGTCGGGTCGCGAACATTGCGGTACCGTCGTGATTGCTTCGCCCTCCGATTTGTTGACAGTTGACCTCGATCCTGGTGGTCTCTCTCTTTCGATTTGTATTCGTGTGCTCGCGTCTGCATTCGCGTTTCGCTTCTTTCGACTGCAACGGTCTGTCGCTTGCCCGCAGATGCATCACGTAATCCGGGCTCTTGACAACAAAGTAAACGCGCGCAAAGAAAGAATGCAAACCGGCCATCCGATTTGTTATTTATTTGCTTTTGTTTTTCTTTTTCCTTCGTTTCCCCACTCCTCTTTCCCGTGCTTTCGCAGCACGCCCACACAACACCAATGTCGTCCGTATATCTATATGGCTTTTTCCTTAACGCTGGCTTATTTCGGTCCAACTTTTAACGATTTGACCGAACGCCACAAGTCGCTCGGCCTCTCTCGCATCCATCTGCCCTTTCTTGAGATTTTGCTAAAAACCGAGAGGGACACCCATTCGTCTTGCGCGCCGAGCTCGCTCGGTATTCGGCAGGCAAAAAAGCTCGCGTCGGCGAATGTACGTGAATGCAACTTTGCGCGCGGTCTGCCGTCGCGCGTAAAGTGTGTATCTCTCGCCGGGTCGTTTGTTTCGGCGATAGCGGAAGCTCCCCGGGCGCAACTGCGCCAGGATTGAGCACATTTAATCGGGCATACACGGATAAAAAAAAAAAAAAAAAGAACCGCACATGGGAGATCACGCTTTGCCAAATGTCGACCGGCTGCCGATGCGCATTACGATTAAGAACGAGAGACAGGTGATCGAATAAATAGACAAGAAAGCCTGGAAACGAAGAGATATTATGCGCACTTTAATCTCGTACGTTGTCCGCGGGTTTTGTACGTGTATACATGTAAGAAACCTTACGGAGACCCACGCGAATGACCTTTGACCGGTAGGAAGTTTCTCGTCTTTCTTCTTTCGCATGGCACACGCGCACTTGCGGCGGAAAAACCAACGTTGATTGGGAAAACTGCTTCGTTTCGTCGATGTACTTTCTTTTTTCTTTCCTCTTCTTTTGATCTGTTTGCCTCTCTTTCCATTCGTAGCAGGAGGAAACGTGCGCGTGCACCCGACGCCCATCGCTACTCAAATCGAGTGAGCATCGACACGAATTTACACAACACCGGGGTCAAAACGTGAGTCTCCGAATCTGAAACGGGCGGCGGGGTATTCGCGTTTTTCCGCGCAGAGATACGGCGTTGTGTGCGGTGCCCGGTCTGCCCTGCATGCTTAGCGGGTCGTCGTCCGTGCTTCTAGTCTGCGGTGATGAGCGCCCGCGATTACAACTCTTTATACCGGGTTGCATACAATTCGCTATAAAGTGGCTTCTATGGAAGACCTCGCGTGCTCCACCCCCCTGCGGAGCTTCGCACGTAAATCTTCCACGGCAAGCATGGCACACTTGGCCTCCTGATCTCCGTTCCTCCTTATGCTCGCTTTCTGAAATAGGCCTATAGATCCATCGTGAGAATCTATCAATCTGATCTAATCTACAGTCGGCGCACAGAGGCCCACCTGAGCGCTATGCGATAAAGTTGAGCAACACGTTTCTCGAACACATCTGCGTCGCTCGGAGTTTGTCCGCGACGTTCAAAACTGAACTTTGTGTTGCACACCTACTTGTCGTAGTAGGTCGCTCTCTTAGTTGGTGGTGCACTACTGAACCCCCCCCCCCCCAAAAAAAAAGAAGCTATTTAATTCTAAAGAAAAAGTATATCCCAAATATGAGTAAACGTAAATTAGCAAGTAAAATGAGAAACACGAACGAACTGCAGTACCCTTGATAAGAACAGTTTGCTATGAGTCCGCACGCGCAAATATATATATATATATATATATATATATATATATATATATATATATATATATATATATATATATATATATATATATATATATATATAGGAAAGACGGAGTCGTCCTCGAAACGGAAGAGAATGAAGGCACTAAAAAAGGGAAAGAAAGAGAGAGAGAGAGAGGCCGCATTGTATAACGAGATTACTGCGTACACGTTGTCGTGAAAGGTAGGAAATCTGCGGCCTGATGAAAAAGCAAAAAAGATAAAAGTTAGACACCCTCACAAAGGGGCAGAAAGAAAAGAAAAGAAGGAAAGGACGAGAACAAACTGCAAAAAAAAAAAAGGAGAGAAAGATTCAAGCGCATATAAAACAGGTGTAGCCGTCGGAATCGACTCGCCAGAAAGGCTCCGAGAGGAGCGGAAAACGAAGCACTAATAAGAGGAACAAAAAGCTGGGAGTTTTCCAACTACTCATACCCGGCCAGCCAGCGCTGTCAGACAAAGAACGGCGGCGAGGCCCAGCCGAGAAATGGCGAGAGAGGAGATGATGCCAGGGCGTGGGTTTGACAAAACCCTGTTGGAAGGCTCTCGACGTAAAGAGGTATAAAAGAACGAAGAAAGGGAAAAAAAGAAAGAAAAGGAAGGTCTAGCTAGAAGCGAAGGAAACGGCAGCAGGCATTGAAACACAGCGATGAATTGGAGAGTGGGCAGGCACAGCCCTTTCACCGTGCGCGGAAGGACGATACAAAGATTCTCGCGAAAAAATTATGCAAAGGAAAAAAAAATGTGTTCGCGAAGTAGACGTAAAAAGAACGAAAAAAGAAGAAGAGTTCAGAGAGAGAGAGAGAGAGGAGAAGGTAACAAACAAGCTGGTCGACGCAGAGAAGCGTAATTGCCAAAGTAAGCGAAAGCGACAGACATGCGAGGAGCGCCGCCAGTCTCGCGAGCGTAGGATGAATTCAAGGTCAACGTCACGCTGAGCTGTTTTCTTTTCTTTCTTCTTTTCTCTCTCTCTATCTCTCTCTCCCGATATTTTATTCATTTCCAGCCACAGAAGCAGCTTAAAACGCCAGATTGCAGCTGGTCGTTGTTCCTGCTGCTTCCCGAGCTGACTGATGTGGGCTTCTCTGCATAGCGCCGAGCCGTCGGTATCTATTGGCAAAGGACTACGACATGCGACAAGCGGTCATAAAAAAGGAACAGCTCCTGATTAAAAGAGGTGCGTCGAGGTGAAAGTTGAAGGTCAGGAGCGAACAAAGAAATACATAAGCTGACGTCGACTCTCCGATTTCTACTGAAGCTAAATTGGCGACAGCTGCGTTTGAGATATAGGCTTCACTGTACGGGCGCGTATACGAAGTGGTGGCACTTTCGAAGGTCACATGTCGGTACACTCTTGTAACACTGGCGGGTGGCGACATCTAATGGCTTGGTTTGTCAATTGACTATCTAAGGAAACCAATGTCTACAAATTCAATAGTGAGCCCTCCCCCTCCTCCCGCCAATATAACTATGCAGCTGTTACATTCCTCTCAGAAAATGACGACGCATTCTCACGGTCCTGTAACTGCGTCTAGTTCTTCGTTGTTTCCCATAGACAATGACGATCATAAAATTACCTCAAAATTTGATCGCATTTGCATAACCGTGCGAGCTGTTGGGCGTTTAATCTTGATGGGCAGTTCTGGATGAACGCGCTAGCTGGTGTTTCTTCTTCTTTCTTAGGCTGCTTTGAGCCGCTAACCACCTTACCCCCGCATACTACACCAAACCGGACGTAACGCCCGGTTAACCTCCCTGATCGAATTTCCTTTCCTCTCCCCTATACCCCCCTTTCTCTCAATATCAAGCCGATCATTGGCTCGCTAGGCAGCCCAACAGCAAGTATTGGCGGCGAGGAGTTACGGAGTCGCCATCTATCGGAAGCGCCTCGCTGGCGTAGTATGAGGGATCACGTGGCGCGCTCCTCATAGGTTTTGGTGTCAGCGCTCACTGAAAACACCACGCGCGAGCTCTCCCGGACATTTCTGTAAGTACTTTCGAAACGAGAGAAGTTTCTTACTGTCTAAATAATAATCTTGGGCAAACTGAAAGCACACAATCGTTTACAGACGCTATCTCTTTACCGAATACGTACAGTGAACGCCACTGCGCGCGGTCGCCGCGATGGAGTCTCCCGAACCGGCTTGCGTGAAAGGTAGGTAAACGCTTAGAGCAAACTATCTGAAATATGTTCTTATAGTGTTTGTATAACTAAATGGAGCTTAATAGAATGAAGCCTCAATGAAGCGATCGCGCAGATTCGCAGCGACCGACTGCGCGTCTGCATGCTTGTCCGCGCACTGTTTCGCTTTCTCCGCGCGCGCGTCTTCGCACCGTGCCATGAGCTTTAGGCCGCAGAATATGAGCATTTGACAGTATACAAGCAACCATTGTTGCGTGGGCGCTATCAGAGCTGTTCAAAAATAATTTCATCGTAGAGACTTCGACGCCTACGGGGACTGTGATGTGCCGTCGTGACGATTCAATCTTTTTTTTCTTCTAAATTCTTTGACCTTTCAATACCATTTCTCGAGTTGCGTCGCACTGTATGTTTATCGGTGTTCTCAGCGTGCAATTCCCCGCTGCTCCTTTTTTTGTAATCCAGTGCATTAATTCATAACACAAATATGACCATATGCCATGCTTTTTTTAAATGTGCTTCTTACCGCTGCCTTCCCACTCCACTGAACTTGCCAGTTTCTATAGCATCGACAGGTTCACAGACCAAACCGTCATGACATTAGACGGGCAGCGGACTCGGGCGAGCGTCTCAGTGAGCGTTTTCAGAACATCGCAGACCGGGCGCCGTAGCAGAAATGTTCCTCGCGTCTGTGCTTGCTGCATACCCGAGTTGTAGCCGATGACTGTTTTCCGGTTTTATGTTTCGCGAGCCAAGCTTCACACAGCTTCTTGTCCTGCGGCTACGTGTGAATAAGGCTGACACCTATGGCTGACACCGTGCTCCGTTGCGTGCATCCGGCATTGCGGCACCGAGCAGTAGCCTACCATGTTGTGCGCCTTCAAAGGCAGCCACTACCTATTGTAGTGCTTTCAAGCGTTGTAAAGGAGACCCTCGAAGCGGGAAAATCTCGCCACTAAATGAGAACCGCAGCGCATGAAGGAATTTAAACTCTCGTTTTCAGCTCGCTTCAGCGCGCCCGAAGCAGCCGACGCGGCCGCTATGTCCACGTGATCCCTCCTAGCACGTCACGCCGACGGTGGCGCCAGCTTTTCCAGTGGTGGAGCTCGAGGCCAATAAGGAAGAACAAAGCGCAGCAGCAGCAGCACGACAGGAAGAATAAAAAAAAAGCAATTATTATTATTATTTCTGTTTGAAGAATCGCAGAAAAGAATGCGCAGCGCGCCACAAAAGAGCTTCGAATATAAAGACGCAACGGTGCGTTTTCAATTGGTTTCTTTCTTTCCGATGACCACGCTTTCCTTCTAACGCATTTTTTTTTTTTTTTTGAAGCGCCGTCTCCTTTGTCTGCCGCACGTAACCAGCGGATTTTCCTAGTTTCAGACTAATATTGGAAACAAAAAATGTCACTGGAACGGGCAACGTCGCGGCTTCTGGATAACAAGCTGCATCCTGGAACAAGACAAATGACCAGTGGACCCATTTTCCTTTTTCTTTCTTTCTTTTCTTTAAATTATCTTCTTTGTCATTTTACTCGCTAGTCAGAAACGGGGCGAAGAACAATCGCTTATTCCTAGAATACACAATGGGTCAGAAAATGGGGGAAAAACGCAGACATCAGCATTTTCTGTGCCTCTACACGCATACGCTCAAGCAGACAAAAAAATATTTAAAAAAAGAAGTGAGATGACGTGGAAGGGATATAGATTTAATAAAACATAAAGAGAACAAAAACATGGGAAGAAACGTTCTTCGCGGAGCTCTATTTAAATGCATTTTTCAAGTAGTTTGCAAAAATTCGCGCCACTTTAACGTTAAGTTACACAAGTAAATCCGAGAAATCTCCGTTAAGTGTATATCGCTGTATATATTACAATCATCACCCAGCACCTGGATTAGCGTGTCAGGCGAACAGCCAGGATAGCATCTCCAGCCTGAATTCGCTTCAATGTATGTATGTATGTATGTATGTATGTATGTATGTATGTATGTATGTATGTATGTATGTATGTATGTATGTATGTATGTATGTATGTATGTATGTATGTATGTATGTATGTATGTATGTATGTATGTATGTATGTATGTATGTATGTATGTATGTATGTATGTATGTATGTATGTATGTATGTATGTATGTATTGTTGCGTTTCGCCTGCGACACGTGGTTTTGCCGGCGCGACTGCGGCGGGGCGGCAGACATTTTGGCCCGATCGTCGTCGCCGCAACACTCATCGCCAGGTGTTTCCAGGCGCGACTGCGGCGATGCGACCGCCTAGGGATCATCCTCGCATTCCAGTCATTGTGCCCGAAACAGGCGATGCCAAAGCAGGGATCTCGTTCCAGTCATTGTGCCCGAAACAGGCGATGCCAAAGCAGGGACCATCCTCTCATTACAGTCATTGTGTCCGACCGGCAGCGCCACGACAGGGTGCTACGAGATCGTGCTCGACATGGTGCTACGGCATCGCTACGACAGTGTGCGTCACCATTAGCCCATTGTACATTCACGTGCTCGTCTTTTGAGGGGTTCCTTCTTGCCCTCAACTGCGAGAGTATAAAAACAGCTGCCCCCGGACGCCAAAAAGGAGGGCTCCGATTTCTTCTGTTGAGTGAAGTGCTCTCCCGTCTCTCTACTTCGGTCAACCTGACCGCCAACTCTTTGCGATGTTAAAATAAACAAGTTGTTTTGTTGTTACCAGTCGACTCATGCTTTGCCGGGACCTTCGGATGCTTCCAGTTGTACCCCAGGCCGCCAGGCCAACGCTACCCTTGGGGCTTGCGACCCAGGTACAACCACGGGCGTCAGCGCCGAGTTCCCAACAGATCGTACCAGCAGTCCGATCCCAAACATCTGGTTGCCAGCGGTGAGATCGCCTACGACTTCAAACAACTGTCTGCCAGCGGTGAGATCGCGACAACGGAGGCCAGCAGCGAAGAGATGCAGTTGACTGTATGCTGAGCAGCTCAACGACGATCCGGGAGCAGTGCAACGAGCCCTGTGTGACGACTGGTTGCCTGCAGCGGAACGACTGCGCGGAATTCCTGCCTGCGAGGTTTGGTGAGTGCGGGACTTTCTTCTTCTGAGCTTTGCCAGGCTTTTGTTAGTGTTAGAAACAGAGCTGGTAATTGTGGTTGTCGTTGCTGCCGGGTTAGTTGCGGCAAGACAATAATAGGCAGTAGAGAAAGCAGCATTCAGAGCAGCCATGGATTTGAAGTCGTTGCGCAAACCGAAATTGTTGGAGCTTGCAAGAGAGTTGGGTCTGGATGTCTCAGACAAACTCAGAAAACCGGAACTGATAAAGGCTATTCTTGAGTTAGAGGCTGAGGATGACGAGCTGTCGGAATGCCTTGAGACCATTGAAGAGAGAGAGACTGCAAAAAGACAGGAGCGCGAACTTAAAGAGCAAAAAGAAAAAGAAGAGCGTGAACGTAAAGAACAGAAAGAGCGAGAGCAACAAGAGCGTGACCGTCAACACGCTTTGGAAATGAAGCGTCTTGAGGTAGAGATGGAACGCGCTCGTAATGGAAGTCAGGCACACGGTGCAGGAGAACGAGTATTGTTCAAAATGACTGACCTGATGCGGCCGTTTAAGCTTGGAGAGGACATTGGTTTGTTCCTGGTTAACTTTGAGCGAACGTGCGAGAAGCAGGGGTTCTCTCGGGAAACGTGGCCACAGCGCTTGCTCACTTTGTTACCCGGCGAGGCGGCCGACGTAGTCGCTCGCTTGGATAGAGAGGAGGCAGAGGATTTCGACACAGTGAAATCGAGTCTTCTAAAAAAGTACCGGCTGTCTGCGGAGGCGTTCCGTCGGAAGTTTCGGGAAAATGAGAAAGGCAGAAGTGAGTCATATACAGAGTTTGCGTATAGGCTTATGTCGAACATGCAGGAGCGGCTCAAAGAAGAGAAAGCGTTTGGTGACCACGATAAAGTTCTGCAGTGTTTCGGGCTAGAACAGTTTTATAGTCGGTTACCGGAGAACGTGCGATACTGGGTCTTGGATAGGCCAGACGTGAGTACGGTGGCTAGAGCCGCTGAGCTAGCCGAGGAGTTTGTGACGCGTCGAGCTCGCGGAGCTAAGGACGGTCAAAAGGGTGAATTTGGCTCGAAGTTTGAGAGGCCGAAGTTCACACCCATGAGAGCAAAGGGGAACACGCGTAGTGCGGATGCGAGTGGAAGCAGTGCGACCGAACCTAAGGAGACGGCGGCAGCCGAAGCCGAACGCAGAAAGCGGTTCGAGATGAGGCGAGCGGGCGTTTGTTATACGTGGCAGAAGCCGGGTCACTTTTCGGCGCAGTGTCCGGAAACAACACCAAAAGTTGTGTTTTTTTCAATAGGCAGCACTGACGAGAACATGAAGCTTCTCGAGCCTTACATGCGAGACCTCCTCGTGAACGGGAAAGAGTGCCGAGTGCTTCGCGATTCCGCAGCTACGATGGATGTAGTTCACCCATCTTACGTAGAACCCCATATGTTCACGGGCGAGTGCGCGTGGATCAAGCAAGCCGTGGAAGCTCATAGCGTGTGTCTGCCAGTAGCAAAGGTGCTTATTGAAGGACCTTTCGGAGCGCTTGAGACAGAGGCGGCAGTGTCATCTATGCTGCCACCCCAGTACCCGTACCTATTTTCAAACAGGTCCGATCACCTCCTGCGCGAGAAGGGGCTTTTGTTTGGTGAAGCTAGTGTTCAGGCCTTAACCAGATCGAAGGTTCGGGAGCTCGCTGCAAAGGCGGTAGTTGCGGGGCCGACGTTATCAAACAACGAAAGAGGGTCAGAGGCGCAGCAAGCTGATATTCAGAGCACGCCCGAACTGAATAAAATTGAGTCTGTAGCGTTGAAGGCGCCAGATACTGGAGAGGAAAATCCCGATTCGGGAAAGTTAGAAGAGCTATCTACTGATTTGCTCATCGCGCCTACGTCAGACGGACTTGATAGGTTGCTAAAAGTCAGCCGGTCGGCTTTGATAGCCGAGCAAAAAAAGGATGGCAGCCTGGAAAACGTGCGCTGCAATGTCAAAGAAGGTATCGCCAGGAAAACTGCGCGTTTTGTGGAAAGAGGTGGAGTCCTGTACCGGAAGTATCTAGACCGAAGAGGAGTGGAGTTCGATCAGCTGGTCGTGCCTCAATGCTATCGTCAGGATCTGTTGCGCTTGTCACACGGGGGTTCGTGGTCCGGACACCTAGGAGTTAAGAAAACTAAGGACCGTCTCTTGCAAGAGTACTATTGGCCAGGGTGTTTTCGGGACGCAGACCATTTCGTGAGGACATGTGACACTTGTCAGCGGGTGGGCAAACCAGGGGACAAATCGAGGGCGCCGTTGAAATTGGTACCTATCATTACGGAGCCTTTTAGACGGCTCGTTATTGATACTGTGGGACCTCTGCCGGTAACAGCCACGGGGTACAGACACATTTTGACTGTGATCTGCCCAGCGACAAAGTTCCCTGAAGCAGTGCCGCTTAAAGAACTCAGCTCAGTTGAAATAGTTAATGCACTACTGTCCATATTTGCGCGAGTTGGTTTCCCTGCGGAAATCCAATCAGATCAGGGCACAGTGTTTACTAGCGCTTTGACGACAACTTTTCTCGAAAGGTGTGGGGTAAAGCTGTTACACAGCTCAGTGTACCACCCACAGTCGAATTCCGTTGAGAAGCTCCACTCCGTCATGAAGCGCGTGTTGAGAGCCTTGTGTTTTGAACATCAAACTGACTGGGAGCTGTGTCTGCCTGGGGTGATGTTTGCTTTAAGGACCGCGCCGCATGCGGCTACGGGGTTTTCGCCAGCTGAACTGGTGTACGGTCGCTCGCTTCGATCTCCGCTTCGCATGCTTCGAGAATCATGGGAAGGTAGGGGCGACGACCCAGTCGTGGTGGAGTACGTGCTTAAACTCCTCGAACGCTTAAGAAGGGCACAGGAGTTGTCAGGTGAAGCAATGACAAAGGCCCAGCAGAGGGCCAAGGTTTATTATGATCGGACAGCCAGGGCCCGTCGTTTTGAGGTGGGCGATGAGGTCATGATATTGCGCACATCGCTAAACAACAAACTAGACGTGCAGTGGGAGGGCCCAGCACGAATTGTTCAGAAACTGTCGGACGTTAACTACGTGGTAAGTCTGCCAGGAAAGCGGAAAGCACAGCAAGTTTACCACTGTAATCTGCTCAAACCTTATAGACAAAGGGAAGCAGTGGTGTGCATGATGGTAAACGTTCCTGAAGAGCTTCCGGTCGAGCTTCCGGGACTAGGCTCAGTGACGAACAGGGAAGACACCGGTCAAGTCATTAGTGACCTTATCAGTAAAGCACCGCTGTCGCCCGAGCAGAAAACCGAACTACACCAGCTATTACAAGAGTTTCAAGGTCTGTTCTCTGAGAGGCCTGGTAGGACTTCTGTACTTACTCATGATATTGAACTTACCTCCCCAGAGCCAGTACGATCCAAGGCATATCGGGTGTCACCCCGCCAGAGCGATATTATGGAGGCTGAGGTAAAGAAAATGCTACAGCTCGGTGTCATTGAGGCAGGTGAGAGTGATTATACCTCCCCTTTGATTTTAGTTGAGGTACCGGGCAAGGAACCTCGTCCTTGCGTCGACTACCGCAGGCTTAATTCCATCACTAAGGATCAAATTTATCCGATCCCTAACATCGAGGAGCGCCTTGAGAAAGTTAGTAGCGCTCAGTTTATTTCCACCCTAGATCTTGTCAGGGGTTATTGGCAGGTTCCACTTACAGAAGAGGCTAGTAGGTATGCGGCGTTCATTTCACCAATGGGAACATTCCGTCCTAAAGTGTTGAGTTTTGGTTTGAAGAACGCGCCATACTGTTTTTCAAGCCTCATGGATAAAGTGTTGCGGGGACAGCAAGAATTCGCTTTACCGTATCTAGACGACGTAGCGATATTCTCCGCATCCTGGTCTGAGCATATGACACACTTGCGGGCAGTGCTAACCCGCCTGCGCGAAGCGGGCTTGACAGTCAAGGCTCCTAAGTGCCAGTTAGCACAGGCCGAGGTTGTCTACCTCGGTCACGTGATTGGTCAGGGTCGTCGCCGCCCCTCTGAAATAAAAGTGGCCGCTGTGCGAGACTTTCCGCAACCGCGCACAAAGACCGATATTCGGTCGTTCTTGGGTGTCGCCGGCTACTATCAGAGGTACATCCCTAGGTACTCTGATATCGCGGCTCCCCTGACGGATGCTCTAAGAAAGACAGAGCCTCAAACAGTCGTCTGGGACGAGACAAAGGAAAGAGCTTTTAGCGCCCTAAAGAGTGCCCTAACAAGCCAGCCTGTGCTACGATCGCCAGACTATACAAAAGGGTTCATTGTTCAGTGCGATGCTAGTGAGCGAGGCATGGGCGTTGTACTGTGCCAACGGGAAAATGGAGAAGTAGAACACCCCGTCCTGTATGCTAGTCGTAAGCTGACCAGTCGTGAGCAGGCGTATAGCGCCACCGAGAAAGAGTGTGCATGTCTCGTGTGGGCCGTTCAGAAATTGTCATGCTATCTAGCCGGCTCGAGGTTTATCATTGAGACGGATCACTGCCCTCTCCAATGGCTGCAGACCATCTCTCCCAAAAATGGCCGCCTCCTGCGCTGGAGCCTCGCTTTACAACAATATTCCTTTGAGGTGCGTTACAAAAAGGGGAGTCTCAACGGTAACGCCGATGGCTTAAGTCGAAGCCCCTAACGTAGGAATCAGCCTCAAAATTGTTTGTTACTGATGTTTTTCTTCCTGAGGCAGGATTTTTTTTTAACATATTGCTTTTGTTTAGTGTTTCAAAGTGATGATATGCTTTCTAGTGCAATTTTTCAATTTGTGGACGCGTTCTGAGTGATGCTAGACTACTGTAAGGAACTAGGCAGTGGTATAAAAAGGGGAAAGAGCCTGGCAGGGCTTAGTGAGGGTTGTGCCGTGCTTGCTGACTGAGCGGTTGAGTTTCAGCGTAGTTCTAACGCTTGCCGGGAACGAGAACAAAAATGTGAACTCTCCCGAAGTCACTTTGCAGTGTCCCGTGCGAACCTGAACGAGAGAACGAGGCCTTCTCTGTGCGCTGCGCTCAAGAAACGTCGAGGGACGCCCGACTTCGGTTATGAGCATCATCGAGCGACATCCCTCCGGACAGCGGATGCAGTCCCCTGTCCATCGGGATCTCCTTCCCCCGGCGGGGCGGTCTGTTGCGTTTCGCCTGCGACACGTGGTTTTGCCGGCGCGACTGCGGCGGGGCGGCAGACATTTTGGCCCGATCGTCGTCGCCGCAACACTCATCGCCAGGTGTTTCCAGGCGCGACTGCGGCGATGCGACCGCCTAGGGATCATCCTCGCATTCCAGTCATTGTGCCCGAAACAGGCGATGCCAAAGCAGGGATCTCGTTCCAGTCATTGTGCCCGAAACAGGCGATGCCAAAGCAGGGACCATCCTCTCATTACAGTCATTGTGTCCGACCGGCAGCGCCACGACAGGGTGCTACGAGATCGTGCTCGACATGGTGCTACGGCATCGCTACGACAGTGTGCGTCACCATTAGCCCATTGTACATTCACGTGCTCGTCTTTTGAGGGGTTCCTTCTTGCCCTCAACTGCGAGAGTATAAAAACAGCTGCCCCCGGACGCCAAAAGGAGGGCTCCGATTTCTTCTGTTGAGTGAAGTGCTCTCCCGTCTCTCTACTTCGGTCAACCTGACCGCCAACTCTTTGCGATGTTAAAATAAACAAGTTGTTTTGTTGTTACCAGTCGACTCATGCTTTGCCGGGACCTTCGGATGCTTCCAGTTGTACCCCAGGCCGCCAGGCCAACGCTACCCTTGGGGCTTGCGACCCAGGTACAACCACGGGCGTCAGCGCCGAGTTCCCAACAGATCGTACCAGCGGTCAGATCCAAACAGTATGTATGTATGTATGTATGTATGTGCAAAGTGTGCAGAGAACCCCTTGTAAAACAAATGTTTTTTTCTGATGGGGGAGGGAGTCATTATTATTTTTTTTTGTTTAAGAATAGAACAAGTGCCACCGCAAGAACCTGCCCAGGCCACGCAGCAAATTCGGAGACAGGTTTGTTGGTCAATTGACCAGTACGTACATGTATACCACCGGAATCAGTATTAGATCATGACCTGTCTGGACCCGAAGAGCAAACCATTTACCGATTAAAAAAAGAAGGATTGCCAGTAATGAAGACATCCTAAAAATTTTTCAGGCCACACATACAGTAGCGCAAAAATGTTTCTAGCATACTACTAACATCGTGTTGTGTTTCTGTTGATCTCAGTAGACTTTCTCGAAGAGTATAAAAATTCACTTTCTACATCTGTACATATCATAAGAAGCCAACAGACACTGACACCAAGGACAACAAAGGGAAATTACTTGTGCTTAATAAATGAAATAATATGACTGATAAAAATCGGGCCCCTCGGTTAACCTCCTTTCTTTTCGATCATTACATCTGTACACGTGTCTTGAGAAATTGTCAATATCTCGAGCTGCTATAGCATTGGTCAGGAGGCAGTAAAGAAACCTACGATGCATAGACGAGTGGAGAACATTGAGGCACAAAAAGAAGAAAAAAAGGAAAACGTCCGCCAAAGGGCATCTTCAGGGTAAGTTGAGGTTAAGGAAAATCGATAACCTTATGGAACGTAAGATTGCACGTAAGTCAGCAAAGCTTGTAGACACGCATACGGACAAACGAACACAGGGGAAGTGAGTATACGCCTGCCTTCGGCCGGCATGCGCACATGCCATTTTCGGAGCGAACGTCACTTTCGATTTTTGGCGAGCGCCTGCCTGCCTGCCTGCCTGCCTGCCTGCCACGAGCTGCGGCGCGCGCGATTCTTTTTTCGTTTTCTTGCTCCCCTCCGCCCCCCCTCCTTTCCCGCCCCCTCTTCGCCGCTTCCTCCACGGCGTTTTTCCTCACGCCTTCACACTTCGAAACGACAAATATGTTTGTCCTTCTTTCCATTTTTTTTTTCTCGTGCTCACGCGCGCGTCTCGCTACTGTCCTTCGCGTTTTATTTTTCGCTTCCTCTCCTAAAAGGCAGCGGGGAGAAAAAAAAACCGCCGCCGAACCGTCTAATTTCCTCCCACGACTCACTCCCCCGCACCTCCTTCGTATAGCTTTCTTTCGTTTATTTTTCACCTTTTCCTTTTCTTTTTCGTTCACTTGTGTTTCCATGTTCTTGTGTTTCGTTCCTTCCCTCAGCGAGAGTCGTTTCCGACGCTGCCTGGCGTGACGCGCGTTTCGCGCACGGAGGCGTGTAGAATAAGCGTGTACGTACTAATACGAGCACGGCGCGTCATAATGCCGCCCTATGTGTGTATGCACCTCAATTTCGAGGTACTCTTAGCGCAGCCACCGAGGCGAGCGAAGAAGGCCTCTTTCTTTGCGGTTTTCCACAGTGTTGCGGTTTTCGTACACACACGCACGCGCACACGCACACACACACGCACACACACACACACACACACACACACACACACACACACACACACACACACACACACACACACACACACACACACACACACACACACCGCAGCGCCTGTGCTCGCTCGAAACGCTACACGTTGATGGCAGGGTACCGCAAGTGAGACGTGACTGGCTGATTGAGGCTATACACTTCCAAATTGCTGCCGCAACTCTCGTAAGTTTGTTCTTAACGAGCGACGTTAAAACGTCAGGCAGAGGCGAGCGAAACGAAGGAAATAGTTCCTGTTTAACAGCCTCTGACGCACTGCGCAATCAAGTTTGCTGCTTGTGCAGACTGGCACAGTGCACTATATAGTGGCTCACACAATTGTAGGCTGTTCGTTGAAAGCACGCGTGTCAGCTCAAAAATGGTCTGCTACAATCGATGGGCTTTTACGACCGCTAGAACAAAGCGCGGTAACATTCCTATCGCTCTGCTGGCCCTCCAAAGGCCTGGAAGTCATACCGCCCGCGCCCTCCTCACGAACTTCCATTTCGTCTTCGCTCGTTTCTATATGAAAAAAATGTGCCAGTGCTTATAGATAGGACTAACGAGAACCTTAAGCAAACAGTCAGTTGAATAAAGAGCAGCGATATAAAGAATTTAGAAGAGCTGATGATGCTTCATTTATGCACGAAGCGTGATGATGATGATGATGACGACGACGACGACGACGATGATGATGATGATGATGATGATGATGATGATGATGATGAACTCTAGTGGCACCCCCTTAGAAAGGGGACGGCCACAGAGGGTCACCTAGCCTGCTTGCAGCTAATCAGACACGCATACAAGTCTAGGCTTTTGTCTATCTCTCCTTGATCTTTACAATCGTCATTCAAATTTCTGCCTCTATATTCTACAGTTACCTATGCCTGTAACGTGAGGCGATCAGCGCCACCGGAACACAATCAGTAACGCACGCGGTTTGGTTGCCCAGTTACATTAACAATGTTAATTAATTAACATTAACAATTAACAGTTAATGAGCAATTAAGCAGCCTTCTCAGGGAAAAAAAAAGCCTTATTTGAAGTTGAATCTGGAAAGGTATGCCTCACTCTAGAAGGTGTCACAAGAAGTTTGTTGTCGCCGTTTCTCTGTACACGCAAAGAAAGTCGTACGGTATTCCTCTCAAACTGATTAGCTATTTCTCGTTCCTGCTGTTCGGCTGTTTCAGAGGGGACAAAAAGCAAAAACAAAAAGAAAGCGCCCAGCCATTGATTAGCTGTACCCTTTCCCTCCACTTCGGCAACGCTGCTCTCCCCCGATTCACGCATATATGTCGTTTTTCACTTCGGCTGTCTCGGCAAGCATGATCGCCGAAACCGCGTCGTAAAGGAAGGAAATACTAGCGTATACGCGCACGCAGCAGTAGACGGACCCCGAAAGCGCGCGTCTGTGCTCGCATAGAGAGAAGAACCTCGCGAGCTCGTAAAGTCTCGCCAGGCGCCGGCAGAGGAGTTTCCCGAAGACGAGGCTCCGCGGGAAGACGACTGGATCGAATAAACGGAACGGCCAGAGGCGCGCCTACGAAATGAGCGTAAACGGGGAAAAGAGAGACGTCAAATAAAAGATAAAAGACGCGGCCCCGCAACTGCCGGCAGAGTCATATGAAAGAAACCGACAGCTTTTCTTTCCTTTTTTTTTTTTCGTTCTTTTGTGGTTTTAGTTTCTCGCGAGGTGCTCCCGTGTCAGCAGTAAAGTTTTACAAGCACGATTTTTTTTTAAACTGTCATCTGCACTGCTTTCAAAAGTTCGTTGAGCAATTCCCGCCGGGAGGTAATTGGCAGAGACAGCGTGTAGACGGTTTTGCAACGAACTTTAAGGAAACCTCTCAGTTGAAAATATATGGGGTAATAAACGTCAGTCACTTAATTAGTGGTTGCTCAGCTTCCTACACGATTTGCTTATCTTCTATAGGTAATCAGTAGGGTGCATGAAAGTTTCCTAAAGTTGGCCACATGGTCTAATAAATAGGGTATAGATGGCATATAAGAGCGTAACGCCGGTGTCGTCCGGATGGTATGGAAGGACTTGTAACCCCTGTCGTGCATAAGGGACGCTTCAGCGTGGAGCTAACATTTGGATAAATGCCCTTGTCGAAATCTTCATCCCAGGGTGAAAAGAATTACTGTCAAAGTTTGCAGAGAATTCAACTTCGGGGCCTATGGCGACCTCCTTCATTGAATACACTGGAAAGGAGACACCACTCGCGCCACCTCCGTCCCAAGGGTGGTCAAGCGATCGTAAGTGCAATGGTCGGCCTAATCGATACCTTCATCGGTTACCCCAGTCAATAAATGTCTGTTGCTGCGGGTACACCGAGAGAGACGCGATCGCAATCGGCATTGGCCTTTCCTGCCCTGACGCAGCCACCTTGAAGACTGTATAAATTCATGCATTACAACTTCTGAAATTGTATTCAAGAAAAGAAAGAAAAAAGTGGGCTAAGATGATTATGTGACGATGCGTTTCCCGCACCACAGCAGAAGAGAGAGAGAGAGAGAGAGAGAGAGAGCCTGACGTTTTGAGTAAACGCGGTATACGTTATTCTCATCATACTTTGTGACGTCGGTCTATCGTTTCCGTGCACGCAAACTTGATAATATATCGCACTAGAAAGCGGCGTCAGAGCGCGCTGGGTACCAGCATCGATTTCTAATAGGTTTTGTACAGGCAACTTTTGTGCGACTTTCCTAGTTGTTATCTTCGCGTGAGTTTTTCCCAGGCTTTAGTTAGCGGCTGTCTGGCGCCTCTTATTATTTCCCCGTTTAGTCGTGCGCATTAGCAATTGTGGTTAGAGTTTTGTTTGGGATTTGCATACACGAATAGGTTTTTTCTTTTTTCTTTCTTTCGAAGCAGACGCTTCACGCACGCTGATCCACAGAATCTGTTCGGTTTTTTTCGCAATGCATACTCTCTCTCTCTTCATTTGTTTTTGTACCTTTGTCCACACCCACCCTAGTGCAGAAACGTCTGCTATGGTTGCTGACAAATTCTTTATTACACTGCTCAACACGGCAACAGCATTTCTAGATATTATCAACTCATTATTCCAGCAACCTTGACACCCTTTACTTGTACATTTCTTTCTTACCTGCGGCGTAGGCGTTCTAATCCATTTTTAAAATCGTTTTCTTCTTTAAAACATAGCTCCCGCTCTAACGCGAGTGTAATTGTGTAACATATAACATTTCTCTTCTTATTAGGGGTGTGTGCTTCTTCACTCCGTTGAGCACGATTAGAGTTTCTGCGAAGTCATTGTGGTTACTGGGAAAGCCACTGTAAATACAACAAAAGTGGATGGAGACTACAGCGGAAAAGCGAACAGAACCTTAAAGGGTAGTGTGACGGAAACACGCAGTATTTAATGCTTACACCTGATTTCATGCAAAGGACAGCCGGCACGTTTCCTTCTGTTTTAAGCACCTATGCATCAAAGTACACTCAACCAACGGTATTTCAATTAACGCACAATGCAATTTCGCATCTGCCAGGCGGTCACGCTTACAATTGGAACGCGGGTCATCACCTCTAGCAGGCTCCCTTCTTTTTTTTTCCCTTTTTGCCCTACCAACAATCTGCACACCAGAATGTAGGAAAGAGCCGGCAGGTATGTAAAACTCACCAGACGAGGACGAACATGCCTCGCGCAGGAATCAAAGCATGCGTGTCGCGTCTTAAACACGCAGGGGAAGCAATCGATGCATGCGCTTTCGCGAGACAATGAAATTCTAGAAAGAATCGATGAGCGACGCTTAGAATGAAGAGCAAGAAAAGAGGCGACCGTGTGCTTCTCGGGAAAAAAATAAAGGAATAGGAGCGGAGACAGTCGCTTGAGCGGCGATAACTATACGAGCCGCATTTACGTATACGCATCTATATGCAGGCCGGAGTTTTTGAAAAGCTACGCAGTCAGGAACCAAAAAAAAAAAACACGAAAAGTAGGCACGGAGAACGAAGTTTCGAGAGAGAGATAGAAAGAAAGAAAAGAGCAATACGAAGGGAATCCTGAAAACCAATTCAGTTTTACGTCATCATCCATCATCTTTTTCGGCTTCACGGAAGCCTCGAATAACAACGGTGGCGAGGAGGTAAGGATGACTGGGAAAGGTGGGAGGCGATAGGGTGGGGGACAGGCAAAGGTGGGTCTCAAGAAATAACGCCGCGTATAGGAGTCGGCCGAGCTGAGCCTGTGGCGGAATCGCCGCGCGAAAAGAGATACACGAGAGGACGACACCAAGGTTGGCGGCGCCGGAGCAGACTGTAGGGGGGCAATGCGAGCCGAGGAATGAGAAAAACATCGCGTAAGGGTACAAGGGGAGAGATAGAGGGAGAGAGGGGAGAAGAAAAAAAAAATGTTTCGAGGCGAGCTGCGAGCGAGCCGCAACCAGGAATGCGTGCGGACCGAGCGAAACAAACGAATTGGTTATGAGGGCGAGGGATGATCTGGTTTAATTCGCAGCCGCTGATTGATCGGACCAGATATCGGCGACTGCAGCATACGCTGCTGAAGCTATTGCAATCTTCGATTAAGGCCAAGGCATCCCGAGCTTTAGAAGGACTGCTTGCCCCGAACTGGCGAGCAGTCAGCGCGCTTTTCCGTTTGGCCGCTGATGCACAAAGTTGAACAAGCAGCGAGACAAGCAAGGTTATGTATATTTCTTTTATTTCTAAGTTGTTTTCTTTTGTTCGTTGCCAATGACGAAGACACAAGCCTTCAAGGTTGTAGAGGACAAGTAGGCCAGTCACCGGGTGTTTGAAGCCAGAAGGAGTTGGAAGACACGCCCAAATGCTTAATCAGTCCTTAAAACCCTCGTTACGGCGCCGTTCTATCCGTGAGAGCTGCATCACCAAGTCGCGACTAAAGCCCGACTAAAGAGTAAAAACTAATAGCTAGGAAGTAAACTGATAGTTATGCAGAGTCATCAAGGGAACGCACGTTTTCTCTTTAGTTAAATTATGTTTGCCAACAGCCCCGGGCCTCCAGGCATACGATTGTTTTTCTCGCTTTCGGTAGTCATATCAATCAAGTTTTCCTTGCATTAGGCACAGGTTCATCTACGAGGGTATATCAGAAAGAGTTTGCCCCTATTTTTTATTAGCCAAAATGAGGTGCACATAGGTAATTACAAATATATGTGCAACTCTATGTACCTTACACTATTTTTCCACAAAGTCCCCACACCCGATCAGACATTTGTCCCATTACAGCACTAAATCTGAGATGCTTCTGTGGTAGAATTCGACCGGCTGAATGTGGAACCACTGTCGGACTGCTGTCTTGGCTTCATTGTTGCACGTGAATCGCTGTCATGCCAGGAAACTCTTCAGTAGACCGAAAACGTGGAAATCACTAGAGGCGAGGTCCGGTCTGTATGGTAGGCGGTCCAGACTCTCCCAGTGAAATGACCGGAGCTTGTCGGCGGTTGCGATTGCCACACTTCGTTGCTCGTACGCTGTGGACGTGTGAAGCACAATCGCCATCTTCAACAACTGACAGCAGCGACACGCCGCGGAGCTAGCGGCAGATAAGGATGCGCCGGTCCAAGAAAGGTCCACCGCTGGGAATGGATACGTTGACTTCACATTTACAGCCGTAATTTGGCCAAGAAAAGGATAATGGCAAATACTTTCTGATTCGTCCTCATATATTTGAGGAAAACAACAGGGGGGGGGGGGGGGTATAAAGGCGGCAGACGGTGTCTTGCCAGCCACAACATGTGCAGCGTCACGAATACGCTCCTTGGGTATGTCAACTAGTGAACCATTAACAGGAGTGGTTAAACACAATGAACCGTCTAATGTTAAAGGTACGTGGCATTTCAAATAGCTGCGGTACCCGTTGCTTTTCATCGAGCGATATTGGACGCAAGGCGTACGTTCTTAGTTTCGGTTAGGTCAAGAGTGACGACACAATTGCCTTCCCCTCCCCCCTTCTCGCTCCCGTTTTAACCCATCCTTACACGTATGCGACACATGCTATCTATCTTGCCTTTCATACTCCATTGTCCCTCCACTCCTTGGAATCTGAGAACTGGAAAACAAACAACAGTCCTCAGAAAGTAATCCCGAGGCGGTCAGAGTTGGCTGACGCTTTCCCTGATTCGGACATTCTGCTACCGCAGCTGAAATCGAGCGGCGGGCTTGATTTCGCCGAATCCAGCGCTGCTTTTCCGTTTCGAGAAAAACGCGATCGTTGGCGTGAGCGCGCGCAATCATAACTCTCTATAACTCTCCGAGGGCTCTGCGCAATGTAATGTAGAAAGAAAAAAAAGGCAGCCTTTTACGAGGAGGCGCCCCGACGCACCGAACGAACGAAGGAGCGATAGCTGCACGCACACACACTCGCAGCCTTCAGAGAATCTGGCCGAGCGAGCTGCTGAAGCAGTCAGAAAGCTCTAAGAAAATGGGAGCCCGCGTTTCGGTGGGGCTAAATAAAATCCTAGCCGGCAGCTGACGACGACGTCATCGCGGTCGATCATCGTCGCTTCGAAATATGGTTCTTCTTCTTATTTTTCTTTTTTTCGAATCCTGATGCGGGGCGCGTCTCTCCGTATAGACTCGGGAAAAGGCGCCGAATATCCGTTCAAGGCAACTTCCATATGTGACAGCCCGATGGAGGACAACGGCGGGCTTCGCGATGTGACAAGGGAGAGAGGGAGACATAGAGATAGAGAAAATATGAACGCTGGCAAGAACTAGAAAAGAAGCAGACAGGGAGCGGCCTGAGGAGAAACGCGAGAAGACGACGTTCGCGCGAATACGCTATGAGGCGACGCAAATAAGCAAACAAACGAAATAAAGAAAAGGGCGACGCGGGCGCGCGCTGGCGCGCGAAGAAGAAACGTCCCTCTCGAGGAATACGACGGCACAGCGAGCGCAAAAAGTCGCGCGGCGGCGGCGACGCAGGGATCCGCCAAGTCTTGAAAACATGAAGCGCCGTCGTCCAAAAAGCCGTCGCGATGAGGCAACGAAAAGAGAATGGGCAAAGAAGAAGCAGAAAAACGGGAGGACCCTTCTTCGAGGGGCAGACAAATAAATAAAAGAGACGAGAACGGCGGTCGTCGTCGCGGCGTTCTGTCCTTGGCTCTTCGTTGCCGCGTGCCTTTTGTCGGCATCAGAGGAGCGGCCGCCCGGGCAGCATCAGCGGCGGCGGTGGCGGCGTGCGTGCTTGCTTGACGCCACCAGTCGTGGCGACGACGATGCACATCACACACGGGCAGCGCAATACGGTGCATAGCGCCGCGCTCTGCGGCGCCGTCGTATGTCGTCGAAGCCCTGGGAAGCCTTCGCGGCAGTCTCTGTGCACGCCACGCACGGTGGGTGCCGCCGGAGACCGCATAATGGCGAATGATCACGTGTCTGCGACAGCATAACAAGCGGCCATCAGGCTCAGCGAGGAGTGCAAAAAGTGTGGACTCTTTTTGGAGCCGACCCGACAAGATTGCGGCCAAGTATCCCTAGAACCTCGCGAAGAGCGTGGGCAGACGTGCAGTTGTCAGCAGGGTCTTACCCTGGCACCTTCGTCTAGTTCAGGGACGCCCCTGGGAACTGTCTAGATACCATGTTAGCGTATACGGCGCGCTAATATCCCGACGTGTCTCTTCTTTTTTTTTTTATTTCCCCCTTTATCTCACAGTCAATTCTTCCTGTCCCTTTGTGTCGGCCATTATCAAAAACACAGTTGTTTGTGTGCTTAGCCATACCGGATGGGACCAGCCACTGGATAAGTGACGTGCACGGCATAATCGGCGCGGCACGTTCAGCTTCACGATGGCAGACGTGCAGATGAAAATTAGCCCACTGCCTACATCAACGCTGCCTGTCGTTCCAGCGGAAGCGTGGCGGAGGCAAATCACGATTCCTAGGGCAAGCTATTGGGAACTTAGCCATCGCAAACAACCACAACGTTCGAGAAGTTCCTATATTTGTAAACTACCAAAAGTGCCCTTGTCAATTCGAGAATAATCGAAGGTGCTACGGCGACTCAGGGGCTAATCATGCCATAGGGAAGTGCTCAAAGGCAACAGGCAAAAAAAAAAAAAAAAGAAAAGCCTCCACCAGAAGAACGTTTGTTGCTATAGAGCAGAATCTTCAAACTCACTCAAGGCATCGAGATCTGCTCAAGGTACTCTGTAGCCTGTCGGCCTTGCACGCATATAGAGAAGAAGAAAAGCGTTGCTTAAAGAGTGGGAAGCTCAGGAGAAGATTAAGCACGATGCATTCAGACTAGAACAGCGCGCGTTTGGCACCCCTGGTAGTCAGAGGTTTCGAGCTCCAGAACTGCCACGGGAGTTCCAAGAGAGGCATTGCTCAATCGTTTGACCATGCGCGGAATATCCTCGACACTTCTGACTGATTACCACTGTGCACAGCGCGCATGAGCGTGTACGATCGAGCGGAAAAACTTGTATCGCTAACATGACAGCAGTGGTAAAGTCACCGCGAGACAAGGCAACTCTGTAGTCGCCACAAATGCGAAGAAAAAGCAGGGACTCCGAGAAGGAGACAAACAGTGTGTCCCTCCAGGAAGAGGATCGAAGCCAGCCGGAGCGGAGAGGGAGAGAGAAAGAGAGGCGATGGTGGGAGAGCAACGCGACGCAAGAGCAGCAGAAGCGACGGCGCGACAGCAACAGCGAAAGCAGCCCTGCTATTCGCAATCTAGTTTAGCCTAATTCCCAGCTTCATCGCAAACGCCGCGGGCAGGATATCACCACTTAGGCGACAACCTCGACCACCGCCGAGCGAATACATGCACGCACAGCAACGACAGCCGCCACCGCCGCTCCTAGTCGCCGCCGTCTGGGAAAAAAAAAGTCGCTCGGGACAGCACGAAATGAAAGGAATGGAGGCGAAAAGAAAGAAAAATAAATCGGCGTTCACACGGCACATAACCGAAAGTCGCACGCGCAAGCGTTGGGGGACGACGCCGATAACGGAACGACTCGTCGGCAAGCGCGACGAAAAACGGATCACCCACCACCCGCCCGCCAGGACCGCGGTTCGGGAACGGTCTTTTTCGGGACGCCAAGCTTTAACGGAGGTTCCGCTGACACCTTTCGTTAAATACCACGCAGGTTCTTTGGCACTTCTTCTCGTGCCTTTCGTTAGTGACGCGATAGCGTTAAGGGGCCCGGCCCCATATGGCAGAAAATCAGTCGCCGGCGTCCCGCCTCTGACGTCAACCGTCGTTTCGGCAAAAAGCATTTCTAACCACGCATACCCAACCACGCAGGCCCTTGACGTAGCGCAACGGAAGTTACTGAACTAATTGAATTTCTCAGCTTAAAATACGTCAGAAAAATATCTTAAAGTACGACTTACACACAAGCTACAGACATGATAGCGTCGGAGTGTAATTTGAATATACGAGAAAACGTAATTCCGCTACTCGGAAACTCGACTCAATTCAATTCTATTTATTGACCAGAAGATATCCTGGCTGGACTCCTGGGCTAAAAGCTGCAAGAAAACAGCTTGACGGGGCCCAGGAGACCATACATACATGGCGACATGTGACAGGTAAACTGATAACAGATGTGTAAATGCATCACGCACGAAGGTTATTTACACAGATAGTAGAATATAATTATACATTAACTAAGAACGTGTACTCTTGCTCGAAAGAGAAAAAAAACAATGCATCTGTGTTGTAATGCACAACAAACATAAATTGAAGAAACTAACAAAGCACAATTCTATCATAAAACGTAACACCAATTTTACTAACAGAAAGAAATGGTAACACCATTAATACAAAAGCCAACCCCGTAGTAGTATAATATAACATCAGTTATATCACAAAACACTAACCCCTTTTCCAGCGTTTCTATGTTTGATAGAGCAACTATGGCCTCCGAGATTCGCGCAAACTTCAAAGGCCATAAGGCGACCCACCCGGTTTCTTGAAACACCTCCAGATGGCTCTCGCCTCCGTCGCATCGCGGCCCCCGCAAGAGGCTGCGTTTCTACCAGAAAGCTCGCCTTCGTGCATAGCGTTCGCCGTAAGCGTTTCCTGGTAAGCATTACGGTTACATAAGCTGCAGCTGCCGGGAAGCATGAGAAGCAGTCAGGAATCTTTGAATGCTATCGCGTTCCACTCTTAAAGGTGAAGCTTAAACGCCCTCTATATTTTTGCAAGCGCTCTCGATGATGCATCAGGGGGCTTCGCGCAGCCCGCGGTGGCATTCAAACAATAGGAAGACTGCGCGTGACGTCACGAAGACAAAGATGTTTTCGACTCCGTAAAACTTGGTCTAAGTACAGAGGTTTCAAACTTTCTACATAGTCACGCATCGGCCGCATACAGACTGCACATGGCCTGAACATGTAGGAGGAGGAGGAAATAAAGAGAGAAGGCAGGGATGTTAGCCAGAAATACGTTAGCCTCAAATCCAGTAAACACAGGTACACCAGGAGCAGCCCAGCACTGCCACTGTACCGACAAGCGCGAGATAAGTGTGACGAATGCTAATGCCGGATCATAGGAACACACAAGGTTCTCCGTCCTTGTGTGACCGCCAGCGGATAGGAACATACACGTTTCACATCCTGAAAGTCATCTTTGTTAACGGGCATTAACTACAGGTGCGAAGACGCCGCAAACTTTCCTGTTTTGTGCTGGTATTTAAGTGGACCGGAGACAAAGCTATAGACTGCTCTTACGCTCAGCGGTGGAAACAGCACCTTTCGACTAAGCTCAACAGCCGTAGCCCCAATAGACGACAGCGGCATAATGTATATCGACAAATTTCTTATACGTCGCACAGTTTCATCCTTGTGACGTAGGCGGTGCCATTTGGCTGCTAGAAATGTCGTGCACACAGGCGCATGCGTAGGAAAGGAAGCTATATTTCGTACACTTCGTGGTACGAAGAGCCGCCATTATAGCTCGTGCGGAAGTCGGAAACCGACGACAACAAAAAACACTATCTCTGACAAAGGAGCTCTTTTAAGGTAACCGATAACTAACCAACGCGCGTCAGAGCCGCAACAACGGTAATGAAAGAACAGCCCATTTGCGTCACCACTTCGGCACGCCAGCATTTAAAACCACGCCATCTGCTTTGCATAAGGAGAGCCCGCACTGAGATATTCAACAGATGCTTCCCGCGAAAGCGCATTTAAAGACACAATGAGCACTGCGAGACAACCGTTTTATATCTCATTGGCTTGTTATAACTCCCGCGTCGTTTGTCGTTCTGCTGATTCTGCGCTGTTAGTTCCCAGTCTCCTTACAGCATACTCAGACAATGCCTGCTCCTTTTTGTTAAAACCGCGCGCCTGGCACTAATGTCTTGCTCGCTTTTGCTCTCTCTCTCTCTCTGTTTTGTTATGCATGAGTTACCGTGGAGAGCTTGAGATAAAGAGTACCTGGGCTGCTTCATTTCTCTATTCTATAAGCAAAAATATATAAAAACACGCATAGGAATAAATGGTGATGCTCAAATAAATAAATCAACAAAAAACAACAATTAACCTAATAAATATAGGCCCATCACGGAGACTTCCTTTGACTTCTGTTCACGCCGCTAACTAAATAATATGTACACTTCGTAGCCGATCGTAGTCAGAGTCAACTTTACGACCTCTAGCACCAATAGATAACGCGGGTTCAATTTATTACGTGTCCTCGGCGAATTATCTTCGTACCTTCTTTCGCGTTCTGTTTTGGCTTGAACTTTAACACGAACTTCGACCTAGAGAGTCCCGACTGTGCTTCTCTCACATGCAGCGGCGTAGCAAAACAAAGATACTTAGGGAAACGCATTAGGGTTCCATGAAAGCGAGTCAAGTTAACCTAAAGTATGGACCAAGAAAAGTATTCCATATCAATATGCTGCTTCGAACTTGCCAACACATGTTAATGACTTAGTGAGTCTAAAACGCCCTCTCATATCCGCACAGCACTATCTTTTCATGCAAGAATGGAAATTTGAGAGCCTCTTCCCAGGAAACCAGCTTATCTTCCCAAAACAGCAGCTGGTGTGAGAAATATATAATTATGGGTGCGATACGCAGGATTGAAGTAGAACTAATTAAGATGAACCTACATGTCTGAGCGCTCTATGATGGAGTAGGAATACCGAAACACAATAGTGTCCACCGGAGTCTAATAAATGTGCTGCGCAACAAAAGCGGCATTTACGCCGGCGGTGACATGACCTCCAGATACACCATTAGAACGGGCGTAGCTGCTGTTCTCAACATCGTCGCCCAATAGTGCGAACAGTTGCTGAATAGTTTTAATGTTGCTACAGAACGTTGACATGAATCCGACGTGTGTGAGCGGAGAAAACACAACAGTCTTGCCCAATCAAGTTAGGTAATTTGCAGAAATGCACTTTAGCAGGGAAGAAGTTTGGGCGTGTTGGTGGGATACATACAAAGTGGGATACATAGCGCAAGAATGGCACAAGGACGAAGCAGAAACACGGTACGAGCGCTATGTATGAACGTAGCGCTCGTCCCGTGTTCATGCTTCGTCTTTGTGCCATTCTTGCGCTATGTATCCCAGTTTGTAAATTTTCAGAAGCCTGGAAACGATTCAGATCTGTTTCAAGCGTTCACCGTTTTAAAGCTAAGCTTTTCTTGGTGAACATCGCCGGTTTTCATGACCGTGTCTGCAGCCTGGCTGTTCCCTTGCCGGATAGGGGAGCCAATCTCAGCGGAGCGCGCGCCCCGCTGGGTTCCTTGCAGCACCACCAGATGGCGCTCGCCTGCGCGGCAGCGGCGGCGCCGGCCGTGCGGGGGAGAGAAAAAAGAACCAGAAAGCTCGCCTTCGCGAATCCTTGGATGCGAGGTAATGAGGAAGTAAACGCTTCTTGCAGGTAGAATGGATTCGAATTTCACTACGTACGTATGCGCATGCTGCCTCTGAAACCATGGTGCGTTCAAGCCGTCCGTCGTGTTGGCTGGTAGTCAGCAACTCTGCTTAACAAAGGCTCGGCACAATTTGTGTGCAGCCACGTTTTCGCGTGCGTTTGTGTACGTGCGTGCGGGCACTCGTGTTTCGGCTCTTTATGCACTCACGCAAAGCTGCGCTTTACATAGATTCCAGCTAGTGGGATCTGCTGGAATTTTTTTTTCTTTAAAGTAACCACAGCGTTGCGTAGTAGTGAAGTAATCAGTGAAATGTATTTAGCGAAATGTAGTATTGCGCCTTGTGAATAATTAGGACGCAGCAGCGTGAATAATCTCAGTGTTTAAATTTCGTAAACGATTCACAAGTTTCTCAATCGCTCCTTAAGACGGTCTCGTTGTTGTGTGCAGTGTGTCCAATGCACCTCTTGAGTGGATTACGTGCGAGTAGCGATTTATTTTTCTTCTTATTTTTCCCCATGAATCTCTAGGTGATGGAACGTTTTCCGGAAGTGGGTGGCAAAGGCATCCGCGCAGGCTAGCGAATATTTCTCGCCTGCGATGCGCTCCATGGAATGTTTTTTGCAGTGCGAAAGTCTTAAACTATAATGACAGCCCCAATTACGAAACCCGGCATACAAACACATTAAGAAAATAAAACAAAATAAAGATGCATAATTCCGGACTATAACAAGATCTGTATAGAAGATCTGTATAGTTACCGAGTTCATTATACTCCTTAAGTCTCCCGAAAAGCTAATCGAAACGTCGCGTCGTCGACCTACGAACGGTATAAGCACAGCGACGGATTTGGCGGACGTAGTTAGCTTTTTTGAGCGGTGCGTATTACGTCGGCGGAAACTGATGGGCGAACCCGAAAAGAGAGACACAGAAGAAAGGAAAGAAATCAGGGAGGTCAACCAGAGGGGAAGATCCGGTTTGGTACCCTACGCTGGGGAGAGAGGGGAGGTATAGTTACAGGAAAGTAGAGAGAGAGAGAGAGAGAGAGAAAAAAAACGAGCACAGTTGGACAATCACAGTCGGTCAGCCTCGCCGCATACTATTGCAGCAAAGCACAGCTAGTAGCACTTGTAACCCTTTAAAAAATCAGTTCAGGCTACAACCGCTTGACTAAGCCGGTTGTCATTAAAAACTGAGTCAACAATTAGTAAGAGAAGCGGGTTTTTTCAATGTATACAAAGCGGCCACGCGCAGCGATAAGCACTGCGCGGACCCGCTATATCACAACACGCGTGTTTCACAATCGGCGACTGACCCCTTGTCGCCTTAGAGTTTATTTAAAGCCCGGAGTTCCGCAATTTCTTGCACATATATAAATGAAAAAATTTTACACGGAACACGTATATCGGCTGATGTAACTTTTTTCCCTCGGTAAGAAACAATCAAAGTATCAAAATATATGGGATGTAGCTCCTGTTGAAATGCTACTGCAGAGGTATGTGGGAAAATGCGAATTCATAAATGTTGATTAGAGAGTACAACGACGGCAGCCCTTCTCCAATATGCCGCCAAAGTCAACTTAGGCGAATTAAATAGTACCCGAAGCGTCTCTAAAGTTCCAGACCAGCGACTTGACTAGACTTCGCCATGGTTTTGTGAATGCCGATCACCTACCTACAGCTAGGGAACAAACCGCCTTAATTACCGGGCCTAAGTCTCGCTATTTAAGTGGAATTTAGAAACACTCATATTTAAACACCATGCTTAGGTTTCGAGCGATGAAACATCCCACACCTGTGGTTCGACAGGCAGTGGGGTTATATTAGACGAGTCTGTTCAGTTCTTGTTTTTTTTACATTAATGTTAAAAGCATTGGAACTTAAGGCCGATGCTTAAGTCTCGAGCGATGAAATTAGACGCACTTGTGTCTCTACATTCTTTGCCACGCTTCTAGATTCATGACGCAAATCGGTGCGTACAAGAATTTTGTTATGTGATCCTCCGCCTGCCGCCCGTACCATCTGGTTGGCGTTTTCTTTAAGACAAAACAAGCTGGAATATTTCAGGAGCAAAGACGACAAAGAAATGGGGAGAAGGGAGAGAAAGAGAGAGAGAAAACGTGCTGTTTTATGAGGCATGCTCGCACCGCAGGCTAGCGGTGCCGGAGGTTTCGCGAACATTTGACAAATTACACGCTGCTTTTGAATTTTCGTTTTTTATTGTCAAGCGCGCTACTCAGCATACGAGTAAACAATTTAGAAAGAAAGGAATAGCAATAATAAAAGCGAGAAATGTCAAGGCGCTTGAACTACGTCGTTCCTTGTAGCGGAATGCCAAGAAATGAGAAAAAAGAAAGAGAACGCGACAAGCGAGACGATATCTGCGAAATGTCACTACCGAAGACGCAGAATCTAAAAGGCGCACGCTGGAAAGCGAAGGCTGCGAAGACAGATATTTGCACACCAGCGCTGAAAACGCGCGCCCGCGGTACAGCACATATAGCGAACGGCCAGAGGAGGGAGGGAGGCTTGATTAATCACCGTTCATTGTACACGTCGGTTCTATGGTGCCTGACTGGCTGGAGCGCATTGAGAGTGCGACTCGAACAAATTGGTTCGATTGAAACCGAATACTCACAGTTAAATATTTTTTTTTACTTTCTTTCTTTCTCACAGAATGCCCAAAAGGAAGGGAACACAGATTGACTGATCGCTGTCCCCCGTGGGCTTCTTAAGAACACCCAGGTGCGGAGTAATGGCGGAACAAAACACGCCTTCCGCCCACAGTGTGATTCTTCGAGCGCAAGGATATCTGGGAAGCGCCCGCCCCGTGACAATGTATACATGTACGACAAAGAGAAGGAAGGGGAGCTCTACAAGCGTCGATGCTTCTATGCTGCAAAGCCTCGGTGCCCTCTTTTAACATTTCTAGAGCGCGTACGCGATGGAGGCACCATCAGAGGCGTTTCGCAACTCCATCTAGTCAATGGAATATCTTCCCTCACTTTCGTCTTGACGTGCCAGACCGAGTGTACGACGCGAGGTTCGCTGACCTCTGCGTCGGCAGGTCGCGCTGCGTCAGCGCTGTAGCTCCGCGGAAAGGAGAGGCTGATCGCCGAGCATTCGCATTCTTTCCGCGTGTCCCCACGACGCTGCTGGGTAGCGGGCGGTCGACGCGCGTGGAACGGGAGTACACTAGCAGCGACCTGTTGTAAGACAATGGCAAGAAACCGTCGTCTTGTCTTCTTCTTATTCTCCTTCGGAGTCTTCTCACTCACTCACTTCGGCTCCACCGCGGCAATAACTGCGAAAACACGGTTAACGCTCTTGTATGCACGATGCGGCTTTCAGCTCGATAGACCAGCGAAGAGGCTCGCAGACTCGCTCGCCTACTTATTTTTTCTTCATTTGCTCGTTCTCGGTCTCCCTTTCATACACTGTGTTCTTCCCTTAGCCTTCGACAATGATGTTACTGCAGTACCCTTTCGGTATACGAAATCGATACAGAACGACGTCATTTCACACGCGTTCCTCCGCGTTCAAACTTCACTCTCCGCCGAACACGCAAGCGTGGCGGGAAAGGAAGTGCGAGGCAAAAGGAACGATGAAGAGAGATAGATAGAGAGAGGGGGGGAGAGGGAGAAGGGGGGGGAGGCACTCCGTCAGTATGCACAACATTATGGAGTCCGAGAAAGCAGTCGCGCCAGCCTTGTGAAAGAATCGGGTTCCGCTTCATCGCTTTTCTTCTTCTACTTTTATTTATTTATTTTTCTTACCTCCTTTATGCAGCGCGATTTCTGCGTTTTGCTCGCAAAGCGATAAACGCGCGTGCTACGTGTGCGACCCATAGTGGCGGCGGCCGGTTGACTGGCTGCACTGCAGTGCACGGCACCCGGCGGAGAAGATGCCCGAACGCCGCCTCGCTTCGGTCCTCGCAGCCAGCTTGCCAGCCCCGAATGTCTGCCGCGCCGATAACCACGGCGAATGGCGCGCCGCGACTGTTCCCACGTCCTGCCGGACGTTCGTGTTCCGCGGCGAAGACGGCGGCAGCGGTGGCTACGTTTGAGCGCGATACAATGTGCCGCCAGCTTCGCTATGATACGCCGACGGTCGCGCTCATGCGTGGAAAAGATTCGAGGGGGAATAGCGGCCCGCCGTGTCGAGTAGTCGTTGTACGACTGTAAACACGAGAGAACATAGGCTGTTTCCTTGCACATACGCGGTAAATGATGTCGAGTCAAGTTTCAGTTTCTTCTATAGCAGTTTTCGTTTCCTGTCTTCTATCTTTTCTTTCTCTCTTTCTTTTTTTTTGCAGGAATTGCCGCGAGAGATTATCCCGAAATAAGTTAAAGAAAATCAAGTAGCCCTGCATCATGTAGAAACTGCGGCAATGTCTCTGAGAACTGTAGTGATAGCTCACTAGTTTAAAGCAATGGAAGCCTCACGTTCTTCCCAGAAGCCACGAACAAAACTGACGTTGAATGCCTCGCTTACGACGCACTACTGCTGGTAAGTCTCGAAAAGCGCATCCACAGAAACAATCTCGCGCACGCGAATAATAATAATAATAATAATAATAATAATAATAATAATAATAATAATAATAATAATAATAATAATACACTGTTAGCCACTGCGCATGCGCGATGCACAACGCTGCAGCTTTCTGCGCATTCGCGTTTTCGTTTAGCACTTTTATATATCGCGCCTAAAGTCAACGACTACTGCAAGTCGGAAGCAGTACTAGTATTTCGCAGTCTAGAACAGACTGCGGTTCGCGGCCAGGTGACACGCCACGCAATACAGGCAGACATGCGTGGCTCACTGCTATAATTTTCCGTATGCGGGTGCAGAGAGGAACATCTGCGTGATGTGCGCGGCTTCCGCGCCACATGGGCGAAGCCTGGCTTCCTGTGCAATGCGACGGCTGGTTCTAACATGCGAGCCCGCCTCTCCAGTAGCTTCGTGTGCTCATTGCAACGCGTGCACACGTTTCTGGGGCTGTCTCAGCCTTGCTGGAGAAATCGATCGAAGCACGTCGAATGCTTGGACAAAGCGTGTTTCGCCGAGGAATTTTCGGCGCGTCCGTATTATAGCACACGTCCGAGTGCCACAGTCGCTGTTGCGTTCTGCTGCAGGGTACGGGTTCGTGGGTGCGATTGCGAGTCGCAGCGATTTTTCTATGGCTGTTGGCATAAATCCTCGTCTCATTACTCTCTCTCTCTTTCTCACACACACACTTTGTTTTTCTGTGGAAGAACATGCACATATAAAGCAGCAAAGGTTTGTTCGTGCCTGCATTTACACTCATGCACTGCAAAGAATAGCATATAAGACTTGCTGAACTGAAACACTAAGATGAACGAATCGACATCACCGCATGGCAGTTATGTGATCGAACCTCTCTTCGCAATAGTAATCGAACCAAACTGGCTGGCACGATGTGGCAAGCGGCCGCCGTAATATCTTCCGTGCAACGCATCCCTGTTCGGGTTAAGTGTGTGCACGACCGTAGGCAAGCCCGATGGCATCTCTTCCGGACAGCGCACCTGCCGAGCCCAAAGAAATTTGTGTGAAAACGATAAAAAGAAAGCAACACCGCGCTATACCGCGGGCAGAACTACCAGCCACGACAGCACCTAGTCGTGGCAGTGGTGAAAACTGACACTTCCAGAGTTCGAAACATGTTACGAGGTTGCAGCGAGCGCCGGCCGCTTGTAACTGCGGGCATGACATCGATCCCGGTGCGACCGCTGTTCGCGATTCGTGCCGATCGCGTCGGCGCGCTTCCTCGTCGTCGGACAGCATATGGCGACGACGTCGCTGACAGCAAGTGCTGGTCTTGTACCCGGCACATCCTGCAAATGACGTCCGAACGACGTGGAAGGAACGCCTACAGGCCCGAAGGAGGGTTTGACATACACCCCATTCATTCCTTCGACGTCACTCGCAGGTATCTCGAGCGCGCCTTGCGGGGTGATCCGTGCGCGCATCGCGACTGGAATGCCGACGTGGTACAGACGTTAACCACTAAAGAAGCGGATCTATGGAAATGAGTAGCGAGTTGCTCACGGGAAGGAGGCGAACGCGTACTGGTCTGCCTGCACGCGCGTGCACGTTCTTTTGACGAAGGTACGATTCAAGCGCGCATAATTACATCGCTCGTATAGCCAACGTATACGCCACAAAACACACGATTTTCTTTTCTCTGCAGTTTCTCCGCAATGTCGGTCGGTCTGTGTTGGACAGCTAGGCCGTATGGGCCACTCAGAGGCAGGCTACACAACTTTTGACACAAATTTTCCAGCAAGCAAATGCAAGCTTGCGTCAGAAACACGGGACATGAGGACAGTTCGTAGTCACGAGCTAACTTCGATGTGCGCTGTTATGAATTAAGTTCAATCGGATGAGCGTTCTTCCTTGAAGTATGCAACCCGTTCGGCAACCTCCTCCAGGCTTTTTCCAACGCTGACATTTATACTTATTCGAAAAGTTCGAGGAAATTACGATACGATAGAGTAAATAGAAAGACAAGATAGTGTAAATTAACAGTGTTCCTGATTCTTTAAGCAGAAGTATGGAGGTACTCCATCGCGTCACATTTTGAGTACTTGCACTTGTGCAACTGAACTGTATAGCTAACCACCGTGTAAGAAGTCGTCTTGTTCTTTTTCTTCATTTGGAACAAATACAGCTAGTTCAACAACAACCCCACTCAATCACTGGACTCGTCAGGCTTTGTCAATGAGGGCCAGCCACCTTCTAGGCATTCACTTTCGAAACGAGCACGCTATTGAAAACGCAAAACAACGTAATGCCATGAACTGAAAACGACATGCAAAGTTAGAGCGCCTTCGTGCGCCACGATGGGAGCGCGATAGGCGAGCGCGTGAGCGTTTGGTCGCTGACGTATAAAGAAGCCACTCCACGCTCTTCAAAAAAAAAAAAAAGTCACCTTACAAAATAAGGCTGCTCCGACTTTTTTTCTCGAAGCTTACAACCAGCGTTTCCTTTTTTCTTTGTGTGTGTGTGTTATTTCTTGTGTGTGTGTTTATCTGTAAGGGTTAAACCACAATCACAGATCTGCCATCCTGTATATATACACACACAGACACTACGACCTGCCGAGATCTTATACTTTCGAAGAAAAAGCTCATCCGTCGGGTTCAGCCGCCTCTCATCGAGCGAGTCCATCGCAGGACATTTGCATCGCGTGAGTCGTTAGTACCTGCACTGCACTGCGCCCTTCAGCCCGCCTTTTTTTTTTTCTTCTTCCTCCTTTCTTTTGCTTCCGCGCATTTTATTTTTTCTGTCCTTTGCAATCTTCAGACACCCTGCGCGGGGTTCCGATAAACAGTCGGTTAGTACACCATAAATCTGGAAATTCTTGTTTTCCGCTCGTGGCGCCGAAATCGATATGCGAAATGCGAGCTTTTGCCGCTGCTTTATTTTCTCGTTGGTTTCCTTGACCTTTGGCGTGCCTGTCTCGCGCATAACTCAATCTGGTTTTCAAAGAAAGCGCGACGGTGCGACTCAACGTGGCGTCTTGGAAGACTGGGAGTCGAGAGAGAGGCTCGCGCCCTTAACGAAAATCGATGTTCTCCGCACGCCAGCTTATTTTTATTCTTTATCTGTATATATCGCATAAGGTGCCGAGATGGAGAAGGACTGTTCCGAACGGAAAACGAAGTTTGACGGGGACAAAAAAGAAAAGAAAGGAAGAGAAATAGTCTCGGGTGGGAAGCTTTATCACGATAGCAGAGGACGTTAACTTGTGGAGACCGGCAAAACCGTGGTGAGTCACATGCGTCCGTCCGGAAAACAACTTCCATAAGCGGCGCCTTGGAGGCTGTCGTTCGCTTATGCATATGTACAGCCGGCCATAAAGGCTTGCGGGACACAATATTTGAGAAAAAAATAAGGGTGGGGGGGGGGGGGGGAAGGCAGCGTCAAAGACCAATTTCTCGACGAGTATACCTAAGCCACCGCTGTCTCAAAGCTCTCGTCGTGATAGCTCAGTGCATGGCTATGGCACCGTGCACGTTAAAGAACCCCAAGCGGTCAAAATTATTCCGGAGCCCTCAGCTCTGCCGTGTGTCATAATGAACTATGCAGTTTCTAGATGCTAAACAGCACAAATGAACTCTTCCTTATTTTGTCGCAGAGCATGCTGGTGGTGTTCTTAGTGGGCTCAAGGGCAACTATAGTAAAATGTATGTTCTTTGCGCTCTGATAAACCCGCTTAGCCCAAAGATCAGAGAGCACGGGGTGAGATTAAAGAAAAGAAAAGAATATCTACAATAAGAGTCGAGTTGAGGATACGCACCTCCCAACTTGGTGCTAATTTAACTAGAAAAAAAAATCTACAAACGCATTCTCCGGAGCATTCTTCTCAAAGTTACTTTGAAGCCATGCACAGCGGGAGAGAGGACTACTGTCATCATGGCGCCGGCAAAACGGGTACGCACGCGCTTTGAACGTGGCGCAATCGGTCGGCGCATAAACTTGAATTCAATGTTTCAGATTGTATTGCAGCGTTTGTGACCTATACCTAATCATCCATTAAATTAGAAGCGTCGTGCCTCAACTGAGCGAAAATTCCCATTGCCCGCGGTAGTCTCATCCCGTGAAATTTCGTGGGTGACGATACGTACATGCTTTTCCTTCCATGTAATGAGTAAATGTTTAGCTCAATGTCTAACTCGCATGCTTCAAGTTGATGGCGCGGCCGAAATGGCCAGGCAGCCAAAATTCACGGCGTGCTACGTCCGACGTCGAGCGCACTGTAACTTGGACCTTACAACAATGGCACGGCTTGACCAAAGTTTCATGGTTCTCTTCGACAGTTTCTTTTTCCTTAACCATGCAGTGGCGAAGATGAGCCTGAGGCTGAGAAAGGAGGCCTGGAAACGATGGAGTAACGGAAAGGTTTTCCTTAGTGCATTTTTCGTTTCTCCTTCTTAGAACAACTATTCTATTTAATCTTACGCTGTCTCCAGCTGCCCGGTTCTTGGACTATCCCCCTTAGTGGACACGCGCCAAAGATGAAGGTCCTCCTCCTCCTCCGCCTCATCATCATCATATGAATGGGCGGACAGAGCGAACTGAAGTTGCGAGTTTTTAACTTTCACTGTAAAAGACCGAGGTTAAGCATGATGGAAATTGCTACCAGGCTGAAACAATGGTCCATACTTTGGAACTCTACAATTTCTCGGGTAAGGAAATACAGCGTGTCAGAATATCAGCTCGGGAATAAATAAAAAAAAAATGAAGGAAGACTATCGATTCTCCGAACGTGCCAAGCTAAACACTCAGCATGCATCGGCGGCAGTAGCAGCAGCAATCAAAAGAAGGAAAAACAAAAGTAGGAATAATAATAACCGTCGCCATCACGTTCCGCACCTACCGCCGGAACTGTCGACTTGATTAATGGCTCTGGAAAAAAAGATGCCGTATACGGGGAAAAAGGAAAAGAGCTTCGCCAAAGCAAGCAGAATGCGGAAACCGCTTGTCGTCAACATAAAGCTGTGGTTTTACGGCTAAACTAATGGACACCGGGGTTGGGGAAACTGATGTAGTCGCTGACGCCAGCGAGCCGCTTTCGTCCCGGTCGCTCCATTATCGAGCCGAGAGGCAAGCATAATTTGCAACTGTCTTTCCATGTTTGTCCATCGTGAGTCAGCCGTCGAGCTCGATTGCCACAATAGGAGCAGGTTGACGCACTGTACAGGCTGCTCCGACTATGTGAGTGAAACAAACCTTTCGAGTGAGAACATTTAAGTATAAAACCCAGTCGTCAGTGCTTTGCGAGTAACCGTTATCTGGTTAATCAGTCATTGAAAGAGTTGAACGAAGGAAAAGTGAGAGAGAATAACTGTGAAAGAATCCGGTTCGCTACCCTGCACGAGGAAACCGGAAAATAAGTCTAAAGATAAATGAAGGGAGAAATGTCGGATCAGTACTGGAAATCGGCGCAGAAGGCTCTGAGGTGGCGCACCGTCACTCAGCCTATCTCGCAGGAACGTATATTAACAGCAGAAAGCAAAGTAACGCTGCAGCTGCCTTTAACAGATAAGTACGTCGTGACCACTGTTTTGACAGTACGTGGCTGTCTGCTGTGTTGGGGATGACGTTGTACATGCACTGTTAGCAGGGCAGACTTGGTCGGTAATTGCACCTTCTTAAGCGTCGCTTTCCGTCTCCCGAATATGCATCGTCATAAGGTAGTCTGTTTAGTATCTCGCAAAAAATGCGAGTAGAATGCGCGACACCTACTAGCAGAATATGTGCGGTCATTCCGCGAAATCGAACTGTTTCACATTCTCGTAAGTCAACCCTTTTCTTCTGTCTAGCACATCTAACGCTTTTACACATCCCTTGCCTCCACGTGGGCAGATGCAGTCATAATCAGTTAAAGCAACCAATAATAATCCCTAAAGCAACTAAGTCATCCAGTAAGATATATATGTAACGTGATGCACGCTCCTTTATTGCCTGAGCTTTTCAGTGAGAAAGATGCAGACACCGCTGACCACGTTTTGTATCCGTAGAGCTATGTTTTACATCTACGTGCAGTTATTACAGCCCACCTTAATAAAAGCAAAGAAAGAAAGTATGAACACAATGCAGATATATTTGTTGCTATAGATGGCGCAGATCTCACTGCTATTGTTGATGCCTTGCTTTCCTGAGCGAAAAGCGAGAGAAGGAACCACACAATAGTCGCGGCGTTTCGGAAAAGCTGCATTTCAGCCGATTAAGGCTCAATCTGCAGCAATTGAAATCTACCCCATGGCTATTAATTAAATAATCACTAAGTTTGCTTGTGAGCGTCGTTAAACAATCAGCAAAGCACACGGAATAGACGTCGGAAGCTATAGGATGTAGTAATGGTAGCAACAAACAGTTGATCCTAGTACAGAGTACTCAGCCCGCCTATACACTGGCTAACCCCTCCCTACCCCCCCCCACCCGCGTCCCCTGACTTTCCCTTTCCTCTTCCTATCCTCCTAGGCGCCATAACCATGAAGCCTATACTATCTCAAATTTCTTTATAAATGATCATCACATTCCGCATGCAATACGCTGTACGTGTTTCCCAGCTGGCGTGAATGTCATAACAGATCTCTAGACAAAAAAAGAAAGCAAAAAGGCAAAGGCCACAAAGGCGCTGCTGCGTTTCTTGAAATGCGCCAGCCTGTATTTCTGACTGTGACTGACTCAGCGATGAAAGCTTGTGTGCATAACAGTTCAAAGTGTGAATTTCTGTCCTTCTACCCTTTCCATCCGCTTCCCGCTTTCCCCAGTGCAGGGTAGCCTATCGGGCTCAACCTGGTTAACCTCCCTGCTTTTCCTTTACGACTCTCTCACTCTCTCTCTACAAAAAGGAAGGCCGTCTGAAAATGCCTGTAAAATGGGTTTCGCGATGTGGTCAGGGCTGGTGAGAATGCGGTAGTGTTAGGTGTAACATACACAGGTGTTAGCGGAGAAGAGAGAAGTAAAAAGAAAGCTCGGGGACGGGGGAGGGGAATGCATTACCGCAGCAGATGTTCCACGAAATGACTGAAAGCTGTTTCCTGCCACGTTAAACATTTTCCCTCTGCGTCGTTCTTTGTTTTATTTGTTGCTCTTGACATTTCTTTTTATGATAAAATCCGGTAAAAGCTGACTGCTGCTACGTACGCGTCGAGGACCACGTCGTGATCGATGGTTTCGTGCGTTCCATAGCAACGTCGGCAAATGAGGTGCAGATCTTTAAAAGAGACTAAAATGTGACTCGGCAGCCCGGAAAGTTTCTTTGGAAATTGTTCTAAATCAAGATGCAAGTAAAGACAAAAATGAAATGAAATGACGCCTGACTATCGTGTAAAGAGCAAGGCGCAATAGACCAGGACAGAAGAAGAACACAAACGACAGGACCGTTGCCGGTTCTGTCGTTTTTCTTCTTTTCTCCTAGTCTATTGCGTCTTGCTCTTTACACATTCAAGCATGAACCAACTAGCCCAAGCAAGAGTTTTGCTTGACTACCACGTGCAATTTAAGCCTTTGTCGGGGCATCTAACTGTCTTCAGGGCAAGATTTTCCGCACTTGTAGTTTAATTTTCATCGCCACATGTTGGTTGACCGGTTTGACTCCCGGCCACTTCTCTCAGGTGTATGCGTGTGAGTGATGGAATGAAAGGGAACAGCAGCAGCAGCTATACTCTACCGTCAATCCAGAAGATTTTTCGCTGTTGTTTACCAACTGCGACACAGTAAGGGAAAGCTTTGCTGCTGTAGAATTAGCAGTTGCTTCCAGTGCGAAGAAAGATAGAAACAAATAAATAAATAAATAAAGAAAGAAAGAAAGAAAGGTCATATTTTCGTATTTGAAAACTCGGGGGGAATAACGCCTGACAGCTCAGTATCGTACGAACAAATTTTTTAAATACGGGTGCCACGCCTGAAGAAATGTTAATTATTAGAAGCAACTTGAAACGTAAGGACTAGCCTCTGACACAAGACACGTAACAGCCAAAGTAAAACCTTTCTTCGTCACCGTGGAGAAGTACACGCATATAATTTGCGCACGCAGGGTGTGTACAAATGTACGAACATGCCATATTTCCTTGCAGCCATAGATCTGACCATCATGCTAAAGCGACATTAAGTATATCCAGTGTTCTACTGAGCGTTATATTTTGTGTCGCTATTCTCTCTTTTTATGCAAATTTGTTTCGTTTGTCAAGTGACAAGGAGTAGTTGGTGCCACCATAAGGGCGCCAACCTCTCCTAACATTTCACTTCAATAAAGAAAAAAAAAATAATAAGGAACAAGAATAACGAACGTTTGTTGTACGGCTCAGTTTCTTATGTCCTTCGGTTATTCGTCGAGCAACGTTTATTTTCTCTAATTTCTTCCTCGAGACCTCTGCAACATGAATGTGCTAAGGAATTTAGTTATTCGAACACACACGCTGCAAATTGGAAGCGAAAAAAAAAAAAACAATGTGGACTGCTAACCTACCATGTGCACGCGTTACTACCGGTCTGTGAGCGTGCCTGCTCGAGTACTTTTATCGAAGGATAGGTAGTTGGCGCCACCACGAATTCGCCGACATGTCTTATCATACGCATGCGCTTATCAAAGAAAAAGAGGTAATAAAGCACACGTCCAAGCCGAAACACCTAACCATATGGGCAATGCTTAACGACGAAGTGCTGAAATACAATATTATTCTCATTAAATACCGTTATGCTGATAACACAGTGAGAACAACGTGGCATAGCGCAAGAAGTGCACGAGCACGACAGCGTGCACGTAACGGCATCACGGTGGGTGGTGTCTGGCTTGCGACGCAGGGAGAAAAACAAGAATGAAAATTCCGCAGAACGAAGCCGAGAACGAATCATTGAGTCGAGTGGGCAGTTTCGCAATCAATATTTTTCGACACAATGAAGCTTGAAGCCGCGGTCGCGGCACAGTGAGATTTCACAATTACGTTCTCCCTCCTGGGAGGTAAATGCCAGCAGCCGCCTTCGCAGTACCGCCGCGCGGGCGACTGCTGTTCACGGCCTAGCCGAGACACGGTGACGTAGCGCAGACGGCTGCGCATCGCCCGAGTTTGACGGCGGAAGACGGAATCTCGTGAGCACCGCTTTTTGTTTATAGAATCCTTTTCTTTTAAATTGCACTTGGATGCCTTGCGCTTGGCTGCGAACTGCTTAGCTGAAATGTTTCACTTCTCCAATCATGTACCTTTACTGAACAAGTTAAGCTGCGAGAAGACGGAGAAAAATTGTGCTTGTTGCCAGCATTTCCAATTTATAGGAAATCAATGGATGAGTGAATGAGTGAATCAATCAAACAATCGCTAACACTGCTATGCAGCGAAGCCTTCTAGAGACACGGTGACGTAGCGCAGACGGCTGCGCATCGCCCGAGTTTGACGGCGGAAGACAGAAACTCGTGAGCACCGCTTTTTGTTTATATAATCCTTTTTTGTTAAATTGCACTTGGCTGTCTTGCGCTTGGCTGCGAACTGCTTAGCTGAAATGTTTCACTTCTCCAATCATCAACCTTCACTGAACAAGTTAAGCTGCGAGAAGGCGGAGAAAAATTGTGCTTGTTGCCAGCATTTCCAATTTATAAGAAATTAATGGATGAGTAAATGAGTGAATCAATCAAACAATCGCTAACACTGCTATGCAGCGAAGCCTCCTAGCCCCCCCCGCCCCCCCCGTTCAGGATTTTTTTCATGAAAACGTTAGCGATGAACTGGACTGAAAACGTGAACAGTCCACTGTTCATCGAGATGAACAGTGGTTCATCTCGATGCCGAGTTGCTGACTACTCGGCCAGAAACGGTATTGATAGCGATCAAAAGTACGTAGGACACGGTGCCGGTCGTGTTCTATAGCTTTGGTCCAACAGCAATGATCCGAGACAGGTGGAGATGTTTCTCTGTCTCGACATTCAAGGCAATAGATGAGAACTGAACGAAGTGATGGTCGATCTCGACGCCGAGCTGCCAACTAAACTACCGCTAATGAGTGTGCAGGCGATTGAAAAGCGTAGAACGCGCGACTCCGGTAATGTTCTACGTAGTTTTGGTTCTACAAAATAAGGATCCTTAGACATGTACAAGTGCTTTTCTGTCTTGACAGTAAAAGCAACAGATCAGGACGGTGGCGAAGTGAAGTCGGCGAGACGTAGTTGGAAGACACGAGAGTATAGTTGAAGAATGAATGGAGTAGACTGGTTATTTGGGCTGCGCCCGCGTCATTCACGATGAAAAAGGAGTCTGAGGAGCACTCAAATGTGCGATGCGGGTGGCACGCTCCGAAAGGAAGATAACGCGCGACACATCGCGGTCGCGCGGCGAGACCCCCCTTCGCCTTCCTTGTTCGGCACGGTTCGACTCACCTCGGTATCCCGTGCGAGTGGACTTGCAGTAATCCCACGCTGCCGCGCCGCTGGTCACAGTCGTCGAAGGTGACGGCAGCACATCCGGCGTCGCCGCCGCGACAGGCAACAAGCACGAACACGAGCCGCTGTTGTGGTCGACGACGATGAGAGAGCACGGGAACCGCGAGAGCACAAACGAGCACCGAGCAGGCGACAGTGAGTGCAGCCGACGGAAGCCGTTATGGGCGGACTTCTTCAGCGCCGTTGTCGTCGTAGTCGTCGCGGCCGTTGATGTCGTCGCAGAAAATTTTGCACGAGAAACGGAGTCGTTGACGGCCGGGGCAAAAGGAGCGACGGATCCTCGCGCGGTGACTTTAGCCGATGTCGTCGATGTCTTCCTCGCTCGCGTCGCCACCGGAGCGATCCGCAGTCCCATCATGCCGGGCTACACACCGGTAGAATGCGAGGCGCGCGATTCGAAGGCGTGTAGATTGAAATGTGTCCACGGGTCGGCGACGATTTCTTCGGTGGAGAGGCAACGGTGACAACCACCACGAACGGTATGGCGAGATAAAACACGGATACGCCGATCTCTCACAGTGGTGGCAAATAAAAAAAAAAAGAAGGCACAAAAAGAAGGAACAGAAGGGGGCGAAAGCACACTTTCCGTGGAACGATACACCACACACGCGCGCGCGAGCGCACGCACACAGTGTTCGCGCCGCGCGCACGCGACCACGATGCACGGAGAGAGGCCGGGAGCGCGAACGGCCTGCGGTGGCAGCGATCGGGAAGAGAGAAGTGAAGAGGAGATCGAGGCGGCTGCGGCGCCGCTCGGGTCGGAAGCGCGCCGGCCGAGTCTTTGCCGCCGCTGACGGAGCGCGACTCGAAGCGCTGCGCCGGGCCGCGTACAGGCGCGCCTAGTTCGCCGCGCGGCCGCGACGTGCCGCTGCCTCCTCGCGAGGGGTGGGCGAGAGGGGAGGCGGCGCGCCCGCTCTGCGGAGGAGGGCACGAGACAACCACGACGACGGGAAAGGACGCACGCGTCACACTCGCAAGCCGCTTGCTGAATCGCCTCTGCCGCTGTTGCCGCCGTTGCTTCTCTCTACGTGGCGACGCGATTAAAGGCGAGGGGAGACGAGCGGGTCGAAATAAGAAAAAAGATAAGGGGGGGAATTGAGAGCGAGCGAGAAGCGAGACAAAAAAAAAAAATATGTACGAGGAGAAAAATGAAATCTTGAAGAGGAGGAGATTGGGAGAGAAGGGAGAAAGTAAATAGTGGCAGTCGCGAGGGGGGGGAGGAAGGACGGGGATTGCCGGGGGTAAAAGCACGAAAAGAAGTGTATGCGTGAATATATGATGAGGAAACAACAAAAACGATGTCTGCGCAGAAGAACAAGAATGCGAGGAACCATAAACAGGCACCCTCCTTCAGACGCTATAAAAGTGTACAAGGACGGGTGAATTGAAACTGGAGACTCCGCTCTGCTCCCAGACCCTGTTAGTCCTTTCCTTTATGAGGGCGCCATCCTCAATACAGTACTAACTCCCGCGTCTTGCCGCCCGTGTATCTTTTTTATATCGAAAAAGAAAAGAAAAATAGATTACGTCCCTTAAGCCTGTCATATTCGCAGGCACGCCGCGGGCAAACCTCGCCAGATTCAAAAGTCGACTGGTGCGCTACAGAAACGCCATACTGCCAGAAAGAAAGAATAAAGAAAGAATATCTTTCTCGTAAATCAGTGCGCACTTCGATTCCAGAGAACACAGCTTGAAAGCGTGCTGGCAAAAATCCAACGTGATTTCAGTTGCGCTTCAGTGAATAGTTGTATGGCTCGTAGCCAAGTCTGGCCAGGGCTCCGGTATTGGATTGGCGATGTCGCCCGGTCAGGTGAGCTGATATGAGGTGAGCGCAGGTTTTGCGTGAGACATTCTGACACATTGGCCTCTGATGTGATTTGTGCAGAAAGCTACGAGAACAGTGATCCGACCTTTGAAGAGAAGAGAACATTTCATTACCATCTCAAATAGCGTGTCGTCATCAGCCAGATGCGCAGCCGTGTGCATTCGTTAACCTTCTGTCTCGTTATTATGTGTTTGTGCGAGAACGCCCTGTGTGGACCAATTACGCTGGTGCGTATAGTGCGCGTATAGGGCACATCCCCCTTACTGAACAATGTGCATACATTTAGTGCATTGTCGCCTGCCATTTGCATCTCCCTTTTGCGCTGCAATGAAAAGTGGCGGGCTATAACATGATCTTCACGACGAACTGTCCTCGTTTCCCGTCATCAAAACTTCCATTTTCGTTCTTTAACTCTCTGCCTCGACGCAGCGTAGCCAACTGTGCGCTACCGTGCAACTTCCACAGCTTTCCCCCGTTCTAAAGCACTATCATTCGATGCAATACAAGTTAGTATGTGTCTGGGAAGCTATTAGCCAACGTGAGATAAGCTGACGCTTGGCAAAAGACTACAGAAAGAAAGAAAAGAAAAAGAGGGCTGTGTTCGGTGACAACCTAGAGTGAAAGAAATCAGTACAAACTCCGCCCATGAAAGCAAACTGCAGCAGCTCTCCGGGCATCCGAAACATGTGCAGTTCCCGAAAGACGCCCATTATTGAAAGTTTAGTCTCCGAGGTCGCGAGCATGAGACAGCGATCTGGCACAAGCGTCAGAACGTCGTTCACTGGCGTCGCTGTTGTTTACGAGCATCGCACGGGTGACGTCATCTCTATGTTTCCGTTTCCAAGAATAAGAGCAATGTCGCGTTCAGGCCTAGAAGGTTACCGAGCAGTAGCAAGCGAGACAGCAACGAAGCAAGGAAAAACACATTGTATAGACGTCTTTATTATTATTTTGTTAACCTTTTTTTTATCACTTAGGAATAACGAGCTTACTTTGGCAACGCTGCATGATGGCGAAATGAGAAGCAGTTCAAGCCTGTGGCTTATGTACACGATCGCAAAATCAGGAGTAGTTCGCTGAACAAGAAATATCGAGAAATCAGACTTTCTAAAATTGCATGAAAACTGAAAGTTTGTCGGATGCCTAAACATTGCACGCAGAAAATTTAACGGCCAGCTTCGACGCTTGAATGACTCCAGACTTGAATGACTTGACGTTAATTAGCTACCTGAAAAATAGTTTAATGCGCTGCGAGGTTGCAGTGGAGGCGTTTAAGAGGATTAACAGACAGTTCCTGCGATCCACATTGCTTGGCCAAGCAAAATCTATATTCCAGTGTAATCACAACAAGAAATCCCATACCGCTATCTTCAATCCAGCACCTTTTCATTTTATTATCAGCCTCCGGACGCCCTGCAGAATGAAATTAATCCTCCTGCACAGACTCTATAGAGCTTCGAACCGCGAGTAGTTTATCGGTAGCTGTATATAAACGCGCTCCAAGCTGCAGCAGCTGCTCTCGCATGCGCACTGGCCTGCGTACTTATGACGGCCACTGCATGCGAGCGCAATGGTAAGCAAGTGCCCTCGAAAAGAAATGGAAGAAAAATATGAAAAGTGTGAGCGTTAATTGCGTGCATTGTCAGGTCAGAGGGCCTGAATTTCTAGGGTACAATCAATTAGGCACTCTCAGGTTTAACAAACGCTGATGAATGTGCATAATATGGAAGCGAACTGGAGGCCTAGATGCAAGTTCAGTTTGGCCACGCATTCGTAGAAAAAAAGAAAGAGGAGCGGGAGGGATTATAAAGTGAATATGAAGAAGGGAAACGTTCGCTCCACCTCTTGACGACCTGAGGGGTCAAGTTCGTGATTCTTGTTTACCACAGCGCTGCCTCGGCGAGGAGGCGAGTGTCCCCTTTGTTATATATATATTCAGGGATTCCCTTCGTAATTAGCAGAAATTCTTTTGAAGGCCCCAAGTTGCGTCGTTCATTGGCGTGCCTTTACCCTAATTGTATCAGTCGAAGAAGGAACGGCAAAGAACCATTTTTCTTTCTACTCGGGCAATAAATATATGGGCACCCGTTTAGGGGGCTGTATATACCCGTTGCTGGCATCGTTGTTGTATTGCTGTTGTTTAACGGTGAGTATATCAGAGAAAAGGGAAAAGCATTTTTTTGTTGTTGTTTTGCAAAACCGGTGGTGTAAATATGGTGGTGCCAATAAGAACAACGTTTAGGGGTTGCCTTTTGACGCCATCGCTCGCTTTGTTTTCGTGTATCCTTGTATACTCGCCTATAACAACGTGGGCTAGATGGACAAAACGGTTGCGCAGAAGACCGTCTTAAAGAGTAACCAGATCGAAAGTGTCTGCTTCGGACGCTTAGGTCGATATGATTTATGCACACCAGTATTAAAGCTTAGTCACTCACTCACTCACTCACTCACTCACTCACTCACTCACTCACTCACTCACTCACTCACTCACTCACTCACTCACTCACTCACTCACTCACTCACTCACTCACTCACTCACTCACTCACTCACTCACTCACTCACTCACTCACTCACTCACTCACTCACTCACTCACTCACTCACTC